>NC_133455.1:27603125-27920458 GCF_048565385.1 Saimiri boliviensis | reverse complement strand
AAGCCAGAGATATTTGTTCCACAAAACAAAGAAGCCACCCGACAGTTTCAGAACTGTGACTCAAGTCTTTTCAGAGGGAGCAGTTTGAAAAAACATCTCTACCCTCCCACAGTGACATCTAAGACTGCCCATTTATGAAAAAGACAAAGAGTATGCCTCAAAATACTGGACCCACTCATTCACAAGTAGAAGAGACTCAAATATTTCCCATTGGGTTGAATTTCAAAAAAAAAAAAAAAATAGAAGCAATTATGTGGTCAGTCTCTAACGATTCTAATTACAGAAAAATTACTCTTAAGCAACGAGAACAGAACGCCCTTAGTTTTTTGAGGTGAAAAGTAGTGAGAAAACAATTCTGATTTTGTTTCAAAATTTTCAGTGATGTTTTTCAGACTCAAATTTCTCAACCTCTGAGCAAAGTTCAGGATGAAGGGAGAGAATGCCTACTCTTGGGATCCAGGTGATGGGTGGGGGCATACCTGGGCTCCATAGACGCGCTGCATCGCCTGGAGCAGCTGGTTGGTATAATCTGTGAGGGTGCCAGCATCTTCTTCAAACACGCTCAGTAAAGAGCGAGTCTGGAAGAAAAGGAGAAAAAAGGTCAATTTTATTTCTAAGTGGCAAAGTTACAAAGGAGGAGGAAGATCCACACACAAGCACATGTAGAAACCAAAATGGGGGGAAAAGAAAGGTACCTGTTGGTTCTCTTGAGTTCTTTTATTGATAATACCAGTACAATTTGGTTTGGAACTCGCTTTCTAATCCTTTAGACCAGGCGTCCCCAAACTACGGCCCATGGGCCGCATGCAGCCCCCGAGGCCATTTATCCAGCCCCCTGCCGCACTTCAGGAAGGGGCACCTCTTGCATTGGTGGTCAGTGAGAGGAGCACAGTATGTGACGGCCCTCCAATGGTCTGAGGAACAGTGAACTGGCCCCCTGTGTAAAAAGTTTGGGGACGCCTGCTTTAGACTATAGTGCCAGGGCACTGAAGCCAGAAGCGAAAAGGCAATTTCTAAAAGATTATGACTGAAGGGCTATAATCTGTTCTGACGTCAGCCCCTATGTAAGCACCAGTAAAATCCATCCAATAAACAAAAGTGTTTAGAAGGGCAGCCTCTCCTTTCAGGTTCATAAGATAAACACAGGTCAGGCTTATCTGTGTTCCTGGGGTGTGGTCACCTAGCACTGCTGTAGTGTGATCATCCCAGCAGGAACCAGCAGTCTGGTTTTCCATAACCTTGGATGTCTTGCAGGAGCGCAAGTGTGTGTCATTCTTTCCTCTTACGGTAGTACAATTTCCTTTTATTTTTCCTTTGTCTCTTTTTTTTTTTTTTAGATGGAGTTTTGCTCTTGTTGCCCAGGCTGGAGTACAACAGTGCAATCTCAGCTCACTGCAACTTCTGCCTCCCCGGTTCAAGAGATTCTTCTGCCTCAGCCTCCTGAGTAGCTAGGACTACAGGCACCTGCCATCACACTTGGCTAATTTTTTGTATTTTTAGTAGAGACGGGTTTTCACCATGTTGGCCAGGCTGGTCTCAAACTCCTGACCTCAGGTGATCCACCCACCTCAGCCTCTCAAAGTGCTGGGATTACAGGGAGGAGCCACCGTGCCTGGCCTGCTTGTTTTTAATTATATTTTATTCAACCAATTTTCAAACTCACAGCCAGAAAACTTCACATTCCTTGGGCCCACCAGCAGCAGCTCTGGGCATAAAACTCAGATAGCAACTTAACAAGAATGCTAGTTTACTGTTTTTAGGAAGACAAACTCCTCAGTGCTCTCAGAGCAGCCAAGCAAAGTCCTGAGCTGAAAGGTATTTCCTATCCTCTTCATACACAGCACTTAGAACACAGAAAGCACTGAAGAAATACTTACATACTGGATGGTGTACAAACAAGAATCAAAGTGCACAGAGACAGATCTACTCTAGGGATTTTTGTTAATGTATCCAGCACAGTGGGAATTTAAAATACTATGTCAGCAATAATTGGATCTCAACTTCAAAATATAACCCATTAGGCATAGGATGGAAAATAAATTTCAGGAATGCCTTTGAGGTGATATCAAAGCACTTCACCAAAAACAACTCACTAAGGCTCATTTTCTTTTTCTAACATATTTCAGGTAAGAGAACAGTAACTGACCCCAAAGCACCTTCAAAAAACTAGAATGGGAACCTACGCATTGGGATGATTACCTCCCACCATCATGTTCTGTAGGGCTGTTGGGCCCCACAGGGTCATGCGGTGTCTCTTATGCTGTGCTGAGGTGCAGGATCCAAGAAGTAAAGAGACAGGACACTGAAGAACTGGTGAAGAGCAGCTGGACTCGGGAGATCATGCAACCTGTGAGTGGAGATCAGCGAGGGCCCCAAATGCCCAGAAGCATCTGTATTTATTAAGTACAAGCAGGGGGCAGGGTCGTGAGTGAGGTCATCATCTATTGGCTTAGTGATAGGGCACACATAATCAATCATGTGAGTCACAAGTGAGGGGGCCACCCCATTATGCCACCTGGGCAGAGAGGTAGGCCGTGCACAGGGGATCGTGCCATGCACAGTAGTAGGGGGTCGTGTACAGAAAAGGGGTCCGCCCAATTAGGTCACCAAGGCAAGGAGGTGGGCTGTGTGCCACAGGTGTTGTGCGCAACACTTCTTATCTGGGGATTAGAAACTTCAAAGGATTTCTAATAGAAGGATACTGTAAGCCAATGCAGTAGGAGCTGAGAGACTTATACTCTTAAGATATTTAAGAGAAGATGATTTGAGCTAGCACAGAAGTGAGAAGACTGACAGGGTGTACAGCGGCCGTGACTGGTCATACCAGAGGGGTTCTTCTCCCTCAGTTACTTCCAGGATCTCAGGCCTGAGGCCTACTTTCCACAGGAACTGGATGCAAGGTACTACAACTCCTTTATCAGGCTCTTGCTCCAAGCCTGCCATACAGCGTGTGCTCTTTCAAGGCAGGGATACCACCGCCTGGGCCTTTCGTTCTTGTCCTGGCCTGGCTGTTTTCCCATGTACTGCTTCTGTTCTGTGACTGCTCTAGGCATTCCTCCTACTACAAACTACTATGTGGTTATAAGGAAGGATTATATAAATCAGCACTAAATGTGTCAGTACAGCTCAGACTACAATACCTATGTGATTATACAGAAAGATTATATAGAACTAAGTATGTTAGATATAAATATTAAGCATGATTATATAAGCTAGATATATGTAAGCAGTAAGTTATACTTCAGACAGTAATCCTATATAGTAATATATGACTATATGTAAAGGATTATATAAAGGAAATAGCTGAGTAATAACACTATAAACTAAGATATTCTTCAGGCACTAATTGTGCCTGGAGTCTGGACAGTTCTTCCTCGGTGCCCATGGGGGTGTCACCCACAATGCTCTACTCCTGACTGCTCCTCAAACTCTGATGCGCTTCATAGCAAGGCATGCTTATCCTGCTTTGCCCAGGTGTTCTGGGCTAAAAACACCAAGATTGATACACTGTCTTCAGTACCAGTGCTTAGCCACAGAAGAACCATAGTGCAATGATGAATAAGGAAACTGTAACATAATGTTTAAAAAAGCTCTCAGTGAAAGAAAAACAACATAGAATTCATACAGTGTATGATTTGTGTTACAAGAGCGCTTTGAACTTATAAAAATTCATAACCAGCTGGCAGTGGTAGCGCACATCTGTAATCCCACCACTTTGGGAGGCCGAGGCAGGCAGATTACGAGCTCAGGAGATCGAGACCATCCCGGCTAACATGGTGAAACCTTGTCTGTACTAAAAATACAAAAAAGAATTAGCCGATGTGGTGGCATGTGCCTGTAGTCCCAGCTACTTGGGAGGCTGAATCAGGAGAATTGCTTGAACCTGGGAGGTAGAGGTTGCAGTGAGCCAAGATGGTGCTACTACACTCCAGCCTGGGCAGCAAGACTGCATCTCAAAAAAAAAAAATTCATAACCACAATATGAAATATATCAAGACCTGAACAAAGGTTTCCCAAACAACATTTATCAATAATATGCATACGCATTGTGACTTTTTCCTATTTTAGTCTATTCCATTTGTAAACAAAAATTGTAGCTGTGACCCACTGGAAATCATAATCTACTAATGGATGTCAGCCAGTAGGTTAAAAACACTGATTTAAGAGAATGAGAAGGGATATAACTGGATTGTAGCTAGTTTTTTCAAAAATACTACTGATGTCCATTTAGCCAAATCCTGTTTATTGCTTTTAATACTCTTAGAAATAAAAACAGACTGGAAGAAAAGAGGTAAAAAGGTAAAGAGAGGGCTTGCATAAATATCCTCCACAAACAGCATGGAAAGGAAACTAAAACTCCCACTTACAATCTGTACCACCTATGTGCCAGACGCTGTGCTGGGCACTAAACATCTGTGACTTCATTTAACTCTTCCAGCAACTCTGTGAGGTAGATACCATGGTTCCATTAACTTCATTTAACAGATGATGAAACTGAGCCTCATCAAGGTTAAGAAATGTGTTCAACCTCCCACTGTAGGAATGTGGCAGGGCTGGGATGTAAACCCAGATCAGATCGCAGCACTGAGTCACCAGCAGGGCGGCTCTCAGCAGCGAGTATGTGCTCTCTGGTCCACAGTCTACAGCCCTGACTGCAGGCAGGACAGGGGCAGACTGGGGCTGGATGCTACTACCATGCTCCTACCCACAATACCTGCCAGAGAACTACGTCATAAGCATCCTTTTTCTTTATTCACTGGACATGTGACTGTGATGCCCATCAGAACTGACAGGAGAACTCTGGTCTTCCCTTTCTAATTTAACTTGGCAGTGATCACCTCTGGAAAAAAGATAACCAGCTACCTTGAACACTGTTTGGCTATCCACATTCACTATACCGTGTCTGCTCACACTCAGGTTTGGAACGTCAGGGATATTCTGAGACATAAAGAAGGAATGAGACCAAGGATAAAGCAGTAACTCAAAATTCCACAGAAAGGTCAAAAAGACATGGGTATAGCTCCCTTATAAAGATAACAAGAGCAATCATGTATGGGGTTACTATGGGATGCCAGGATGGAGACACTTTACGTATGTTATTTATTCTTGCTAACAAGTCAATAGCTACTTTTATTTTTTATTTTACATACCTCCAAACACAAGCTCACAGACATACTTGCCAAAGGTAACAGTAACAGACTCAGGAGTTGAATTCCATCCATCTTATACTGCACAACACTCTTAAGGGTATGCTTGGCCAGAGAAACAAAACCAAGCACCCTATGGATACAGCCTTGGCTCCCTATCTCTCCTTTACCTTAAAGAAACTGGGTCTTACCTAATAAAACACTCCTAGACATTCTCAGAAATAGTGTGTAATTGTGTAATGACCCAATTTTAACAGTACTGTTAAGAAAATTTTCGGGTTATAAACAAAGTTCTTATCTCCATAATTTGGTGGAGGGAGAGAAATGTCCTAGTGAAAAGAACCAGGATTTTGGGAAGCCAAGACAGGAAGATCGCTTGAGCTCAGGAGTTCAAGACCACTCTGGGCAACGTAGCAAGGCTCTGTCTCCACAAAAAATCTAAAAATTAGCCATGTGTGGTGATGCGTGCCTGTAGTCCTAGCTACTCAGGAGGCTGAGGTGGAAGGACTGCTTGAGCCCAGAAGGCGGAGGCTGCAGTGAGCCACGATCATGTCACTGCACCCCAGTCTGGGCAACAGAGTGAGACCCTGTCTCAAAAAAACAAAAAACAAACAAAAAAACCAAGTCTATTGAAAGGAAAAATAGGTTATAAACAAAAAGAGGAACAGCACAAAACAGCTCCACAATGAAGACATACAAAACCACCAGGTTATGTTTTGAGATTGTTTAAGAAAGGCCTGATTTGGTTGGAGAGGGCTGTTCCCAGCTGGACCACTCAACTGCATAACCTCAGAACTCCATCTTTCATCTCTTTGTTTCAGTTACGCCAATTGCAAAAGAAACAAACAAAACACAAAGCAAGCAACAGCGCTGTTGTCTTCCCCTTATCTCAAAAATGTAATACTCACAGGACAAGAGAATAAGCCCCTGAAGAAGTGCAAGCTGCAGGAGCTCAAAGCTACATTTGTGTTCCGTACTGGAAGTGTTGCCTCATTATCTGTCTCTGGAACACACTGTGAACCAGTCGAGAGTACACGTTATTTATCATCACATTCCCAACAGCCAGTTGTGCCAGGAAAAGAGCAGAGGCTTCTAAACAGCGATGGAGGCAAATGTCTTCATCCCTAAAATGTCCTGCTTCTCATATATCAGAGGTAAGCAGAAATAATGCATGTGTATGCACACAGACTAGTTTTACAATACATCGTGCAGCACTGCAAACTAAAAAGGAGTCCATGAATAGATGTGTCTAAGGTCAGTTAACCGCGATTCAGCTCTTCCTGGGTCACCCAGTTCAATTACAAAAGCTTTGGTGTTCATTTAATTAATCCTGTGCAATCACATGACTGAAGCAACTCTGAAAACTACTCTCCATGAAACTAGAGAAAACACACAATAGATGGTTTCTTTGGATCTTTTCCTTTTAGTCAAACATTTTAGGTCACCGATGACAGAAAAGCCCAGTCCTAGAGAGCTGGGCTAACTTGAACACTATCCCTAGTACAGGCAAGCTGCCTGGGTTCCAGTCCTGGCTCTGTCACTTTATGGTGTATAATTGCGAGCAAGTTACTTCTCTGCTCCTTAGTTATTTAAATAGAGAATGTACTTCAAGACTTTTGGGAGGATTAAGTGAGTTAATGTATGTAAAGCATTTAGAAGAGTCCCTGGCACATAAAATCTACAAGACACACATTTGCATTGTTTTTATGCTTTCCATGAAGCATAAAACATTCCACGAAGAGGATGGATTAGATACCTTCCAGTTCCAAGTCTATGAGTCACCTTGGGAGTAAAGCTACATGAGGCACAGTCACATACAAGACAGTACTGCATAAATATGCTCTGATGATCATTAAAGACCTTCTTAAAGTCAGTTTCCTTTCTGTACAATAGCATCATCAAGAGCTCTCTTCAGGGTGACAGCCGAGTCTCAAAAGCAATGACAAATAAACTTCCTATATTAAAAGGAACTTATTAAATAAGAATGATAATGCCTCTAAACCTCCTCTGCCACATACAAGTTCAAAGTTATACACCATGAAGACAGCACCTTGAAGATCACCTGCTCCCTCCCTGTCTCTCATTCTGTAGATGTTCTGCATTAGAAAACTGAGCCAGCCACTGGGTGGAGATGAAGAGACTCGCTCACATCACATCCTAAGTGAGCGTGAGAACCAGAATTAGAACCCAGGTCTCCTGACTTGCTCTCCAGTCCTACTTCCTCACAGCTGGGCAAATCCTTTAAGCCACTCAGAAACAGTGTATATTCCTTTATGTGAGAGCCGGAAATTGAGAATGTGATCTGTTGGTGAGGACAACATGAAGAACCAGTTAGTATAAACTCTATAACCTGGCTTAGGCATCACAATGTAGGCTGGAAAAGCAGGATATCTCTGTGCACTTCCGTTCCCACAACTGCAAGGTAAACAGAGATCCTTGTTCAAAGTGATCATTTAAAATCTCACATCGCTATCTTCAGATACCAAACAGGTACGAGCATGGACAAAAAACCTTCTACCAAGGGCTTTAGTCTGATTAAAATGTCAGGAGTTGGGGCTGGGTGCAGGGGCTCACACCTGTAATCCCAGCACTTTGGGAGGTCAGGACTTTGAGACCAGCCTGGCCAACATGGTGAAACCTCATCTCTACTGAAAATACAAAACTAAGCTGGGTGTGGTGGCAGGTGCCTGTAATCCCAGCTACTCAGGAGGCTGAGGCAGGAGAATCCTTGGAACTGGGGAGGTGGGGGTTGCAGTGAGCCAAGATCGTGCCATTGCACTCCAGCCTGGGTGGCAGGGCGAGACACCATCTCAAAAAAAAAAAAGGCTAGGAGTCTATAGCTATAAAAAGGGACCTTGAAAAAGTCAGTCCAATAGATGCAAACTTACCAAAAATAAAAAAATTTAAATAAAATCACAGCTTGCTTACAGTTCCTTACTTACCTACACTAGGAAGACCACAAGAAATGAACAAAAGACCTATGCATACAAGCCCCTTGGACTTACACTGAACTGTTGATGTAGTTAGTTAAGTCCATACAAGGATCATTCTGGGAGGTATTATTCACTCAGAAGAAAAAAAGGAAGGAACCCCAAAAGAGAGGAGAAAGTGTGAAAGAAAAACAGATTAATCTTATTCTAAGTTTTGTTCAAGAGTTGTGACGCTAGGAAATAAAGGCACTTATTTAAATAACCACGGGATGCTGAACCAGAAGAGTTGGTATGAAGCTGGGGAAATGTTAAATACAGGAGAACAAAAGACCACTGGGGAAAGGTGTGCTGAATTATGAACCAATGTCGTTCTGCACTCATTTGCTATATTTACACACCACTTTTCATCTGCAAAGCTCAAGGACTTGACTCTCATCTCGAGTGTGCTAATGAAGTTCCCCTGTGCGACAAATGGGGCAGGTATTGTATTTTTCTCTTCACTAATAGGAAAACGGTGCCACAAGAGGCGGCCTGGTACCGCCGGGAAAGAGACCCAGGCTCTCTGCCTCTCATTCTGGCACAGGTCTCATCACATCATTAGGAGTAGCAGTAAGACTGACTCATTCATTGTCTGCTGACAACTTTACAGGTATTTCTCACTGACTTCTCCTAACAACCTAAGGCAGGTACAATTATTATTCCTATTTTACAGATAACAAAACTAAGGCACAATAGGGTAAACCACCTCCTGAGGCACTCAGCCACGAATTCATGGAGTCAAAAGTTTAGCTCTCGCAGCCTCAGTTGCAGCTGAGTTTGGAGGGGGGTCACGACACCAGGACTCGGGCCACGGCGAGCTCTCCCGGGTTCCCCAACTCTGCACCGGCTCAGCACTCGGGGCCCGGCCCGCCCCCTCATCAGCCCGAGGGAACCCGTGGGGAGGCGCCGTGTAAGGGGGCCGGGCGCACTCCCGCGGCTGCCGGGCCGGGGATGCGGCCTCTACCCCGCGGCTGCAGGGGCCTCCTCGGTCTCACCCCTGCGGCCGAGGGGCACCGGAGCGGCGGGAGGTACCTGGGGGCTGTCCTGCAACGCCTCCTCTAGCAGGAGCTTGTCCACGGCGGGCATGGTGAAGTGCGTCTGAGCCGAGGGCCGGGCTGGAAAGACCGAGGGCGGGAGATGCAGCAGCCGAGAATGCTCCCAGGCTCCGGGCTCAGGCGACGCGGCGGACACTTCGTGCCCGCGGCAGGGCAGCGCGCGTCCACGCCTGGCCAGTGGCCGCCGCCGCCCGCCCGCCGGCCCTCCTCTGGGCCCTCCTCCCGGCCCAGCCCCCGGGCCGAGCCGGATCAACAGGAAGTGTGGCGAGGACCAGGCCGGGAAACCGGAAATGTGGTGTGCTCTGGTCCGGACACCGGAAATGTGGCAACCGCGCTTCCGCCTGTGTTTGCAGCCCCGCAGGGAGCTGCTGACTCTGGGTTCTAGTCCCGCAGCTGAGAGAACTTTTCCGTTTGTTTTCTGCGCTGAAGGCCGGTCAAGTCAGTACATATGAAGTCCAAAAGAGGAACTCGAGGGTGGAAAGATAGGGTTTTATCTGCCTGTGGCTACCCAGAAAGAGTGGAAGGAGCGAACAGATTTTTTTCTTTAATTTTTTTTTTTTTTTGAGACGGAGTCTCGCTGTTGTCGACGGGGGCTGGAGTGCAATGGCACGATCTCGGCTCACCGCAACCTCCGCCTCCCGGGTTCCAGCAATTCTCCTGCCTCAGCCTCCCGAATAGCAGAGATGACAGGCGCCCACCACCACGCTAAGCTAATTTTTGTATTTTTTTTTTAGCAGAGTAGGGGTTTCACCATGTTGGTTAGGCTGATCTCTAACTCCCAACCTCAGGTGATCCACCTGCCTCCTAAAGTGCTGGGATTACAGGCGTTAGCCACCGCCCCTGGCCAATTTTTTTCTTTTAATGGAAGGAAAAACCTACACTTCCCACACCACTTTTTCTAGACAAATTTCAACGCCCCTGAAACAGCTCTGAGAGCAAAGAGTTCGCCTATCCTACGGAACAAAGAAAAGAAGAGAAAAGCTGGAAACTGACTCGTCTGTGATAATCAGAAATAACCACTTTGGAAACCACAGCTCTCTGATTTGGGCATAATTGGAAGGCACAGATAATCTAGTTTTCAGTGTTGTCGTTTAGAGATAAGAAAATGAGACCCAGAGAAATAAGTGATCTGTCCAGGGTGGGTCAGTAAACGCTAGAGGAAGAAGAGAAGGAAGGTAGTGGGTTGGGGGAAGACTGGCAAGTGGAACTTGACATCTTTTTACACGGAAGGCAAGGGTGTCTGAAGTTCCTTCTTTGGAAATCAGTAAGACTCGTGCAGTAGTATGTATATCACCAAAATCAACAGAGGGGATATGGTAATATATAAATTCTGCATTCCACAAAGACCCCTTAGTATATCAAGACCCAATCTGCATTACTGAAAGTCTAGTAGCATGCTGCCTGATCACTTGAAAACTGCAACACCATCATTCCCTTGGTCCAGCCAGTGCCAACCTGACCTGAACCGTCTTATGGCCTCCATCTACCATCTTGTCCTCCACAATATTCCTTCTTCCCCATCCTTACTTGCCTCCACCATATTCTGTCTTCCCTGTAGGTAGAATCAGGCTCACACCATCTTTCTTCCTTTTCCTGTATTTTATACCAAGTGCCATTCAGTTCATTTTTACCTCATTCAGTGTCCCAGACTCTCTTCTCACTAAAATATTCTTCCTCAAGGCCAGATTCATGCTCTTCCTTCATCCTGATTGTGAGAACAGTACAAAGGTAGGGAAAGAAAGTGCACATTTTAATTTGAAAATATACATTAAAAGAAGTGAGTGCCCTCCAGAATCCTTCAAAGGGCTCAGACACCCCCTTGGGAATCACAGCATTTTTCATGTACTATCTCATCTGATTGAAGTTAGTTTTCTTCAAATACTAGTATTCAAAAATTGTTTAAGCTATGCCATTACTTTTCTGCATTTTATTGCTACATTATGGGCTAAACAGCCTTAGTGGAATTTCTTGGCACTTAAGAACTATTTACAGCATTGCTTCTATGGGAAAATGTATCCCAAATTCAAAACGACTAAGGCACAAAACTAGATCTGGAAATACAGCACATATGTAAATGGTTTTAGTTTAAGTCGTGTTAATTCATCCAGCCATTCATTCACGTAGTAAATATAGACTGCTCAATGTGAAGCACTCTCTCTCACTTGTTTGTTTCTCATTTGAATTCTGAAGGCAAATATCCTCTTCTCTGATAATCTGTGAGAAACTACAAAGAGGAATTTTTATGTCAACATGAACATTTAAAACTGTTTCATTAAAGAGTATCTGTTCCTATTAAACTATTATGAAGGTGAATTTTAGAAATCCACCCACTGTCTCTGAAATCCCTAGACAGCTGTGAAGTTGGTGACAGGAAGTACAAAGATGGGCAGTCTGGAGTTGTCGTGACCTCTGGAGAGAGGATGAATTCTGTGGAGCTATAACCTGTGACCCATTGAAAGCCAGTGGGGAAAAGGACACAGTGAGACACAAAAAAGGACCCAGGATGGCTAGGTCAGAGAATACCTGGGGCTCCAGGAGTAAGAGAGAAAGGCAGGAGTGAATAAGGCAGCTGTTTTGGGATGATGCTTAGCAAACTGCATGGTAGGGCATATGCATTGAGATTCTCTCCTCTGCAGGTCAAGCCCTTTCTCCTCCCTCTTGCCTGACAAACCCAAACACAACCATCAAATTCCAGTTTACTGTGACTTTTTTTTTATGAAGTCTTCATTTACTCCTGTCCCCCCAAGCAAAATACATTTTCCTTTCCTTCAGTGTGCTTCAGTAGCACTTGCCAAGATAATTCTAGAATAACACTTAACCTCTGTTTGTTTCCACCTCCAACCTTCCAGCTAGAATGGGCAGGAACTTTGTCTTATTTATTTCTGTAATTGGAGTGCCTAGTACATTACCTAGCACAAAAGCAGTTTCTTGATAAATATTTATTAAAATATGTTATTATAACTTACACATGATTGATACTCCAGAGTTTAAAAAGTGTTTTCATGAATCTCATTTCATTTGATAGCACAATGCTGTTTTGCCATTAATCATTTTCTAAGTAGCACTGACTGTGTGTCAGATTCTTCTCTAGAAGCTGAGGATATAGCCTGAAGCAAACAGAAGTCCTTGCCCTAATGGAGTGTATATTCTAATACAGGAAATAATAAGAAGCAAATACACAAGTTGGTAAGCATAAGATTTAGTAAAGGAATAGAGGATCATGGGAAGCAGAAAGTATTCTTTGAGGTGGGCAATAGTTGAGCTGAGAATTGAATCAGGGAAGCGTACCTGAAGGAAAGAACAAGTGTGAGGGCGCTGAGGCATGCTCACACTTTGTGGAGGAGCAGAAAGGCCAACGTGGCTAAGTACAGTGAGGCAGGGAAGAATGGGAGGAGATGAGGCTGGAGAGGTGCCGAGCACTGGCTCACAGAGGACGCTGAGTCCGTGGGAGGGACTCTGAGTGTTGTTCTTGATATGGCAGGAAGCCACTGTCAATATGAGCAGCTGAATGACGGGGTCTGATGTACATTTTTAAAGAGTATCTCTGGGTTCTGAAGAGGCTCTTGCAATCCGTCAAGCAAGAGATTTGGAGGTATAAGTCAAAGTCTAGGGTATGGAAACGGTGGGGGGTAGCTGAAATCCGAACATATTTTGAAATTAGAACTGATAAGATATGCTGGATATAGGATGTCAGAGAAAGGGAGAAAGCCATTGGGTAAATGGTCCTGTAATTTACTGAGATGGAAAACCCTGGGGAGAAGCAGGTTGGTGGTGGCGGCAGCATCAATAGGCTGCTGTGATTGAGACGCCCATTAGACAATCGAGTGGAGGTGTCATGTGGATACTTGTTTATACCACTCTGGAGTTTATGGGAGAGACTAGGGCTGAAGGTATAAATCCAGGAGCTCACCAACATGGGAATGTTATTTAAACCAAAAGAATAGATGAGATTTCTTAGGAATTTAATACAGAGAGAACAGAGGAAAGCTTGGTGGACTGAGCCCCAAGCAAGATCTAGCAGCTAATGGAGTAGGAGGAACATGAGGAGACTAATAGACCACCCTAGCAAACCTGTGAATGGAAAACTCAGAGGCACTACCATCTAAAAGCCAAGGGACTAAGGCTTTCAAAAATGAATTGATCCACAATGTCAAATGCAGCTAAGAGATCAAGAAAGAAAGAAGACCAGAAATTGATCTTTAAATTTGCCAATAGGAAGTTCATTTGGTGAATTTGGTAAGAGACTTTGATAGGAGCAATTTTATTTGAAAGCAAGATGGTGTCTGTTCAAGAGCAACGGAGGGAATACAAACAAAGACAGTTCTTTCAAGAGGTTTTTCAATAAAGGGGGATGGTTGAAAGGGAAGTAACTGCAGGGGATGACTAGAAACATGGAGGCTTTTCAGCCTCCCTTAATGTGTAATTTGGATTCCACAGAAAGGAGTGGAATCCAAGTTGCAAGTGATAGGTTTGGGAGGCTGAGGCAAGTCAATCACTTGAGACCAGGAGTCCAAGACCACCATGGTAAAACCCCGTTTCTCCTGAAAATACGAAAATTAGCTTAGCATGCCGGCGAGCATCTGTAGTCCCAGCTACTCAGGAGGTTGAGGCATGAGACTCACTTGAGCCTGGAGATGGAGGTTGCAGTGAGCCGAGATCGCACCACTGCACTCCAGCCTGGGTGACAGAGCGAGACTCTTAGAGAAAAAAAAATCACAAGAGATAGGGATGGTCTTAGATAGAAGCAGGGACAGTATGTTCACAGCGATACAGGGACAGTAGGTTGAAGATTAAATGGGAGGAATGAAGGCGTTCTATTCTGATTGCTTTTATTTTTCTCAGTGAGATAAGAAGCAAGGCCATCAGCTCAAAGCAATAATGGTCAGACGGTATTGAAGGTTTGAGGAGAGAGGAGAGATGGCATAAAATAGTCATCTTGGGGTGCAGGAAAGTGAGGCATAAGTATTAGTATACCCATTTTATAAATATTACAACTGAGGCTCAAACAAAGGATGCAACAGGGCCCGAATTCTAAATGCCAGGGCTCTGCCCACTGCACCCCAAAGAGAGAAAGGAAGCCTGCCCAGTAGGAAGCTTCAGACTACCTGACCCTAGGACTCCCGTCTTTTTACCTTCCGGGTGCCTATGTAGTGTCTGACTCATAACAAATGCTTTTCAAATGCTTGTTGAATGGCAGCATTCGATCCTGTTCTCTCCACCCAAAACTCTCATGACTCAGGTTCTGTATCACCGACTGTCCTCTTACTTGCTTTACGCCCCTGTAGCCAGTCCATGGAAACAGAGAGGAAACTCAGGACCTCTTAGGAGGCTTGGAGTCCTTCAGGGCTGAGAGATCACCTTGGAAACCAGTGAAGGGGAGAGGAAAGCTTGTCAGTGGTCAAGTGTTCATCTCACGGTGGGGACTGCCGTTTGACTGTCACTCAGGATACAGATTTGATCCTGCCACTCTTCTAAACTCTTTGGTGAGAATAAGAGGAGCAACGATAATTACAAACAGATATTTATTGAGCGATTACTATGTGCCAGGTACTATACTAAGGATTTTACCTGCATTATCTCCTAAAATCTTATTCAAAACCTCATTGGTTATTTGCTATTATATCCCCAGTTTAAAGATGAGGAAACTGAGGCCTGGAAAGCTTTAAGAACTTACCCACAGTTAGCTAATTTCAGAGGTGGGATTCAAACCTGTGGAATATGTGTTCTTACTCCAGCCTCTTCCAACGCTTCCTTCAGTGCTCCCCACTGCCTACAGTATAATGTCTTCATTCCTTAGCAGGGTACACAAACCCCTGCTTGATGACTGTGCTGCCATCATCTTCTGCCATGACCTTTTGTACACGTGCCATACAAAGTTCCCTGTAGTCCTTGAAAATGTACTATTTCCCATGCCTGTGTCTTTGCAGAGATTGTTTTCATCAGCCTCAAATGCCCTTCCACCATGAGCCTCTCAACAAATTCACCTTCTAAAGCTGTGCTTAACTATCACTTCTGTGGTCAATGCAATTCAATTCCATGCATATTAATGAAGGACGCACTTTGTTCCAAGCCCCGAGGTAGGCATTGCAGGTTCAATAATGTAAAAGAAACATGGGCTTCCTGCCCTTCAAGGGAGATTCCCATCTAATGGGCAGATGATTAAAGACAGGAGTGTTCCGGTAGGATACAGGGAGCACATGGTAAAGGAGTCATAGGCTAAGGTCAACATTCTGGGATGAGTGTCCTCATAGGGGATGCACAGGATGGGAGTGTGTAGAGAAAGGTAACCACTATCTAATCAGTCAGTCTTGCCTGTAGCTGTTACCATGTTTGTGTGTTTGTGGCCCTGTCTACTGCTTATGATAAGGCATTGCAAGAGCAAATAAAATACATATTAGTGGGTTTATGTAATGTTATACCTTATGTAAATATTTTGAGCAGTGTTCCAAGAAATAACAAGTTTCTTGAAGAAAAATGCATCCTTGGCTGGGTGCGGTGGCTCACACCTGTCATCCCAGCACTTCGGGAGGTCAAGGACGGCAGATCACATGAGATCAGGAGTTCAAGACCAGCCTGGCCAACATGGTGAAACCCTGTCTCTACTAAAAATACAAAAATTAGCTGGGCATGGTAGTGGGCATCTGTAATCCCATCTATTCAGAAGGCTGAGGCAGGAGAATCATTTGAACTTGGGAAGTGGGGTTACAGTGAGCTGAGATGATGCTTCTGCACTCCAGCCTGGGCACAGACTGAGACTCTGTCTCAAAAAAAAAAAAAAAAAAAAAAAAAAAAAGAATCTGTGTAGTGCTTCTCTCATGCTAGGAGAAATGTATTTCAAATGCCACCCAGTAATGTTCACTATCATTTCCAGTGTTTGAATGTTCAGTACAGGCAGCAGTTCCTTATAAATAGTACTAAATTTATTAGTTCTTATTTATTAGAATATAGCCATAGTAACGAGTAAATAGAATATGATATTAGAAGTGTGTTAAGAATAGCTTATGATTTAAGAATTCCTGAGATTTTCCAGGAAATCTGATTTCTTCTTCCCAAATCCCAAAGAATGATATCTGTTGGGAATTTGGAAACCCCTAGTGGGGGCATGTAGCTAAACTAAGACCTTCTCTAAATTGCTTAAAATTGACTTCATGTGTCTTTCCTCCATCCACATATGGGACTTGGTGCATGCTCTTATTAGCACTTATGCCACTGTCTTATTTATTTAATGTGACTATCTCTCTGGACTGAACAGTGAGCCCTTAAATTATAAGGCCCTTATTTAATGTGTCTTTATTGCTTTAGCACCAACTTCAGAAACTGACTTTTATTTTTATTTTACCTTAAGTCCTGGGATACATGTGCAGGTTTGTTACAAAGCTATATGTGTGCCATGGTGGTTTGCTGCACCTATCAATCCATCATCTAGGTTTTAAGCCCCACATGCTTTAAGTATTTGTCCTGATGCTCTCTTCCCTTGTCCCTCACCCCCCGATAGGACCCAATGTGTGATGTTCCCTTCCCTGTGTCCATGTGTTCTCATTGTTTAACTGCCACTTATGAGTGAGAACATGCAATGTTTGGTTTTCTGTTCCTGTGTTAGTTTGCTTAGAACGATGGTTTCCAGCTTCATCTATGTTCTTGCAAAGAACATGAACTCATTCCTTTTTATGGCTGCCTAGTATTCCATGGTCTGTATGTGCCACATTTTTTTTAACCAGTCTATCATTGATGGGAATTTGGGTTGGTTACAAGTCTTTGCTATTGTAGATAGTGCTGCAATAAACATACATGTGCATGTGTTTTTATAGTAGAATGATTTATAATCCTTTGGGTATATGCCTAGTAATGGGAATGCTGGGTCAAATGGTATTTCTGGTTCTAGATCCTTGAGGAATCACCACACTGTCTTCCACAATGATTGAACTAATTTTCACTCCCACCAATGGTGTAAAAGTATTCCTATTTCTCCGCAGCCTCACCACATCTGTTGCTTCCTGACTTTTTAATAATTGCCATTCTAACTGGCATGAGATAGTATCTCATTATGGTTTTGATTTACATTTCTCTAATGACCAGTGATGATGGGCTTTTTTTTTCATATATTTGTTGACTGCATAAATGTCTTCTTTTGAAAAGTGTCTATTCATATCCTTTGCCCATTTTTTGATGGGATTGTGTTTTTTTCTTGTAAATTTGTTTAAGTTCCTTGTAGATTCTGGATATTAGCCCTTTGTCAGATGGATAGATTGCAAAAATTTTCTCCCATTCTGTAGGTTGCCTAGAACTTGGCTTTTCACTGATTTTCAGTAAAAATTTACTCAGTCAGTGAAGGAATTCAATTAGAATTTCTGTTTCAATTAGGATTGTAACTCTTTCAATTAGGATTAGATTTGGTTGTATCTAGTAAGAAAAAAAATGTCCAAAACATGATAACATTTTATTTCTCTCCTGTATTCAAGAAGTCCAGAGGTGATCAGTCCTGGGCTAGTGTGCCCCTTCGTAGCGTCAGACACAGATGCCTTCTGTCCTGTGTTCTGGCTTCCCTTCCAAAAGTCACTCCATGGCCCAAGGTGGTTATTGGCCTTCCAGTCATTAAGGCACCATTCCAAGCAGCAGGTTGGAGAAAGCAACAAAGAAGGACACATTTCCACTAGAAATTGCACACAGAAGTTCTGCTGCAACATCCCATTCCATAAGCCAGAGCTCAGTCTTATGACCACACACAACTACAAGGGAAGCGGTAAAGTTGGCCTTCTTCCAGGCTCAGTATGCCCAACTAAGAATCAAGGGTTCTTAGCATATGTTGCTGGTGGGAATGTAAAATGGTGCGGCCACTGAGGAGAATAGTTTTGCAGGGCCCCAAAACGTTGAATGTAAAGTTATCTGGGACTCACCAGATCCTTCCTAGTATATACCCAAGAGAATTCAAAATATCTGTCCACATGAAAACTTGTACATGAACGTTCATAGCAGCAATGTAGTAGCCAAAAAGTGGGAAACAACCCAGATGTCCGTCAACTGATAGATAAATCAAAGGTGGTTTATAGTATCCACAGGCAGTGGAATATTGTTTGATGATAACAAGGAATGAAGCACTTATGCATGCCACAATGTGGATGAGCCTTGAGAAAAATATGCTAATTGAAAGAAGCTAGACACCAAAGGCCTTCTATTATACGACTCCAACTACTATATGAAATGTTCAGGATAGGCAGACCCACATAGATAGAAAGTAGGACAGTCATTGCCAGGAGCTGGAGTGAGGAGGGAATGGGGAGTGATTACTAACAGGTATAGCATTTCTTTTTGGGGTGATAAAATTTTCTGGAATTAGTGGTGATGATCACATAACCATATGAATCTGCTAAAAACCATTAAATCATGCGCTTTAAAATGGTCAATTTTATGTTATATCTCAATGCAAAAATAATAAATGAAGTTTTAAAAATGGGTTGTAGGCTGGGCACTGTGGCTTTCTTCTGCAATTCCAGCACTTTGGTAGGTGGAGGCAGGAGGATCACTTGAGCTCACAGTGTCAAGACCAGTCTGGGCAACATTGTGAGAACTCATTTCTACAAATTTTTTTTTTCATTGTGGCCAGACACGCTGGCTCACACCTGTAATCCCAGTACTTTGGGAGCCTGAGGCAGGTGGATCACGAAGTCAGGAGTTCGAGACCAGCCTGACCAACATAGCGAAATCCCATCTCTACTAGAAATACAAAAACTAGATGGGCATGGTGGCATGTGCCTATAATTCCAGCTACTCAGGAGGCTGAGGCAGGAGAGTTGCTTGAACCTGGGAGATGGAGGTTGCAGTGAGCCGAGATTGCATCACTATACTCCAGCCTGGGCAACAAGAGCGAAACTCTGTCTCAAAAAAAATTTTTTTTTTTTAATTATCCAGCTGTGGTGATGCATGCCTGTAGTTCTAGCTATTTGGAAACCTGAGGTGGGAGGATCACCTGAGCCCAGGAGGTCAAGGCTGCAGTGAGCCATAATTGTGCCTGGGCAACAGAGCGACACCCTGTCTCAAAATAAAATTTTTAAAAATGGGTTCTATTGCTGAGAATAAAAAAAGGAGGGAATACCATTTTGGGGACAATGATCTCTGTTGCAGTTCCCTAGAATGAGTTAGAAAAGATTCTCTTTAGAATAGTCTTGAGTTAATGGAATAAAAGGAAAAAATGAAATAGAAAAAAAAAAAAAGAGAACACAATGATACACAGAGAAAAAGTCCAAGAAAAGGGCACAGTGAGATGTTCTCAAGTTCCAGAGATTTCAGCTCAGTTTGTTACCACTCCTGTGACTCTTGGTAGGGATTAAGCCTTGACTTTCCATTCAAACTCATAGAGCAAGATAAACCTTAGGAAAATAATGTCCGAGCCACAAGGTCGCTGACTTTAAACTTCTGCAACATTAGTAACTTGGCGCTTTGCTGTCCAAGACTTTCAAAGCGGGAGTAGTCAGACCCTGGGAAACACTCCAGAGGAATCATGGTCTGGCCCTCATCACTTTTGGTCATTAAGCAAGAAACTTGAGGGAGTAGCGGTGTGAATATTCCTAAATTTGAAACCCTGAGTTTATGGAAAAGAGTGCTAAGAATAATTAACAGATTAAGAGGAAAGTGTAGCATCATAGAGGATCATCAGCTTTGGAGTTAGCCCCACCTTCAAGCCCTGGCATTTCAGTTTGCTAGCCATGAGACTTTGTGCAGGTTACTTCCTAAATATATTCAAGTTTTCTGAACCTCAGTTCACTTCTCTATGAAATGAGCATGATAACGCCTAGTAGGTCCTGCTTCCATAGGCACCTATCTATGTTTCTATATTAGTCAGGATTTTTTTCAGTTGCAAATGACAGATCCTAACTCCAACTAGCTTAAGGAAAACATAAAAAACTAGAAGAGCGGGTGCTGCTAGTGGTGGTGGTGGTGGTGGTAGCGGGGCTGGAGGTTTTGAACTGTGTAACCAGGAAGGGCAGAGGTGAGGGCAGAAACTTCCTGGAACTAGGATGCCAAAGCCCTCAGGCTCTCTCTTCACCACTCATGCAAACACATCTCTCCATGCTGTCTTTATTCTCTGAAACCCGAGTCTCAGGGTCGCTAGAACCATATCAGCTGGCAGCTGCAGGCTCACTTCTGGTCTGAGAGAGGAAAGGGACATCTTCTGGCTTTGGCTTCAAAAATCCTAGGGAGGAACTCTGATTATCCTGACTTCAGACACCTACCTGCCAACTTCTTGTACCCCTAGCTGTGACTCTGTGTGTGTGTGTGTGTGTGTGTGTGTGTGTGTGTGTGTGTGTGTGTGTTTGTGCATACCACCAGGTACCATGCTGGGCCCAGCCTAGGTCAGTGCCATATCCCTGAGGCCAGAGGAGGCGGGGTCTGTTACCAAAAGAATGGGGATGGGGAGAGGTACTGCACACACCCAAACATGCCACGTCTACCTCTCTACCCCATGTCTACTACACATGTCTACCCCATGTCCCAGACCCAGTCAACCCATCCTTCCTCCCTCACATACCCCAACTCTTTTCCTCCTATTCCATACCTCAGTGAAGAGCATCTTCAGTGACTCAGGCCAGAAACCTGGGAGCCAAGCTGTATTCCTTCCTGTTGCTTATCTCCCACTTGTCATAAATCCTCAAGCCCTGGGGCTCTACACGCTAACTTCTCACACATCTGTCCCATTCTCCATCCACTCTGACCCTGCTCCAGCACAGACCTCGCCAGCTTGTGCAGCCCACAAGGACTGGTCCTCCTGCTCCTTGTCATCTCTTTCTCCCCCTGCTGTAATGTCCACACTCTGGTGATAGTTATTTTCCCAAAACGATGGTCACATCCTGTCTCTTCCCTGCTCAAGATTTTTTAATGGTGCCTCATCAAGGCCAGCTACATAGTTTGTGGGGCCCAGAGCAAAATGTTCAGAAAGCAAGGGAAAAGTGTCATTAGCTGGACTAAAATAGAAACATTTTTGCTTTTTCGTAGTTTCTGTCTCAACTTATCGTAGTTCTTTTTATTTATTACTTAGTGTTCTAAGAACAATTTGAATTATAAATTATTAATATAACCTTTACTGGCAATGCCAGTTTTACATGAAAATATAAAAGAATTTAGCACATATGTGGAATCATTGAAGTTAGGCAATTTATATTTTTAGCCCATTGTATTTCATTTCTACCACAACAGCGGAAATGCTGTGCAAACTAATCCAACTGTTTTACACTATTTCACTTCTTGATACCTTGGACTTGCTTTGAGTCTTACCAAACTCCCACACATAGTAGGTACAGTGGAATTCTGTGCCCATGGGGCTTCATGAACATATTTAAATGAATTGGCAAGAAAAAGTGAACATGCATATTGCACACATCTCCTCTGCTCATGCCCCATGACAAGTGAATGAAACACAAGTTCCAAGATAAAATTACAAAGAATTTCAAGACTGTCGACAGCAGAGCATTAAACCAAGCCTGGGGCCCTTCTGAGTGCAGGGCCCACAAAGCTGGTCCTATTTCCTATTTTCTATAGGGTGAGTTCAAGCAGCGTCAAAGGAAAGACTAAGCTTTTTATGATGGCCTACGCCTCGTTTCTTTCTTTTCTCCCACCTTTTTTGCCCCACAGAAATCTCTGCTTCTGCAAATATGACCCCTTTGCAGTTCTCTCTCACCGTTCTCACTGCCTGGAAAGCCTGGAAGGCCCTTGCTCATCCTAAGTCTCCATTGTTTGAAGGCTGCCCTGCTTGGTAGCCTGGCTCGACTCTCCCAGAAAGACTCGGATGCTCTTCTATGTTTCCCTGCACACTGACGCAGCCTGCGGTCATTAGATACTTTATTGCCATTGCTGGTGTGTCTCTCCGGAAGACTATGAGCTCCTTGAGGACAGGACTGTTTCGTTTCTTTTTTGAATACAGTGTCCAAGAGATTATCTAGCAAATGATAGGAGTTCACTCAGTAAAATATTTGTAAATGGAATGAGCAATGAAACAATGCCTGGCATACTGTGGGTTCTCGTTAATTAAACGAGTCTTTCAAAAATATTTACTGAGCCCAGCCATGGTGGTTCACACCTGTAATCCAAGCACTTTGGGAGGCCAAAGTGGGAGGATTACTTGAGGCCAGGAGTTCCAGACCAGCCTGGGCAACATAGGGAGACCTGTCTCTACAAAATATTTAAAAATTAGCTGAATTTGATGGCACATGCCAGCAGTCCCAGCAACTTGAGAGGCTGAGGTGGGAGAATCACTGGAGCATGGGAGGTCAAGACTGCAGTGAGCCACTGGGCGCAGTTGCTCAAGCCTGTAATCCCAGCACTTTGGGAGGCTGAGGCGGGTGGATCACAAGGTCAAGAGATCGAGACCATCCTGGTCAACATGGTGAAACCCCGTCTCTACTAAAAATACAAAACATTAGCTGGGCATGGTGGTGCGTGCCTGTAATCCCAGCTACTTAGGAGGCTGAGGCAGGAGAATTGCCTGAACCCAGGAGGCGGAGGTTGTGGTGAGCCGAGATTGCGCCATTGCACTCCAGCCTGGGTAACAAGAGTGAAACTCCGTCTCAAAAAAAAAAAACAACTGCAGTGAGCCATGATTGTGCCACTGTATTTGAGTTTGGGCAACAGAATGAGACCCTGTCTCAAAAAAAAAAAAAACAAATTTACTGACTGTCCACTATGGCATGAGACCTGTGGCATGTCCCTCCCTCCCTCCCTCCTTCCCTCCTTCCCTCCTTCCGTCCTTCCGTCCTTCCTTTTTTAAAATATGAAGTCTTGCTTTGTTGCCCAGGCTGGAATGCAGTGGAACAGTCTCGGCTCACTGCAATCTCTGCCTCCCAGGCTCAAGCAATTCTCCTGCCTCAGCCTCCCAAGTAGCTGGGATTGCAGACACCTGCCACCACGCCTGGCTAATTGTTGTATTTTTATTAGAGACAGGGTTTCATCATTTTGGCTAGTCTAGTCTCGAACTCCTGACCTCAGGTGATCCACCCACCTCGGCCTTCCAAAATGCTGGGATTACAGGCATGAGCCACGGCACCCAGCCAGTCCTTCCTTCCTTTAGCAAATATTTATTGAGTGTCTATTGCATGTCAGGATCTATGCTAGGAGCTGGGAACACATTGGTGACCAAGACAGGCAGAATATGTTCCTTCCATGACCTTACATTCTAGTTGCCTCTTGGTAAATGTCATTTCACTTCCTCTCCTTCTCACTGTGCCTCCCACGAGTAACCAGATCAAGTCATGCATATTTTAAGGCTTTATCTGCTTCCACCTTCTGCTCAGGATTCTCTTTCTTTGCTCCATTTTCAGATACCAAAAGATGGATGCTCAGTCTTGCCAGAGCTGTCATTTTTTTTTTTCTTCAACCACTGCAGAGATCAACGTAGAATGAATATGAAATTAGTTCCTTAGTCGCTGCAAGAGCTGCACCAGCTCCTGGGCCAGGGCTCAAGACTTCTCAGTAATTCGCACAGAGGTCACCCCTGAGACTTGAGAAAGCCACTAAAGGTTGAACACTGTTGTGTTAGTATGTTCTCACACTGCTGTAAAGAACTGCCTGAGACTGGGTAATTTATAAAGAAAAGAGGTTTGATTGACTCACGGTTCCACATAGCTGAGGAGGCCTCGGAAGACTTACGATCACAGTGGAAAGCAAAGAGGAAGCAAGGACCTTTCTCACATGGTGGTAGGAGAGAGAAGTGCAAGCAGGGGAAATGCCAGACACTTATAAAACCATCAGATCTCGTGAGAACTCACTGACTGTCATGAGAATAGCGCTGGGGAAACTGTCCCCATAATTCAGTCACCTCCCTCCCTTGACACGTGGGGAATACAGTTGAAGATGAGATTTGGGTGGGGACACAGAGCCAAACCATATCAACCGTTTTCCATGTCTTCTTCTCACTTAATAGCTTCTCCCACAAATTTGAGGTTCATTGCTTTGCAACACATAGCATATCTGGTCATCAAAACTGCACACTGCTCATTTGGAGTGCAGTTGGTTACAGTGCTCAACTCCAGCTAACCAGAGAGAACAGATTTGTTGTTTGATGCTTGAATTCTTGATGACATCGGTCTATTTTCCATCCTCCTCGTTTTTTTCTACCCAGTCCTCAACCCATCAACCTTCTGCCTTCACATGATTTCAAAGTGTTCTCCAGTAGAGAAGAATGTCACGAAGATCTCCTTTATAGAAGTATGCTTACTCATACATAGTTTATTTTTCACTAATGTTCTCCTAGCTAGGATGAAATTTTTCAGGCTTAATCATGTCTAAAAGAAGAAATATTTTGGAAAGTTTGAGCAAACTCACTTCAGAAACTATGGAAGGTTTAGAAATTAAGTTGTAGACGTGTTTTAGGTGAAGAAGTTGCATGAGGGTCATAATTACTTTTGGCAAGCCTCTGTTAAGTCCTAGGCACTGTGGAAGAGCTTGGATTCCCTGAAGATCCCTTTGCTGAATAGTCCGGGTCCCTCTAGGGCATAGTAAGGGCTAGATTGGCCATATCTACGGCCTCAGCCACTCACTGCAATTCATTAATTTCAATGACTCCGATGAGCTCTGACGCATTGGAAGTGAGAGTGGGTTGCTGGATCCAATGACCACTTGAAATCATTCCCAACCCACAAATAGGTTTTCATGGAATTCTCATTCCTGAATAAAGTTAAATCATGATTTTAACACACTGCGGAGGACTCGGCTCTTAGTCATAGCTCTCTGAGTCACTCTGTTCACCCAGAAGGTCACTGGAGTTTCAAATGAGGCAGATGGGATTGTCCATCTCTGCTGGAAATTGTTTTTTAGAAACTTTGTCTCTCTAGTACAACATTTTGGAATGCTTGGGATAGAACAACAGCGACAACAATCATAGATGGTGACACCTGCCGTACATGGAGGCCTAATGTATGTTAGATGTTGTGTTAGGTGCTTATATAATTGAGGTCGACAACCACACAAGGCATGTATCATTATTCTTATTGCGTGTATTAGGAAACAGAGGTTCATCTAGCAAGTTCGGAGGTGGCGTTGGGATTTGGGCTCAGATTTAGCTGACTCTGATGCCTGTGCTTTGCCCACCACACGGAACTGCCCTGAAAATGTGATTCTATTCCTGAATCTTGCCTTATGGGATGCTATAAAATTGAAGAAAAATCCTTGATACCCCAATTACCCTGATGTGATGATTACACATTGTATGCCTGGATCAGAACATCACATGTACCCCATGAATACGTATACTTATTATGTACCTATAATTTTTAAAATATTAAATTTTTTTTTTAATGGGAGCAATGGAAATGTGTGGATAAGGAGAGTTCGGCTTGTGAGAAGGTTCCTTTGATGGCCGGACGTGGTGGCTAATGCCTGTAATCCCAATACTTAGGGAGGTTGAGGTGGGCGGATCAGAGGTCAAGAGATCAAGACCATCTTGACGAACTTGGTGAAACCCCGTCTCTACTAAAAATAGAAAAATTAACTGGGCATGGTGGCATGTGCCTGTAGTCCCAGTTACTCAGGAGGCTGAGGTAGAAGAATTGCTTGAACCCAGGAGGTGGAGGTTGCAGTGAGCCGAGATCATGCCACTGCACTCCAGCCTGGCAACAAAGCGAGACTCTGTCTCAAAAAAAGAAAAAAAAAAGATTTCTTTGATCTAGCATTTTTAGGAACATGATGTTTTTCCCCACATAATTGAATTGTCAGTTTGTTATTTAAAAAATACTTTTGAGGGGGATCAGAAAAGCTTGGGAGAAAAGTGCCTTTGTTCTTCTTAGCCTTATTAAACAGAGTAGACAGAACATAACTAATTCTATTCTTGGTGTGTTAAGGCCATTTTTATAAGCATGTGTTGTGATTCTCTAACATGAATAGTGCTATCCCTGGAGCTATGGTAGGCTGTCTATGAGGGAGAGGGGTTTCCTCTATATTAACCAGAATGAATTCCCTTTGTTTTTCTTTCTGTTTGAAGGGATGTCAAAGTCATCCCTCAAGACCCTACTTAATCATCTTCCTTGGAGACCTTCCCTGACCCCAAGGTGGGGTGCTTCTCATTTAAGCCTTACCAGCCCTTACATACCTTCATATGGCACGTGGCCCCTTGCACTGTAAGAAGCTGTTTATAGGCAGGTGTTCCCACCTGACTGCACTGTCCTGGAGGACCTCATTCCACTGTATGCCATAGTCCCTGCTCATTACAGCCCATGCACAGAGTGGTCTCTCAATACATATTTCTGGAATGAATGAGCGTTTATACCATAAATGATAAAAAGGGAGTTAATTACTTTTTCATTATGATTGGGGGGTTGTCACTGAGGTCAGAGTAGCAAAATGTATCATCTTTTTTTTTCTGAATGCTCTTCATGTTAAATATGAATTTTGGGTGTTTGACTCTCCAGTCTCCAAATCTGAAGCTGGCTCTATGGTTTCTGTGTGCCTGTGCCATTATGTCTGACTTTGGTTCCCTGGCTGAGGTCATTTTAAGCTGTGGGCAGACCTCCCCAAGTACTCTTGTGCTGCAAGACTCCACCTGATCCATCCCATATCTTCTCCTCACCTCTCACCCTTCCTTGGCTTCCTCATAAGAGATGAGTTTCTCTTGCCTCTGACTCTCTATAGAGAGGTCAGCAGACCAGTTCCTAAACCAGTTCCTTCTCCTCCTGAGGGTGTACATAATGGTCACCTTGCTGATAGCAGAATTCCATTCCGTGATGATCTGGCATTTGCCGCACTGGTACTCATTAAATTTGCAAAGTGAAGCTCCCTGGTGGACAGAGGCAGGGTTTCTCCCTAACTGCTCCCTGCAGCGAGGGTCCAGCAGTGATTAATGCATGGGCTAGGAGGGAAGTCGGCCCTGTCTTTGAGTCTGTTTTGATCACTCGTAGCTGTTTACTTAGCATCTCTACTGTGAAGATGATACAAGTCCCTACCTCATATGGTTTTTATAAGGATTAAATAAAATCATATTTGTGAAGCATACTATTATTTCTGGCATATGATAAGAATACAATAACAGGCAGGGCACAGTG
The DNA here is from genome assembly GCF_048565385.1 of Saimiri boliviensis. Taxonomy (NCBI): domain Eukaryota; kingdom Metazoa; phylum Chordata; class Mammalia; order Primates; family Cebidae; genus Saimiri; species Saimiri boliviensis. The sequence goes on along the minus strand of NC_133455.1, from coordinate 27,893,267 downwards.
GCTCACACCTGAAATCCCAGTACTTTGGGTGGCAGAGGTGGGCAGATCACCTGAGGTCAGGAGTTTGAGACCAGCCTGACTAACATGGTGAAACTCCATGTCTACTAAAAATACAAAAAGTAGCTGGGTGTGGTGGCGAGCTGTAATCCCAGCTACATGGGAGGCCAAGGCAGGAGAATCAATTGAACCTGGGAGGCAGAGGTTGCAGTGAGCTGAGATTGCGCCATTATGCTCCAGCCTGGGCAACAAGAGTGAAACTCTGTCTCAAAAAACAAAAGAAAAACAAAAAAGAGTGAAAGAACAAAAGCTACTAATTTTTGCCCAAGAGTAGGGGTAGGGGAATCAGTGATATTAATAAATTTAATTTTCTAGCTTAAGGATTTCAGATGACACATCTAAACCTTTGAGGGAAGGTTTTTTTTTTTTTTTTTTTTTTTTTTTCAGTTTGAGATTGTTACAAAACACTTTGACTAGGAAGCAGAAAAACCCAATCCAGTATCAAGATTAGGTTCAACTGTTAGTAGCAGAGCCCTCTTCCCGAACCCCTGAATAACCATGCACACAGATTTTCCCTCTCACATAAAAGCCCAGAATTGTCCATCTAGGGCTAATGTGGTAGCTTTTCTTCATGAGGTCTTCAGGGATTTAGGCTCCTTCTACCTGAAGCTCCCTCATATGTAGCCTCCATAGGTTATGACATGGCCCAAGAAGACTGCTTAGCTCCAGCCATTGAATTTACATTCCAGGCAGAAAGTAGAAAGAGGTAAGGAAGAAACAGTAAATGGTATTTGCCAGGTCTCTTTTAAGAAGGATTTCTGAAGCTGCCATATGACACTTTCACTTACATCCCATCGGACTGAGCTGAGTCACATGGCCATACCTAGCTGCAAAGAAGTTGGAAAATTCAACCTTTATTTTGGCATTGCCCTGTGCCCAGCCAGAAACCAAGAGTTCTATTACAATGGAGGAAAGGGAATATGAGTATTGAAATGAGTCTCTGTTGCACAAACTCATCTACTTCTCCTTATTATATTCATTACATCCAAGGAATTTAAGTGAGGTCTCTAAAACCTCACTGTATTCTTTTCAGTCAATAATAGCAGGACTCAGTATTATGCCTGACACTGATATACATGCAATAAATCTAGGCACTGGGAATGCAAAGATAAATAAGGAACAGTTCTTCCCCAAATAAAAGCAGTATAATGGTTTCTGTGCTGTACCAGTGGTAGTTTCAAAGTATTATTGGATATGGAAGAAGAGATGATTGACTTTCTGGAGGGTCATAGCGGGGATGGTCTGGGAAGGTCTCACAGAGAACAGCTTCTGTCTGGGACCTTGGTGAATAAAGAGGAATTTCATAGAAATAAGCAGATACAAGCCAAAAATCAATTGCTGGGTGCTTTCTCAGCTATAGGCAAGAGATTCTTGGCTCAAATATGTGGATTCAAGTAAAGAACTAGGAAAAAAAATGGAGAGGGAAAATCCTTTGCTTCCTCCCACTTATGTGCACTCAAGGAACCAGAAGGAAGGAGTGGAATACAATGGTTATTTCTCCAGAGACCTTGAAAAACAGCTTTAATGATGGCAATAAAAGCAGTCTCACCTAGTTTATTATTACAAATGGGGAAATGAAACTATGAAGTTAAGTATCCTAGCAAAGTCGTGGGCCATTATTATTTACAGAAGGAGCTCAGATTTTCTCATTCCTATGAACGTTTGGTTCCCTCAGTTTCTAACCCTCTTTTGCATATAGACATATAGTTATTTCCTACACTACATACATACAAGGTTTCAAATTACACGTTGTTTTCTATTTTGCTCCAATGTACATATAAGCTCACATGTACCACCTGAAAAAACATAGTTGGCTATGACAAGTCTTGATGTCTTTCATCATGACACTGGATAATGATTTAAACAGCAGGGACAGTGCCGTTACAAAACTAAAATTATAAATGTGGAAATGATCACATGTCAAAACTGGATTCAAAATAATTTGAAGGCATTGCTTTCTAAAAGAAAACAAGGTAACTCTAGTTCATCAGAATTCAGTGAAGAAGAGAAAACCTATTCAGCCATCTGTAGTACTGCTGAGCCTGTGACATGTACCTTCCAGGGGTTGCTTTGAGAGCCTGGGAGAAAGCTGGAATACACCCAAGAGAAAAATACAAGGTCTGTGTATAAAATATCCTACTCTCAGCAGGAAAATAAGGGCAAAATAAAATGATATAAAAGTAACAACTGCTTTAGGGTTCTTTTTTTAGGGAAGGCCCCCCCCTTTTTTTTTAGACACAGTCTCACTCTGTCTCCAGGTTGGAGTGCAGTGGCATGATCTTGGTTCACTGCAACCTCTGCCTCCCGGGTTTAAGCAATTCTCCTGCTTCAGCCTCCTGAGTAGCTGGCACTACAGATGTCCACCATCACACCTGGCTAATTTTTGTATTTTTATTTTGTATTTTAAATTTTGTATTTTTATATTTAGGGGTTTCACCATATTGGCCAGGATGGTCTCGATCTCTTGACCTTGTGATCCGCCCGCCTCGGCCTCCCAAAGTGCTGGGATTACAGGTGTGAGCCACCACACCCAGACGAGGGCTTTTTTTATTTGTTTGTTTTAATGCTAATAAACTTAAAGGGCCTATTTTGAAATAATTTCACTATGTAACTGTCAAGAAAATGCCATAAAAGTCTCACAGACATAAATAACTGCTACCTTCAATTTGCAAAACTTCTTGTTGCCCACGAATTTTGTATTCCAGATGGCTTAATGCTTTTTCTCTAACCTTTTACTTTTACTGTTAATTCCCTCTGCTTTTACATTTTTGAGGAAAGGGTTTTCATTTCACAAGTCAGATAGAGTTTCCTCCGTGTTCTGGACTTCTGCATCCTGGGAACTTTGTTTTTGACTGCTAAGAACCCATCAACCTCCTGGCCAGGGTCTTCTTGTACCCAAGCTGTGCCCAGGTTTCCAATATAAGAGGTTGCAAGTGACAAACTCAGTCTGAGGGGCTGTATGGCATTCAGCATGCAGATCCTGGGTTTGACTACTGCCACTGCCACTCTGTGTGACATTGGATAACAGACTTAGCCACTCTGTGACTCAGGGGCCTTGTTGTAAATTGTGGGTAATGAGTGTGCCTACCTCATGAGGTTATTGAGAGGATGAAATGATTGGCTAGCACATTGTGAGTGCAAGGGAAAGGTTATCTATTATTATTATTGCATTCTAATATCCCAGGAAGATATTTATGTTTGTGGCAAATATTCCTTAATATATTCTTGAATATGATGTGTACTGAAGTGGAGAGTTCAGTTATCGAGGTTGAAAGATCTTGGTTTGAGGCTCAGCATTGCTACATTATAAATATATCACTTTGGGCAAACTAGGAAACTCATCTGGGCCTCAGTTTCCTCAACTGTGAAATGTTCAGGGGATCGGGAACTGGATAATTTCTCATTGATTCATTTAACAAATATCTGTCAAGCACTTAACATTAGTCTCCAAAATTGATATGATTGTTGTAGGCATTTCATATAGACTCAAAATGATCCCAGGTATTACTTTTACAAGTAGAGTTGTCTGTCAGGGGTTCTCTCATATCACATTTTTCTCATGCAGGTGAGCAGTGGATTTAATGTTTCCGTGGCTTAGGGATCCCTTTGGGTATCGGGTGGATTCAGAGCAACCTCTCCACACACTGATGTACACACAGGCCAGATAGAATGTGGGCACAGACTAGGGGCTGGCTGACAGTTTTGCAGTCTATTTGCGGCTCTCTGGTGCCCTAAGAGCAAGGCACAGATTGAGAGTTGGGCCACTCAGATCCTGGCTTGCTGGGACTTCCAGGAATCAGCAGGAAAAGGAGGATGATGGCAGCTACCCATCTGAAGATCAGCTGGATAAAACACTAAACACTAACACAGGCAGAAAAGTCCCTGTCAATCAATTGGCAACTCCTGCTACAGGTGAAATCAGGGAATGAAAACCATTTTTTTCTTTTTTCAAGACTAAGTCTTGCTGTGTTACCCAAGCTGGAGTGTAGTGGTGTGGTCATAGCTCACTGCAGCCTCAAACTCCTGGGCTCAAGCACCCCTCCTACCTCAGCCTCCTGAGTTGCTGGGAATACAGGCACAAACACCACACTTGGTTAATTTTTAAATCTCTTTGTAGAGGTAGCATCTCACTATGTTGCCCAAGCTGTTTTCAAACTCTTGGCCTCAAGTAATTTTCCTGCCTTAGCCTCCCAAAGTGCTGGGATTACAAGCTGAGCCACTGTACCTGTAAGGAACGAAAACATTAAAAAAATGTGGTGTTTTTTGAGATACCATCTCATGCCAGTTAGAATGGAGATTATTTTAAAAATCAGAAGACAACAGTTGCCGGAGAGGATGTGGAGAAATAGGAACACTTTTACATTGTTGGTAGGAGTATGAATTAGTTCAACCACTGTGGAAGACAGTGTGGTGATTCCTCAAGGATCTAGAACTAGAAATACCATTTGACCCAGCAATTCCATTACTGGGTAAATACCCAAAGGATTATAAATCATTTTATTACAAAGACACATGCACATGTATGTTTACTGTGGCACTGTTCACAATAGCAGACTTGGAACCAACCCAAATGCCCACCAATGACAGACTGGATAAAGAAACTGTGACACATATATACCATAAAATACTATGCAGCCATAAAAAGGATGCGTTCATGTCCTTTGCAGGGGCATGGATGAAGCTGGAAACCATCATTCTCAGCAAACAGACACAAGAACAGAAAACCAAACATTGCATGTTCTCCCTCATAAGTGGGTGTTGAACAATGAGAAAACGTGAACACAGGGAGGGGAACATCACACACTGGGGCCTGTCAGGGGGCGGGTGGCTAGGGGAGGGATAGCAAGGGGTAGGGGCATAGGAGAAGGATAGCATTAGGAGAAATACCTAATGTAGATGACGGGGTGATGGATGCAGCAAACCACCATGGCATGTGTATACTCATGCAACAAACCTGCACGTTCTGCATATGTGCCCCAGAACTTAAAGTATAATTTTAAAAATGGTGTATGTAGATCATCTAACTCTTCTGCTCAAACCCTCCCAGGTTTCCCATTACACATGTTGTAGAATCTAAGGTCCTCTCCACGGCCTACAGAGCTCCACCTGGTCAAGCCGTGGGCACTCCAACAATGCCACCCTATTGTCTGCTTCCAGACACACGCAGTCGTTCCCTTTCCTTTTGCTTGGAGCTCTCTTTACCTAGATCTTCTCAGGAAGGCTTTTCTTGTGACTCAGGTCTCAGCCCACTGAATCTAAAGTAATTCCCAGACACTATCTATCGTGTAGGTTTCTTCTGTTCCCACCACTTGTCACCATCACAGTTCCCAGGTTTACGTATATGTTTCTTGTTGGTTTCCAACCCAAAGGATGTACTTCCCATGAGAGTAGGAGGAAATTTGTCCCATTCCTTGCTGTATTCTCAAGGGTGAACAGAGTACCCAGCATACAGTTGGAACTTGATGGGAAGTTGTCAGTTAAATGAGTGAATAAATGCATGGGTGAGTGAGGACAATAGTAGGGAAACTCGCTCTCCTCTCCATTCTACTAGGTTGGTGCAAAAGTAATTGTACCGACCTAATAGAATGGAGGGGAGAGCAGGTTCACTGACAACACCGAATGCTGGCAGGGATGTAGAGCAACAGGAACCCTCATCCATTGCTGGTGGGAATGCAAAATGGTACAGCCACTTTGGGAGACAATCTGGCTGTTTCTTACAAAACTACACATGCTCTTACCATATGATCCAGCCATTGCGCTCTTTGGTATTGACCCAAATGAATTAAAAACTTATGTCAATATAAAAACCTGCACATGGATATTAATAGCAGCTTTAATAATAATTGACAAAACTTGGAAGCAACCAAGATGTCTTTAAGTAGGCGACTGGATACATTACTTTTGATGGCAAAAACCTCAATTACTTTTGTGCCAACCTAACAATATCATGCTATTAACAGAGGAGGTAGCATGGGTTGAGGAAATGCCATTGAGAAAATCTCAGATGAGTCTTAGCATCAAGGTGATGCAGTACATTGAGGAACACAGAACTTGGATCAGCCTGGCTAGATTCAGTCCGTAGCTCTGTTACGTCTGGTAAATTCTTAATAGTACCATATAGTAACTGTTTTGTGTCACTGGAGTGATGGGTCAGTTCTTTAAACTCTCTGCAAAATGGAGGTGATAGTAAAAGTACCTTGTTTTGAGTACTAAATGCAACCTATACACAAAGCTCTTAGAATAGTGGCTAGCAGGCGGGTATGGTGGCTCATGCCTGTAATTCCAGCACTTTGGGGCATGGAGGTGGGAGGATCGCTTGAGCCCAGGTGTTGGAGATCAGCTTGGGAAACATAATGAAACCCTGTCTCTACACAAAATACGAAAAATTAGCTGGGTCTGGTGGTGTGTGCTTGTAGTCCCAGCTACTCAGGAGGCTGAGGTAGGAGGATGGCTTGAGCCCAGGAGATAGAGGTGGCAGTGAGCCATGACTGCACCACTGCACTTCAGCTTGGATGACAGAGTGAGACTCTTGTCTCAAAAAAATAAAATAAATTACTGATATTAGGTCATTGTTTGGTAAAACTTTAAGTCTCTGCATTCATGTCCAGCTTTTGCCCCCACCTCATCGTCAGCTTTTTTCAAATGCTGAGCATTGCCCCGTAAGATAAGAGCCTGCCCCAGAGGTTCTCAGAATTCTCCCCATGACACTCCCATGTGCTATGGAAATTTCTAGGTTTCTCCCATTTGGCTCTACTCCATCCCTTTCCCTCTTACAAAAGAAAGCATTTTGGAAAACAATTGAAAGATAAAGTTACTATAAAAATAATCTTGCATATTTTAAAACTTAAGAACAAAGTGTAAATCATCAGAAAACTTGATTATTTGGCAAATGATCAAGACAAATGAGATTGAAAATCACTGGCCTTCATGGCATGCTTAGCAAGAAAGGGATTGAAAATGAAATGAGTAAGAAAGCCCTGAACAGTAACTCCTGTGGTCCCAGGCAACTGTTAATGACGTTACCTGGAAGTGTTACGGAACCAGCTCCCAGAGAGGAACCGTTCCTGAGTTGCGCCAGGAAGTGACACTGTTCCCCAAAAGTAATAGAGCTGGGTCCCTTTCCCTCCACAGGGGAACTTCCAGAGCTGTGTCCTCAAGCAAACAGAGAGAGAAGCTACTCCCTCAGGGACAAGCAGCACATCCTTGACATTTTGTAGGGCCAGGCTACCTCAGCAATGTAAGTGATGTAAAAAATGGTGCCTGAATATAAACAACAGTAAGATATCACTACACACCTATCAGAATGGCCAAAATCCAAAATGCAGACAACACCAAATGCTGACAAGGATGTAGAGTAAAAGGAACCCTCATGGCTGGTGGGAATGCAAAATGGTACAGGTACTTTGGAAGACAATCTGGCTGTTTCTTACAAAACTACACATGCTCTTACCACATGATCCAGCAGCTGTGCTTCTTGGTATTGACTCAAATGAATTAAAAACTTATGTCCACACAAAAACCTGCACATGGATATTAATAGCAGCTTTATTAATAATTGACAAAACTTGGAAACGACCGAGGTGTCTTTCAGTAGGCGAATGGATAAATAAACCAGGGTGCATTTAGACAATGGACTATAATTCAACACTTGAAGGAAATGAACTATCAAGTTTGCATAGACATGGAGGAAACTTCAAAGAATATTACAAAGTGAAAAAGCCCATCTGAAAAAGGCTACATACTGTATGATTCCACCTACGTGACATTCTGGAAACGGCAGAACTATGAACACAGTGAAAGCACCAGTGGTTGCTAAGGGTTGCAAGGAGGAAGGAAAGAAGAGGCAGAACCCAGAGAAATTTTAGGGAATCCAAACTGTCCTGTAGAATACTCTAATGGTAGATATATGTCACTAAACATTTGCCAATACTCATGATGTAGAACACCAAGAGCTTGGTCAACTATGGACTCTGGGCAATAATGAGGTGACACTGTAGGCTTGTCCACTGTAACAAATGCAGCCACTCCAGCGTGGGGGTGTTGATGGTGTGGGAGGCTGTGTTGGGGGGGTGTGCAGAGAGTACATGGGAGCTCTTTGTACTATTTATTCAATTTTTCTGTGAACGTAAAGCTACTCTAAAAAATAAATTCTATTTTAAAAACTCTGTAAATTAAAGCTTGAAAAAGTCCATGGAGCAGAGGTCAGGAATAAGTAGCCCCATGCAGGAAGTCCCATCCCAGCATGTCAGAGTGGTGGACACAGAACATCAGCAGAACAAATGATTCCAGCCTAAAGACCAGAAGAAAAAGACACAGAACATCAGGAGAGCAAATGATTCCAGCCTAAAGACCAGAAGAAAAAGACTTATCTTGACCACCCTTTTCTTAGGGTTCTTTTCTTAGTGTTGCACTTCCTTCATGAGGAGGGAATAGGAAAATGATTGTCAAACCCCACCAAGTGGAGGCTTGTGATATAATTGTATTCAACTGAATCATAAAATGTATATAGTTCTCCTTTCCATTGTGTTCAATTGCACTCTTCATTTTGTGGTCTTCGTAAAATCCCAAGACAAAGTCTTTGGAAAGCCATAGTTCTGGATTGACATATCTGAACTGGGTTGTGTTACTGTCTCAGTTTGGGTTCTCCCCAAACCAGACGCTGAGACAAAAATTTGAGTGTAAGTCGTTTATCTGGGAAGTGCAGGGAATACTGGTAGGGAAGGGGGTTAGGGACACAGGAAGGGAAGTTAGTAAAGCCTCCATTATCAAACCAACTACTGCCATGGGCAATTGAAATGTAATTTTACAGGGAAGTTCTGAAAAATGGCATAAAAGACACATCTCAGAATAATTCTTCCTGAGTAGCAAGTGGCTAGAGGGAGATAGATTTGGAGGGCTACTGGAGTGGAGAGAGGCTGTGGTAATTTCCTGGTGCCTGCACAAGCACATGCCAGTTAGAATAGCTTCACATGGCTCCGAAAAGAGCCTCCAGGCCCTAGATGCCCATACTGGGAGCTGTGTCAGCTAGAGCGTAGCCAGTGAAGGCTGTGAGCAGGACACGGGTAACAGCTGCTACATTAACCACACTGCAATCACTCGGGTTCACCTGGTTCCTATCCCAGCCCTACCATTACCAACTGTAAGATCTTCGGCAAATTTGTGACCTTTCTTAAGCTTACGGATTAGCACCAGCTTATGAGGTGGCTGTGAACATCAATCAAAAAATGCGTGTCAAGTCAACCCTGGCACAGTTTCAATTTATATATATGTGTGTGTCTGTGTGTGTGTGTTTCTGTGTTTGTGAGTACACACAAAGACACACACACATAGTTATTGGAGTAGTGAGACGAGACTGCTCTCATTGAATGGAGCTTTAACAAGGCCCACTTAGACCTGAGAGGGCTACGTATTACCAACTATACTGGAAAAGACCTATTTTTATGTCAAATCATCACCCTGTTAGTGAGCATACACGATATAAACAGGACCTAGACTGGCATTCCCAGGGCTTGAAGAAACTTTCCAGAAAGTAATACAAGAGAGGACTTCTGCAGCTGTCAGATGGCTCCCTGGCTCTCTCTGCTCTTAGGCTGTGATTTAGTCCTGTAAGCAAGACCTGAGCCAAACTTTTCCACTAGTGGGAGAGTGACTCTCTTTTCCTAGCAATGAGGATGAGGAAACAGAAGGTACTGCAGGTTTCCAAGGGAACTGTTTATCTCAAGATGCCTGAAGGACTTCCATGTTCTCAGTTTGTGGCCGTGGCTCACACAAATAATGAAATCTGTCCCTGAACAATAATTGTTTTATGGAAAGAAAAATGTCAAAAGAGAAAATTTTCATTGTATTGCAAACTCTCTAAAAGGACCAGATATAAACAGTTGATTGAACCCGTGTGCTTATTTTTCAAATGGAAAAATAAATGCATTTTTTAAAAAGTTACATTTCATACAAAAGATATTGAAATTTTAAAGCTTTTTCTTTTTTACTGAGACATTATTGACATACTGAGAAAAGCCTTGCATTAAAAAAAACTTTTTGGCATTAAAAAAGGATGGATAATAGCTGCATTTGGTTGGCTCTAAACTGTTAGGATTCAGAATCTGATCTGGATTTTAAAGCCAATCAATCTCCCAGTCAACATTACTGAAGGTCCAATTGGCAAGAGTATAAAAGAAGGCAAAATATTTAATAAAAATGGATGGTTATTGAGTTTTCAAAAGAATGTCACTTTCTAACAGTTGTTCTTGAGAAAGGTTTTGCAATATCATCTCAGTATTTCTGAGTAAAGGACCACGGTTTGATTTCTGGTTTGATGAAAGAGCAGTTTGAGGCAGAACCAAGAAAGGTACTGGTTCACTTTTTACAGTCTCTTTTATAATACACTCCTACGGGCTGACTGCAGCGAGGGACAGCTTGGAAAGCCACCAGTTCAGTGGGTCTCCTCTGAGCATTCATTAATATTCTTTGTTCATAGAATGATTTCTTTCAAGCCTGGAAAGAGAGTTGATTTTTTTCATGTGCGATTTCTCCTAACTCATTTCAATTTTTTGTTTTTCATGAAACATTTTAATTGTGCTTAATTTTAGCCTTTTTACTTAGTCACCCCAATTCTTCAAACTATCTGTTCATGTGATCCCCAGGGTCTTATACCCTATTCTGTTCAGAGGAATGACCAGAAAACCCAAACTTACAGCTTTCCACTTACAGACTCACTTAAGCCCTGCTAATGTGGGACTGAGATTTTCTCATTGCTTCTCTGTTTGTCAGAACTTTGATTTTTAATCCTGCTCTGCTAGGTTTCAAACTTCATGAATTTTCTTTGTATCACACATCTCTCTTTTTGGGTGCAAAACTGGAAGACAACAGCCTTTATATTTTTGATGAGTGTATGATTAATGCTGTTGCATCTGGATTAGAAAAGAGGAAATTCATAACAAATGGCCAGCAACAATCACCTCTAAAGTACTTGAAATTGGTTGGGAGAAATTTTCAGAAGCTTTCCCAAAATGTTCATTTACCTCTTCTGGTGGTAAATGAATTTATTTTTTAAATCTTAAATATCTATGTTGGAGTTTCCCAACATAGATATTTAAGATTTAAAAAATATTTCTTATTCATTGTACTTACTTTCACATTTACTTTCATTGTCATCATTGAAACATCTTGTTCCTGCTATTTTTTTTCTGCAAATAGGTAGAATTTGAACATCAAGGCATAAATAGGCTTCTGTGGGCTGATCTGGGAGCCCTACCATTAAAAAATTGTTTCTATGAGAAAACATGTTCCAACTCTAAGCAAACAAACAAATCAAAACGTAATCCTTTTGTACATTGGACATGGCTGATTTGTGCCAAATTAAGAGCATAAATTAGAAGCAAGACTGGTCAAATTGAAATTCCGGCTCTGTTTCCAGCTAACTGTGCCATCCTGAGCATTTCTTAACCACACTGAATCTCTATTTTCCTTTCTTCTAACCTGGGGGACATAGTGCCTACTGCAGAAGGTTTCAGAGGCGTATGAATGATGTAATGTACATAAAATACATAGTAAAACTCAATAAATATTAGCTATTTTGATCCTGTTTTTAAGGCCCCGTTCAGGCCCCTGACTTTGGTAGGAAGGTGAGAAGGGGGAAGGCCAGGGTCTAGGCTTTGCTTCTGGGGCCACAAGTCCTTTTTAGCATGAAAGCCAGTACTTTATTACAGAAAGACTTGCTGTCATAAAGATTCCCTGTATGACCCAGAAAAGTTTTTATAATCACGTAATACTAAACCAGTGACCTGCAAGTGCCTCTATTTTTTCTTCTTTAGGATGGATGTCAGCCATAATACCTTCCTCTCCTTAACTCACAGACCGACTGAGAAAGTAAAGGAGAGACTCTGCTTGAGGTCTTTGAACTAATCAGCTCCACATAAGGTGCCATGAATCCCAGAATTGTGCAAGTTCACATATGCAGTCATCCTTTTTCAGTGACTGAAGTCAGGAGTGGGAGACCAAATTCCAACGAGTGCTGAAACCCCTGGCTATGGATCTGTGCTTGGGATATTCGGGCTCCTCACATTCCAATACTCACTCACAAGCTTCAGTTGTATTACAGAACTTTGGAGACAGATTGACTTGAGGTCTGGCCCCAGCTTTGCCACTTATCAGCCATGTGACTTTGAGCAAGTCACTTAATCTCTCAGAGATAATATCAGCATTGCCCTCAAAGGGCTGTCAGGATGAAATGAGGCGGGTGCATACAGCATATTTAGCACAGTGCCCCACACAGGCTCCATGCTCAAAGTGTAAGATTTGATGATAATGATGATGATGATGATGATGATGGTGATAATGATTTCGTTTATTTACTGCTTAAAATTGTCCACTCTTAAACATCACAACTGTTTATTATTCTTTTCCTAGTTGCTCTGCTGCTGCAGTAGCTTGAAACACAGGCCCAGGCTCTCCAAAGATATTCTCTTCTCGAGTTTCTGATAGAGTCATTTTGAAACTATTGCCCTAATTAAATCACAGTGTTAGTTCTATACCTACTGTCTGTTTTATAAGTCCCGTAATTGTTAAAAGAGAGAGGATGCTAAACGTATCTTTCTACCTTTTCTTCTTTCTAAGTAATGAGTTTTCTGATTGTTTTAGGAAATTAGTCATGTTGGCAGGGCATGCAGACTGTCATTTTGACGGATCCTCACAGTAGATGACAAGATTTGACAAAGAGATTTCAAAAACCATTAGGCTTGTCAAAATTCTATTCTGTGCTTTGTCAAGAGCCACCATCATATACTATACATCTGAGAGTTTGTCAGATAACACAGTTGCCACAGCTGGAGTTGCTGGTCTATGCTCCTCAGGTCCTCTGCACCAACGTCAACCTGAAGAACTACAATTTTGTGTCTTAGAATTCCAGGCAATATTTCATTTGAAAAGACGTTAATGGCTAAAATGCTTGTGCTTTTCTACATGCATGCCTTTCTGTAAGCTTAGATGGGAAATCTATTTCTAAGACATGCTAAGTATCTGGACATATCTGTTCCCACCCTTTGAATTGCAATTGGCTCAAAACCTGTTTATTTGTGCTGTGTGTGTTGTTATAATCACATAAGACAAACCAACGACCTATAAGTACAAAACTGCTTTTTGTGAAACTTCTTTTGAATGCATTGTGAATGTTTTCAAAAGACTTAGTAAAAGTGAATCGCTAAAAAGAATTGCTACAAAATTAGATATTGGCAAAACTTTATAAAAGATTGAGGAAAATTATAAAGCTCTATGGAGATTCTTCACACAAAATGATTTATTAGTGTGGTTTATTCAGTAAACATAACTCCGACCTCTAATCACAGACTTATACTTAAATAAAACGCATTTTTTGTAGAATATCAATTGACTGATGGCTGTACATACAATTAGGTGTTTTAAATCTATATACACCTAAAATTATTCATGAGATTTTCTCGTAATGCCATGCTCTAGCTATTCTTTCAATTAAACAATAACCAGTTTAAATTGCTTTAAACAGAGACAAAATGGAATTTGCTATATTATTACGTTCACTCATTGCCATCATTTTTTCACCTCCCACTTATTTCTCAGCCATTTATAATCTGGCTTCTATAATCACCACTCTCTTGAAACTCTTGTAGAAGAATTTGCCAACTTCAATTCCCTACCTGCTTTTTAAACAACGAGGTTTTCCAGAATTCTGCTTCCCCTGAAAATCCAGACTCCAGGGGATCACTTTCAAATACCCTATAAAGCTGAAGAACTAGAAAATCTAACTGGTCTTTTAGGGGCCCAATTTTCAGCTACTACTAGCACCGCCACTGAAAATCCATGTGGTACAGTCACGGGGTCTTGTCTTCTGCCATAGTGATGCCCTTGCCGGCCAAGGTAAGTGCACAGGCCTTTTGTTTGGTCTTCAAAATTCCAAGTCCTGAGCTTGCACTCAGATACTCTGTCATGGTCCCTGCAGCATGTCCACCATGCTATGGGGCTTAGGAGCAGAGAGACTGCTTTGGCCACATGCTAGGACCAGCCCTCTGGATGCTAGTGCAGAGCCTGGCTCACCTCTTCCCTCATGGAGACTTCCTTTTGGGGCTCTTAATGCCTTTCTCTCTCAGTAGAATTCCATTAGGACAATATCGGTGTCCCGAAGAGATTTGCAAGGAAAAATTGTTTAAGACTTTAAAATGAACCAAAAGATTACTGAGTGTCTTTATCTAGCACAACTTTCTGGATTATCTGATTATAGAAGACCTCTGTGACTTTCATTGTCTTTGAACAATTTTATAACTCTAATTTGTAGACAACTGATAGGAATGTAAATGTAAAATCTGTGTAAAGACAACTGATTCCCCTTCTTTACAAAAGAAGCCAGTTTTGCATCTATTTGTAAATTCATTTTCGCATTCATGGTTGACCTATATAACGTGGTACTTTGAATTTGCCTTTGAACTGAGTGCAACATCTTACTGGTTACCTCAATAATCAGCAAGTTAAATCAAATTTTGACAAATGTACATCTTACATTTGTATGACAGTCATGATATGTTTAAATACACATGATATATTTAAAGCATTATTCTTTAACAGCTTTTCATACTCTGGATCGTCCAAAGGGTAGTGTTTGTTAGCCCAGAGTTCTGTGACACCCTCCCCCAGGGCAATAGCTACCATCCTTCCTTTTATTTACACCACTAAGAGGAGCCACCCACATGTCTTTCTAGAATAGAGAATATTTGCAGCAAGATGACTTATGGGTTCCATATAGAGAAGCAGTTGGCAACCCTTAAATGGCAACTTCTCTCCTTCAAGTTCCTTCCACCAAGGCACCTCCCTCCCAGATTCATTTCCACATCCTGCATGAGCCTATTCATTTGTCTCCTAATGTCACCCTACTCTATCCATCTACTCTCCAGCTCTTTTAAGGTGAGAACATGTCTTACTCATCATTATAATCTCCACAGTACCCAGTACTATCCATTGCTTATAGTAGGTGCTCAGAAAAGGTTTGCTGAATTTATTCCATGTTGCAGGGCAAAGAAAAATAGAATGGAAACCTGTTAGAGCAAGTGTCTTAAAATACAGTATTAGGCTGCTAGAATTTTAGCATAAAAAAGAACCTTAACAAGCTTCTAGCAGATATGATGAGAGGGAAAAGGGGGCCTGGGAGCAGTTCATAAATAGTTGCTCCAGATGCCCCTTTATAACACGACATAGTCATTGCCTCTCTTGCTACTCCTAGGGACCAACATGTTCCTACAGTCCTGTGTGGCTTTCATTGTACTGGGATCAGTAATGGGCATTTACAAAAACTGAAACAGTATCATTTCAAATCTGGGACGTGCTGTACTAGGAAGGGCCAAGTGATTATAAGCCAAATAACCTTGTACTTACTGTGCAAAGAGTTATAGATAAAGAAAAAAGTATTCTGTAACACCTTGATAGTCCTTTTTAGCCAGCACTCGGTGATACCAGAGGAGATTAAACATGCCACTAAGGACCAGGTGGAGTGGTTCACCCCTGTAATCGCAGCACTTTGGGAGGCTGAGGCTGGAGGATGCTTGAGGTTGGGAGTCCGAGACCAGCCTGGGCAACATAGTGAGACCTCATCTCTACAGAAACAAACAAACAAACAAAAAACCTGGGTATAGTGGCACATGCCCGTGATCCTAGCTATTCAGGAGTCTGAGGGAGAAGGAGCACTCGGGCCCAGGAATTTGAGGCTGCAGTGAGCCATGATCATGCCACGGCACTCCAGCTTGGCAGACAGAGCTGGACCCTGTCTTTAAAGAAGGAAAAAAATACTACCAAGATTATTCTCTTTTTCATGAAACCAACACATAATGTTGTCAGTTTAATATAGGCTAATCTTGGATTTTCCAATTTAACACCAGTGGGAAATTCAATATTTATGTTTCGCAAACATGTTTCAGCATCAGAAGAGGAAGAGAAATGAACTCCCAAGATAATAATTATGTCTAACTGAGCACTTTGATGTTCTTCAGCCAAGATTCACAGGAACACACCTGTGCTTGAATAAGCTGGGTTCACTGCTCACTTCATCGAGGGAGAACCCATCCCTTAGAAAACCACAGAGCTTCTCAGTGTGTGATTGTTAGAAGGAACTTATGATAGGATTGGGGCATGCTTGAGTAATTTTAGGGTGAGTCTAATGAAGCAGGGGCCCAATCTAGAATGGGTATTGTTAGAAAGTGGGGGGCAGTCCTTCAACTGGGCATCTCAATAAATATTTTCTCTAGGTAGGACAGACTAGAGCAGGGATAAAACTATAATTGGTAAAGAAGTAGCAGCCACTTATTTCGGCCTAGAGAGGGGAATGTTTAATATTTTGTGGGCTGCATAGTCATGTGTTGTCTCACTTTATCATGATCTCAGCAATGGCCTTGGCTAACACTGAGGTCCTGTAATATTGTTTATATCCAATAGGGGAACATGGCATGGGGTGGGCATCTGCCCAGTGCCAGGATGTTCAAGGCTGCTCTCTTAGCACAGACTGCATGCACTAAATGCTTCACACACATTATTTCATTTAATCCTGAAAACTCTATTAGGCAGATATTGAGTCCCATTTTACAAGTGATGAGCTAGAGTCCTGAAGAACTTAGTGCAGCAGTGAGTAAAACAGCATGCAGTCAGGACTCACAGTACTGACCCCAAAGTCCATACACCATTAAGCTACCACCTGCTTGATCCCGAGCTGCCTTAGAAACGGGGACAGGACAGAGGGCATCCACACGTGGGAAGGCAAGATGGACTACAGGGCCTTGGCCCTTGGCTTTTGTTCCCCTCCTCGTGCTGTCTCTGCTCCAATAACATTCACCCCCTATTCATTTGGCTGCCTCCACTTCCCTGGTCACACCTTGGGACTTGCCATTTCTCCAAATGGGCCATCTCTAGAAGTTAAAATTGTGAACTTCCTCTTGAATCAGAGAGTCACATCATGCACCTAGTACGTACCTACAAAAACTAGAAAATAAAAAAAAAATTTAAAAAGCGTCTTATCAGTCTACCTTTTTCATGATCATATGTCCATTAAAATCATTCCTCCCCTTTATCTCTCCTTCTTGACTCCACCCCAGTGCTAAGCCTGTCACCCCCCTCCTGCCTTCATTTCAGTTTCTTCTTTTCTGCCTTGGTTCATGGTGCAACAATGAATTCACCAGATCTACCTAAATCCCCTCACCTCCTTGACTTTCTGGTAGCTCTCAATCTTGTCTTAATCATGATTTTGATTTAGGATGCTTACCCTGTGTCAGACACTGTTTTCAGCTATTTTTGAAGACGAATCCATATAATCATCACAACCTAAGGGCTAAACGCAGTCATGTACAGCATAACAATGTTTTTGTCAACAACTAACTGCATATATGGCAGTGGTCTCATAATATTATAATGTCGTATTTTTACTATACCTTTTCTATGTTTAGATTTGTTTACAAACACAAATATTAGGTTGGTGCAAAAGTGCCATCACTTTCAGTGGCCAAAACTGCAATGACTTTGGCACCAACCTACTACTTACCATTGTGTTACAATTGCCTACAGTATTCAGTACAGTCACATACTGTACAGGTTTGTAGCCTAGGAGCAACAGGCTCTATCACACAGCCTAGGTGTGTAGGAGACTATACCATCTAGGTTTGTGTAAGTGAACTCTATTATGTTCACACAATGATAAAACTACCCGGTGATGCATTTATTAGGATGAATACCCATGGTTAAGTGATGCATGACTGTACCGTTACACTCTTACTTTACAAACAAGGCACAGGCATTAAATCACTTGCCTAATGTTAAACAGCCACTAGGGGGCAGAGCCAGAAGTTGAACCCAGGCTGTCTAGCACCAGAGTTCATGCTGGTGAATGATATTAATTAATAAAATTAATCTGCCACTGATTGCCAAAAAAAAAGTGAGCTCAGCGGATCCTGGAGCATCAGAGGCAGGGACCATAGGGGACAGACCCCCCTACCACAGTCAAGGAACTGGAGAGGAGGTCCTAGTAAGAGGACATCAACACACTGTGCTGCCTTATCCACTGTACTTCACTGACAGCCATCTCTTCTTCACTGCTGCTTCTGGTTGTTAAATTGCTATGTAAATCTGCATGATCAGGGCTTGCAGGAAGTCTCACTTTACTCACAAAGCTAAGTGCATCAACTCCTATCCTGGACACACCAAATTTCTCTGCATGCATACCTGGTCTCTTCCTTACTCTTAGCCCTTGGAGTATGTAGTATGTAGCATGGGGAGGTGCACAGAAAAATCACATAACTCAATTACAGTAGCCCTTCTCTGTAATCAAGTTATTAGATTTTTCTGTGCTTCTTCCTATACTATGAGCCAGCCACCACTAAAATTCCATGGGTTGGAGATAGAGCAATCCATGGGTCTGCGCTATCTAGGATTTCCAACCCAGAGATAGGCTCAGCTCCTAAGTCAGTGCTCACCAAGCCTGATAGCGCATAAAATGCTCCCATTTGCACGGCAAGAGAGATCAGAATTTCTGTCATTACCCCAAAATGAGCATTTATTAAGCCTGCGTGACTCCCTGGACACCAATGAAACTACCCGACTCTAGCCTTCCACCCTCACCCACCCTGCGTGTCTGGTCTGACTGGCAGAGGTGAGTCATGACTTGTGTGGCTGAACTCCCACTAGTCATTTCTCTCTGGGGGTTGAACTATGTTCTCTTCTATGTCCAGTGACTAGAATTTTCCTTCATCCCTGGTGAAGTTTCTCCCAGAACCAAAGTAATGACATCACCTTGTAATGCATCTTGTTGCTGCCTAAAAACTACTGTGGCCACATTCCACTTATAGGCACTGACCACTCTGATCAGTGGGTCAACCTTTTGTGTGTCACGGACACAAGCATCTGATGAAGGTTGAGAAGACCTCTTTACTGATATATGCATCATTTAAGCAAATATCCTGCAATTTTGCAAACAAATTTAAGGACTTACAGATTTCCCTAAACATTTTTTTGCAAAACTACTCATTTTTGTAACCAGTATAGAGTCTTGTATGTGGTACTTGGTAAATGCTGGATTGAACTGCATGAACTACATCTCAGTTCAGCAATCCTAAATGCAGAAACAATTACACACACACACACACACACACACACACACACACTCTCTCTCTCTCTCTCTCTCTCTCTCTCTCTCATAATAGTTATTTGTCTTTTTCCAGAAAAGGACTTAAAGTGATTAATATTTAGACATTTGCTTCTTTAAAGCATCTTCATAGGTATTGAGACTCAGTAGAGACAAATTCCTTTTCCACTTAACAAAGACTCAGAATTTTTTTTTTAAAGAAACAGTATCAGAATACAAAATGAAAAAAGCAAATTGCTCAAAACCAGTTAAAAGACACAAAACTGAATTCTTTGTAGTTTGCAAATTTCTTATCAGAGTGGTTCTCAGTCCTCTCACTCCTGCCAAATTCAACAAAGCCATTGTTAACAGTGACTCAGAACTGCACTGATTCCAATATGGGTTGGTTGTGGACCACATGTATTCTTGGGGATCATGGCAAACTTTCTGGGAGAGGCCATAGTTTAGAAGAAGACCTTCAGGGGATTCTAATATCTCTATCTCTTGGTGTCCCTACTCTTATTAGTATCCTAAGATACCAAGACCTACTCAATCATTAATTCATTTTGGCTTATTGGGCACAGAACCTCCTATTCCTCCGTTGACCTGGTTAGGAGAGCAGGCTTTAAACTGTCTGAATTTGAATTTTGGCTCTATCACTTGACCTCTCTGTGCCTCAGCTCCACTGATATCACCTACCCAAAACCATCTCTTCCCTGTATGGTGCTAACAGAACACAGATCTGTTCAGATATTGGTGTGATGTCCCTTGACCTCTGGTGTTCCTATGCCCTACCTCAGCCCAGGATATGAATCATGATTGGTCAAAAACACTCATAGACATCTTATTCCCTTTGGTCAGGGATTAGTCTAAAGGTGGGCTTGCAACCCAGTTATAACTAGAGAGATGGAAAGGCAAGTCAGCTGAGGAAAGTTGGGAACATAATCCATCCCAAATAGAAGGCAGATCCTTAGGAGGAGAAAAGCCTTTCTTGTTCTTCCTGCCTAGATGCGGACATGATTCTGTAGGGGCAGCGACCACCTTGTGGCTTGGAAAGGAAAGTCAACATGCTAAGAATGAAGGAAAGGAAAACAGAAGGAGCCTGGTAGTTGTCTGTAGTTGCTGTTTGTTTTTAGAGTCCAGTAGTTTAATTGAATAGTGCAGTTTCCTCATCAGCTCTGGACTTTGGACTCCTTATTCAGTGAGAAAAATAAACAATTCATTTGTCAAGCCCCAGTAAAATTTGTTACTTACAGCTGAATGCATCCTTATCTGATATACTCAGTTTATAAAGTGAGGATTAAAAACAATACCAACCAGAAAGGAAGTAAAATTACCTCTGCTAACAGAGGATATAATCTTACATCTAGAAAACCCTAAAGATTTCACTTAAGAAATCCAAACTGTTAAACTAATAAGTGATTTCAGCATAGTTGCAGGATACAAAGTCAATGCACAAAAAAATCTATTATGTTTCTTTATACCAACAGTGAAATTAAGAAAACTATTTCCTTTTTAATAGCATATAAAAGAATACAATACTTAAGAATAAACTTAACCAATGAGGAGAAAGGCTTGTACATAAGTACCAAACTAAAGAAGACTTGGATAAATAGAAAGTCATCCATATTCATGGATGAAAGGACTTGATTACAGTTAAGATAGCAATACCATCCAAAGCACTCTGTAGATTCAATGCAGCTTCTATAAAAATGTCAATGATACTTTCGGCAGAAACAGAAAAGCCCGTCCTAAAATTCATATGGAATGTCAAGGGACCCCAATTAGACAAAACAGTCTTGAAAAAGAACAAATATGGAGGGCTCCCAGTTCCTGATTTTAAAATTGACTACAAGGCAACAATAATCAATAGTAGGTTACTGACATAAAGACAGTGAAATAGAATAGAAAGTCCAGAAATAATTTCTTGCATGTATTGCCAAATAATTTTTGACAAGGCTGTGAAAATAATTCAATGGGGGAAAGAGCAGATGAATCCTTCTCTAAGATTGTACACAAAAATCAACTCAAAATGAACGAAAGACCTAAATGTAGGACTCCAAACTAATAAACTGCTAGGAGAAAGCATTCATGACATGAATTGGGTAATGAGTTTTTGCATGCTACATCAAAAGCACAGGTAGCAAAAGAAAAAATAAATTGTTCTTCAACAAAATAGAAAACTTGTAACAGCAAACGATACTATCACAGAGTGAAAAAGGCAACCCACTGAGTGGGAGAAAATAATTGAAAATCATATATTTGGTGAGGGATTAAAATCCAGAATATACAAAGAACTCCTACATCTCAACAACATAAATAGACAACTCAGTTAAAATATGGACTTCAATTACTTTAATGGACTGTAATTAATTTACTTAATTGAAGGACTTGAATAGACATTTCTCCAAGGAAGATGCACAGATAGCCAATAAGCACATAAAGAGAGATTCATCACTAATCCTTAGAAAAATGCAAATCACAACCACAATGAGATACCACTTAATATCCAAAGAGTGGCTATTATCAAAAAAAACAAAAAATAACAAGTGTGGGTAAGGATGTAGAGAAATCAGAACCCTTGTACATTGCTGGTGGAATTGTAAAATTGTGTAGCCACTGTGGAAGACAGTATGGAAGTTCTTCAAAAAATTACAGTTACCATAGAAACCAGCAATTCTACTCAGTGGTATATACTTAAAAGAATTGAAAACAGGAACTTAAACGATATTTGTACACTCATGTTCATAGCAGCATTAATTTATAATAGCCACAGGGTTGAAACAACCCAAATATCCATTGACAGATGAATGGATGAATGAAATGTGATAGATAAATAAAATCAAATATTATTCAGCTTTAAAGAGGAATGTAGTTCTGATACATACAACTCGGATAAATCTTGAAAACATTATGCTGAGGCAAAGAAGCCAGACACAAAAGGAAAAATATTTAATGGCCATGAAAATATTATATGGCCAATCTGATGTAATAAAGTTTGCCCCAATGATTTCTCCAAGGAGTTTATTAGTTTAGGGTCTTACATTTAGGTCTTTAATCCATTCTGAGTTAATTTTTGTACATGACCTTAGGTGAGAATTCAACTTCATTCTTTTGCATGTCAATATCTGGTTTTCCCAGCACATTCAATATTTTATGGAAAATTATTGTAATTTAGTTTCTGAGAAAGACAGACAGTAATCATGTGATTGAACAAATAAGATGATTTGGGGCAATGAAGATAAAATTGCATAGTGAATGGAAAGGTGGTTTTTAAGCAGGGTGGACTCTAAAGGAATGACATCTGAGCTAAGGTTTGTATGACGTAAAGATGTGTTGAAGGGTGTTCCAGGCAAAGAGAACAGAAACAAAGTCCCAAGGTGGGAATGACCATGGCATGTTTGAGGGGTGAGGAGTGGCAAAAAGAAGGCTTGTGAGGGAGGCCAGAGATGGTCAGAGGTGAGGCTGGAGATCTTGTAGGGCCCTGCAGGTCATGATTAGGATTTTGGTTTTGTTTGCTTGTTTATTTGACAATAGGTTCTCACTCTGTTGCCCAGGCTGGAGTGCAGTGGCACGATTACCAATCACGGAAGCCTCAACCTTCCTGGTTCAGGTGATCCTCCCACCTCAGCTTCTTGAGTAGCTGGGACTGCAGGTGTGCACCATCACGCCCAGCTACTTTTTTTTTTTTTAATTTTGGGTAGAGATGGGGTCCCTCTGTGTTGCTCAGGCTGGTCTAGAACTCCTGCACTGGAGCTATCCTCCTACCTTGGCTTCCCAAAGTGTTAGGATTGCAGGTGTGAGCCACTGTGACTGGCGAGATTTTGGGTTTTAATATACGAATAATGCTAAACCATTGGCAGTAACCAGAAGGAGAAGTTAAGGAGTCTAATCTTTGATCTGGCTGCTGTGTGGAGGATGGACTGTGTAAGAGTAAAAGGGGAGGCAGAGAGACTCGTTGGGAGATTCCTGTAAAGATGAGGCTGGACATCATTTTTTTTTTTTTTTGAGACAGAGTCTTGTTCTGTCACCAGGCACCAGGCTGGAGTGCAGTGGCACGATCTTGGCTCACTGCAAACTCCGCCTTCTCTGTTCAAGCAATTCTCCTGCCTCAGCCTCCCGAGTAGCTGAGACTACAGGTGCATGCCACCACACCAAACTAATTTTTTGTATTTTTAGTAGAGATGGGGTTTCACCATGTTGGCCAGAATGGTCTCAATCTCTTGACCTCGTGATCCACCTGCCTCAGTCTCCCAAAGTGCTGGGATTACAGGCATGAGCCACTGCGCCCGGCCAGGATATGTAATTTTAATATTGCCAAATTAGACTCCAGAAAGATTTATCAATTTACATTTTCCCCATCTCTGTGTGAGAGAATTCTTATTTCCTCAAACCCTCACTAACATAGTTTACTAACCTCACAGAGAAAAAAGGATATTTCAGTGTGGATATAACGTTTACATGTTTTTCTTCTTATGAATAAAGTTGAGCATATTGCTGTATGTTTAAGGGCCACCTGTATTTTCGTTTTGGCAATAGGCAATACTTTTTGTCTGTTCTACTGCGTTTTGAGGTTATTCTTATTGGTTTGAGGAAATCTTTCTATTTTAGGAAAATTAAACTTCAATCTAGAGTTTTAAACATTTCCTACTAATTTGTTGCTTGTCTTTTGGAAAATGGAATGTAATAATCATTTCTTGACTTCTGGAAATTTTTTCATACTTATAATGACTTTCATACTCAACATTTATAAAAATGATCCCCCTAACTCTGTATCTAGTACCTGCAAAGTTTTGTTGTTGTTGTTTTTTTGTTTTTTACGCTTAAATCTTTATCTGGGGTGAGGTATGAGGTATGACTTCAACTTTATTGTTTTGGAGATGGCTACCTAATTGTCCCATACTTAATAATTCATCTATCTTCTTACTGACTTAAAATGTCACCTTCATCACATATTCAATTCTTATATAGTTTTAAGTCAATTTATGGACTTTCTGTTGTATTTCATTAATATGCCCACCTGACATCAATACCTGTAAAGAAAATCCCACTGTTTTAAAATTATTGTAGCTTTATAAATATGTTTTATTGTTTCTCAGAAACTTTTAATTGTTTGCAAGTACCTACTCCTACAATTTCTGTATAGCTTGTCCCCAAGGGAGGGCCTTCCCCAGTCTAATTAAGCTTATTATCCATAGCCTTACCATTGTGTTTTTTCTCATTTAATTCCTTTTATTTGAAATGCTGTCTAATTTTCTTGTTCAAATTCCACTGTCAGTTCGGAGTGTGATCATGACTTAAGTGGAGATCTCCCTTATGCAGGAGCTAGAGAAGTAGATATGGGAGCAGGTAGGGTTGATCAAGGCAATAACTTTTTCTTAAGGAGATTTAAGGAAAAGTGGATGATAAGGACTCAGAGTTACATAGCTTTAGAGCAGGAAGCAAACATCACAAGTCAAAAGTTTAGAGTTGAGAGTGGGTATATCTGAGAACTGGGAAAGAAAAATCACATATCCACATAGGCAGATTAGTTAGGCTATGAAACCAGCAAGCAGAGCACAAGAACTTGAACCAGATATTGAGGTAGAAGGTTTGAAACTAGTGCTGTTGGTATATGTGCAGAGAGTTACATGGGCTCAAGCATCGAGATGATTTTAAGCAACCAACAGACATGCTAAGGCAGAGGGAGAGAGAAACAAGAGAGTAAAGGGTGCACATGAGAGGGTGCTCATAATAATGGAACTGAGCCTCCAATCCAAGTAAAAATATAAGTGATGACATAGGAGGTGGCAGAATAGAGAGTGAAGGGATGATGGGCTCAATGCACTGTAGTTGCTGGGAAGACAAAGCATTGCTGTACATGGGCACAGGAGGAAATGAGTTGGAAACAGGAGGTGGTTATCAAAGAGAGGGTGGAGTGCTTCAAACTGAGACCATGGAGGTTGTAGCAGAGACTGCTATGTATTCACAAAATCCATTCCTCTTACATGCTGAGACATAGCTATACTAAATTGCTTGCCCTCCCTTGCAGGTGGTTGGGGGTCTTGTGACTGAGCTCTGGATAATAGAACATGGACAAAAGAGATGCACTCCCCTTCCAGATCTGGCCCATCAGAACTCATGCATGCACCTTCATACTCTTGCCCGTGTCTGTTAACTGAAGTAGGGAATTTCAAAGCGTTCTCTGTGGAAAATTTTGAGGATCCAGGGCATGGCAGGACAACAGATGAAAGGGATCTGGCTCCTCAGTGACTACATGGAAGATTTGCCAACAACCAAGAACATCCTTCTTAGGCTTCATACATCAAGCTTCTGAGATTTGGGGGTTTATTTGTCATGGCAGCTAGTGCTATTATACTCAGTCCTGAAATGATGCAGACATTAACAACAATGTGTGGAGGATGGTTTCATGTGTGTCTGATCCAACTGGAGACTTGGAAGTATGTTGACATATATTTGTAACTTACAGGTTGTGGTAATCTGGAATGGGAAGTCCTGGGGAACCATTCTATGGGAGTCCATGGAGTGCTATTTTGGACTGAATAACTTAGTGCTGAGGCAGGTGAGAGATGTTGGGTGAGAACAACCTTGCCAGTAGAGGGTGTGATTTCTAGAAAGACGGGGTGACAATTTCTTGACAGAGCCTAGAAAAAGGAGGTATCTTAGAAATAATGGCAAACTCAAGGCCAAGGAAACAAGAATAGGACCAGGATGAATCCATGGGGGAGCTCCTGGGAAAAGTTTACAAGAATAGCTTTTCCTTTGGTTGGTGGGAAAGGTAATATTTAGTAGATGGTTTATTATAAATAAACTATTTTATTTATTATCAGCTATTTTAAGTCTTTTATACTCTCCCTTAGTAAAGCCTACTGCTTTTTCTCAGTTGGTATTGAGAATGGAAGTAAATGATGGGTTCCTAAACTGAAACTCCATGAAACTCCATGGTTACATTTCCTTCCTGGTCTCTTGCAAAGAGAGTGAATTAATTACCAATTAATTACCAATTACCCATGGTGGGGGTGACAGGTGGTGGAGTCCATGAATTATAATCTGTGAACAGTACAAAATGAGCCACAGTGAGTGAACAGCAGCAGGACAACCTACAAGCATGGTGATCAGGGGACTCTATGGGAAGCGGATATGATTCAATCCTTCCCCTCTTTCTCAAATAGATGCATCGGGAAAAAGCATGGTGGCATGCCCATAAACGTTAATAGTCACTATTTCTGGATTGTGGGATTGGGAAAGATTTAATGTTCTACTTTGTACATTTCCAAATTATCTGAATTTTATGCAAAAAACATAATACTTTGATATTGATGAAGTGTAATGTAGTTTAAAAGGCAAAGGAAACTCAAAGTCATAGAGACAGAAAGTCTGTATGACTCTGGTGGTTGCCAGAGGAATCAGGGAGGGAGAAGTGTCGAGTTGTTTAATGAGTATAGAGTTTGTGCAAGATGAAAAAGTTCTGAAGGTTGGTTTCACAAGAGTATGAATATACTTAGCACTACTTAACTGAGGCTGGGCACCATGTGGCTCATGCCTGTAATCCCAGTACTTTGGGAGGCCAAAGTGGGAGGACCAGTTGAGGCCAGGAGTTAGAGACCAGGCTGGGTGACATAGCAAGATCCCATCTCTACAAAAAAAAAAAAAAAAAAAAAAAAAAAATTAGCCAGGTAAGGTGAAGTCCCAGCTACTCAGGAGGTTGAGGTAAGAGGATGACTTGAGACCAGGAGTTCAAGGCTGCAGTATGCTATGATTGTTCAACTGTAATCTGGCCTGGGCAACAGAACCAGACCCTGTCTCAAAAACAAGAACAACAAAAAACAAAAAAAACCCTACTGAACTGTACACTCAAAAATGGTTAAGATGATAATTTTATGTTATGTGTATTTTAACACAATTTTTCAAAGGTAAAAAGGTTCTTTAAGATTTCAGAAGGCAGAAATCCATTCACCATTGGAGTGTAGCCTAGATCCGGATACAAGCGTTTAAAGTAGTTAAAGCCTATATACTGTAAGCTGCTGAGAATTCATATCTTCTGAAATTTTTTAACCTTATACTTCTCAGTGAAGGAAAATGAAAGCCAGTGAAAATATCTATGGTCATTTTTCATGAAAATGCTTTTTCATAGTGACCACAATTTTAGGATATGAAAAAAAAATCTAAAATTTGTTCCTTGGCATTATTCTTCATCAAAATCCTGAAATCACTAATTCATATAAGCCCTGATGTACAAAACTTTGTGCAAATTTATTGTTAGGAATAATTCATCAAGTAGATTTCTGAGCAAGGAATATTACCAGGGCTAAAGAAAGGCCACAGGTAAATTCATTATATTAAAGGGACCAATTAATCAAGAGGATATAGTAATCACAGGTTTAAAAAATCATATTGTTATTATTAACTGTACTTTAGGTTCCAGGGTACATGTGCAGATCATTCAGGATTGCTGCATAGGTATATACATGGCAAGGTGGTTTGCTGTCTTCCTCCCCCTATCACCTATATCTGGTATTTCTCCCCATGTTATCCCTCCCAACCCTCCCCACCCCCCACTGTCCCTCCCCTAGTCCCCTCCAACTGACCACAGTGTGTGATGCTCTCCTCACTGTGTCCATGTGTTCTCATTGTTCAACACCTACCTATGAGTGATACCATGTGCTGTTTGATATTCTGTTCTCATGTCAGTTTTATGAGAATGATGGGTTCCAGATTCATCCATGTCCCTATGAAGGACACGAACTCATCATTTTTTATGGCTGCATAGTATTCCATGGTGCATATGTGCCACATTTTCTTTATCCAGTCTATTGTTGATGGACATTTGGGTTGGTTCCAGGTCTTTGCTATTGTAAATAGTACCGCAATGAACATATGTGTGCATGGGTCTGTATAATAGAATAATTTACAATTCTTTGGGCATATACCCGGTAATGGGATTGCTGGGTCAAATGTTATTTCTATTTATATGTCCTTGAGGAATCACCACACTGTCTTCCACAATGGTTGCACTAATTTGCACTCCCACCAACAGTGTAAAAGTGTTCCTATTTCTCCACATCCTCTCCAGCATCTGTTGTCTTGAGATTTCTTAATGATTGCCATTCTAACTGGTGTGAGATAGTATCTCAATGTGGTTTTGATTTGCATTTCTCTAATGACCAGTGATCATGAGCATTTTTTCATATGTTTTTTGGCTCCATATGTCTTCTTTTGTAAAGTGTCTGTTCATGTCTTTTGCCCACTTTTGAATATGTTTGCTTTTTTCTTGTAAATTGGTTTTAATCCTTTGTAGATTCTGGATATTAGCTCTTTGTCAGATGGGTAGATTGCAAAAATTTTTCCCCATTCTGTTGGTTCCTGGTTCACTCTAATGATTGTTTCCTCTGCTGTACAGAAGGTCTGGAGTTTAATTAGATCCCATTTGTCTATTTTGGCTTTTGTTGCCATGCTTTTGGTGTTTTAGCCATGAAGTCCTTGCCTATGCCCTGAATGGTTTTGCCTAGGTTTTCTTCTAGGGTTTTTATGGTGTTAGGTCTTATCTTTAGATCTTCAATTCATCTGGAGTTAATTTTAGTGTAAGGTGTCAGGAAGGGGTCCAGTTTCTGCTTTCTGCATATGGCTAGCCAATTTTCCCAACACCATTTATTAAACAGGGAATCCTTTCCCCATTGCTTGTTTTTCTCAGGTTTGTCAAAGATCAGATCATTGTGGATGTGTGGTGTTGCTTCTGAGGTCTCTATTCTGTTCCATCAGTCTATGTCTTTGTTTTGGTACCAGTACCATGCTGTTTTGATTACTGTGGCCTGGTAGTATAATTTGAAGTCAGACAGCATGATGCCTCCAGCTTTGTTCTTTTTGCTTAGGATTGTTTTGGCTATGCGGGCTCTCTTTTGGTTCCATATGAAGTTTGAAGTGGTTTTATCCAGTTCTGTGAAGAGGGTCATTGGAAGCTTGATGGGGACAGCACTGAATCTATAAATTACTTTGGGCAGTGTGGCCATTTTCACAGTGTTGATTCTTTCCAACCATGAGCATGGAATGTTTTTCCATCTGTTTGTGTCCTCTCTTATTTCCTTGAGCAGTGGTTTGTAGTTCTCCTTGAAGAGGTCCTTTACATCCTGTGTTAGTTGTATTCCTAGGTATTTTATTCTCTTTGTAGCATTTGTGAATGGAAGTTCACTTTTGATTTGGCTCTCTGTTTGTCTGTTATTGGTGTATAGAAATGTTTGTGATTTCTGCACATTGGTTTTGTATCCTGAGACTTTGCTGAAGTTGCTTAGCAGTTTAAGGAGATTTTTTGGGCTGAGACAATGGGGTCTTCAAAGTATACAATCATGTCATCTGCAAACAGAGACAATTTGGCTTCCTCTTTTCCTAATTGAATACCCTTTATTTCTTTTTCTTGTCTGATTGCTCTGGCTAGAACTTCCAGTACTATATTGAATAGGAGTGGTGAGAGAGGGCATCCTTGTCTTGTGACAGATTTCAAAGGGAATGCTTCCAGTTTTTGCCCATTCAGTATGATATTGGCTCTGGGTTTGTCATAAATAGCTTTTATTATTTTGAATCACAGCTATTTTTAAGGGTTGTGTACCTGTCCTTGATATTCTAATTTAGAGCCACCAGCAAAATCACCTGATTAGAGTCAGGTTGGGAGCAGTTCTGGCAAAGCATGGGACGCTAAGTAGAAAAAAACAATAGATGCTTATTAGAGAGATGCTTGGTTTGACCAGTTCAAGAATATGTACAGAGACAGTGGTACAGAATATTTGACGTTAGGATTATTCTGGGAAGTCCAGGGGATACCTTAAACCAGGCATCCCCAAACTTTTTACACAGGGGGCCAGTTCACTGTCCCTCAGACCGTTGGAGGGCTGCCACATACTGTGCTCCTCTCACTGACCACCAATGAAAGAGGTGCCCCTTCCTGAAGTGCAGCCGGGGGCCGGATAAATGGCCTCAGGGTGGGCCGTAGTTTGGGGACGCTTGCCTTAAACAAAGCTGTACTACATCCTTTCCTGTCTGCTTTCAATGATGATTATTATTGGTATTTGTGACAGAGTAGAAGCTGTCAATTATAATCCTGAAGTTAACATTTTAACTTATTTTTCAGAAACAAACTATTTTATGATAAGAGAAGTATGGCTGATAAATGATGCCATTTATTTAATAAAGGAAACAGGTTTTTGAAAATATATGTTTATTTGTTTAATTAATTAATTAATATATTCATTTAGACACAAGATCTCACTCTGTTGTCCAGGTTGGAGTGCAGTGGGATGATCTCAGCTTACTGCAGCCTTGACCTCCTGAGATCAGGCCATCTTCTCACCTCAGCCTCCCAAGTAGCTGGGACTACAGGCACATGCTACCATGACCAACTAATTTTGTTTATATTTTGTAGATACAAGATCTCACTGTATTGCCCAGGAGATGGTTGCCCAAATGATGCCCTGGGCTCAATTGATCCTCCTGCCTTGGCCTCCTGAAGTGCTGGGATTAGAGATGTAAGCCACCGTGCCTGGCCTTTTAACAAAGACAATAAACTTTCTGGTACTCAGGGAAAGTGACCTTATGCAAAGTAGCATTCTTTGTTACATTTCTAATTGGTTCACATTTCTGTTATTCTAAAACTACGGCCATCTAGGTTTTCTGCCTGGCATGTTGAAGGAAATACATAATTGTATAGTGAAACAAAAAATGTGAAAAAATTGAGATTACTTTTTTCTTTTTTACTGTTCTGCTTGAAAACCGGGCAAAATATCTAAATAGTTATTTCTCAAAAGAAGACACACAAATGGCCAATAAGTATATGAGAAAAATGCCCAACATCACTAATCATCAAGGAATTGCAAATCAAAGCCACAATGAGATGCCACATCACTCCAGTTAGAATGGCTATTATCAAAAAGATGAAAAGTAACACATGCTGTCAATGATGCCGAGAAAGGGGAATGCCAGTATGCTGTTGGAGGGAAAGTCAAGTAGGGCAGCCACTATGGAAAACAGGATGAAGGTTCCTCAAAAAACTGAAAGTAGATCTACCCATGATTTAGCAAGGCATTTGTCCAAAAGAAAGGAAATCAGTACACAGAGGAGATGTCTGCACTCCCATGTTCATTGCAGCATTGTTCACAAAAGCCAAGGTATGGCATCAGCCAAAGTGTCCATCAGTGGATGATTGGATTTTTAAAAATACCATTTACATATACAATGGAATGCTATTCAGCCATGGAAAAAAATGAACTTCTGTCATTTATGACAACACAGATGAACCTAGAGGACATTATATTAAGTGAAATAAACCAAGCACAGAAGGACAGATACCACATAATGTCACTCACATGTGGAATCTAAAAAAGTTGATCTCATGGAGCTAGGGAATAGAGTAGTGTTTACCAGAGGTTGGAGAAGGTAGGGAGGAGGGGGCTGGGGAGAGACCGATCAATGAGAACACAATTACAGTCAGATAGGAGGATAAGTTCTGGTGCTGTATTGCATAGTCAAGTGACTGTAGTTAGCAATAATGCATTGCTAGAAGAGAGAATATTGAACGTTCTCACCACACAAAAATAAGCATTTGAGGTGATGGATATGCTAATAACCTGGATTTGATACAAATGTATCAAAGCATCACACTGTACCCCAGAAATATGTACAATTGTGTGTCAGTGGCACATATTTGTAATCCCAGCTACTTGAGAAGCTGAGGTGGGAGGATTGTCTGAGCCCAGGAGCTGAAGGCTGCAGTGAGCTATGATTGCACCACTGCACCCCAGCCTGGGAGATAGAGAGAAGGCCCTGTCTCTTAAAAAAAAAAAAAAAAAAACATAAATGAGGCTGGGCGCTATGGCTCACGCCTGTAATCCTAGCACTTTGGGAGGCCAAGGTGGGTGGATCACCTGAGGTCCGGAGTTCAAGACCAGCCTGGCCATCATGGTGAAACCCCATCTTGAAAAAAAGAAAAAATATTTTTATATAATATAATAAATGAAATTAAAAATTTTAAACAAAAAACATAAATGAAATGAAATAAAACTGGAAAGTGTAAAAATTGTATTGGGTTCTATTGTCATATTTATCAGACAACAATTACACAGCCTTATTTCCACAGAAATTTCTTTGCCTTTAATGTGTTTTCACATACATTTTCTCTGTGTTTTAATTCAAAGGTTTTCTTCCTCTCCAGATTTCAGGCATTTTGCTTAGCACTGTGGGGACTTAGCTGACTAAGCGCCAGTCTTTGCATTCCATGTGATTGCAGTCTCATTGGTAAGAGTACATAGTACACACAAAAACAGGATACGATAAGAAAATCATTTGCATCACCATTTTGGAGTTCTAGTTGGCAGGAAAGGTTTGGAATCCAGCTTCATATTGACTTAGGGTTTAATGTGTCTTTGGGGGAAAATAACGAGACATTTGGAACTGAGGGCTGGACATGAAAACATTTGCTTTCTTCTACAAAGAATTTCTGACTTTCTCTCTCTCTCTCTCTCTTTTTATAAATAACCTCTTTATTCCAAAATAGACTTACGATTTGCTCTTGAAAAAATGTGTCCGAAGAGCATGATTTACTGAAGCAAATGTCTTATTTAGAAAAAGAAATTGTCTAGAAACTGTTGCATCCAATGCAATTTCCATCCTTTCTGAATAATAATTTATTTCTGCAAAATCTTCTCTTTTGCCACTTGATCACCTGCTGTCTTTGCATTGATACATAACAGTTTCAGGCTTGTATATCTCTTATATCCCAGTTCCAAGGAGGAAGGTGGACCTTATTCCCTTTGAACATCCTTCAGTACTTAGTGCATTACTTGGTGACAAGCAGATCATACACATGCAATCCATTAATAAATGAATAAATGGATGAGCTGATGACTGCTAGAAGACAGACAGTTTCAAAGCTGTCTGTAAACCTTTTCAATTTATGTGGATTATATTGTAACTTGTTTTATAATAAATTAATCTATATGGAGGATTTCTCATATTTAGGAATATTTACATTTTGAAAATATTAACTACAGGAAAAGGCAGGACAAACTTCTTGGGACTAGGGGGATGTCCCCAAAGTTAATAGCATAAAGATGTAATGAGTCTTTGGGAACAAGAGTGGAAAGAAGAGGAGGAAATGTTTCAGAAAAGCTGATGACCAGTAGGCATGGCAGTTACATGAGGGCAAGGGAGCGATGTTGGCCAACTAAGGAGGTGTGCATTTCATCAGATGCCACAAATAACAAAAAAGTCCGTTTGACAGCTTAAACACAGAAGGTTATTTGTCTCATGTCTAGAGTAGGGAGTCCAGGGCTGGTATGATGGCTCAGTAATACCATCAGGGTCCCAGTATTGTCTATCTTTCCATTTTCCTATCCTGACCATATAGGCTTTCATCCTTGTACATCTTATCTTGGGGTTTCAATATGATTGTTACACCTCCAGGTCTCACATCCAAGTTCACACACAAAAAAGTATATGTCGGGGCAGGGAGAACAAAGAACAAAGGAGCAAAAGGATTTGACTTTTTATCCAGGAAAGGACAGTTTCTCTGGGGACTTCTACCTGTATCTCACTGGACAGAACTGTGTGGCATGACCATCCCTAGCTACAAAGAAAGCTGGGAAACTGCATATTTTCAGCTTCCCTGAAAAAAAATTGAGGTTCTCTTAGTAGGGACAAAGAGTAGGGGTGGGGATGAATGTTGGGTCAGCAACCAGCATCTGTCAAAGCATGACTAGATGATTAGTCACCTGGTTGGAAAAGGTGATAACCAATTACCCAAGTGGTGACCAGCTCAAGTCAGGAGAGAGGTTCCATGGCTGGGAGATCCATTAGAAATTACTGAATTAGTGATTATTGAAGTGATTAGGTGCTTCAGAGCAACGCTGTCATCTAGCCTGGTCTGGCCTTGAAAATAACACTTAGAGACATCTAATGAAAAGGACTAGATTCCTTGCTTTCCAGCAAAGCCCATAAAGAATGTTCTTGCATTAAGTGGTAGCAGAAGCACCTGCAGAATTAGGAAGAAACACGAAGAGCTTCCATAAAAACTTCATTGATCCCTGCATTAATTTATAGCATCATTAAAGTTTAGAGGTTGAAGAGGCCTCAGACATTATTGTAATACATTATTATAGCACTCTAAACCTTCGTTCAACAGAAAGAAGACTAAGACATAGTGAGGTGATATGACTTGCCCAGAATAACCCAGACAACACCAGGTCTCAGCCTATTACCTAAGTATTTTAACTCTCAGTTCAGAACTATTTCCACTCCAATGATTCCTCTAAAGGCAGCATCGAAATCACTAGAGCACTGGCTAAAATTCAGATTCTTGGGCCCAGTCACCAACTTATTAAATGTGGCCATCAGGAATCTGAATATTGAATTGGCACTGCATGTTGTTCTGATGAAGAGCCTGAGTTGAGAATCATTCTGTCCTGAGGTTTCTCTACATGCTTGTAAAGTTGCCTTCATCTCTAACAGGGTGTTGGGCTGAGTCCTACATGAAGGAGAGCAAGAGTGGAAAAGCTGGTGTTTCAAAACCATAACCTAAAGAGCAGAAGATTCTAGTTTCTTTGTCTAGTAGAAGTGGGATTTTATTTTAGTGAGGAATACTAAAGAATATTCCACTTGGTGTTGAGTCATCCTATTTCATTAAGACCTACATTGAAATGTAGATGATTGCAGTTTGAAATAATAACACTCAATATCTTGGCCGTTAAACAAGCAAAATTTAAACGTTGTGTGAAGGAACTAAACGAGTAAAATTTTAGCTTGATTTACAGATCTTTTCATCAAAGGAAGTAAGACAAAGCACTTCACATATTGGAAGCGTAAGATGGTGGGTAGGAATTTAGCTTTCCTGTCTGCTGTCCCTGTAAAAAAGGTTTTAGGGCTTCCCCAACTTCCCAGCCTATAATGTTTCACCTCCAAATTTCAAATGAGTTTTTTCCCCTTATAATTTCTTCTCTACTTTATTACTTGCTGTGTAGACAAGTGCTAGCAGGTGTCAACATTGCTTGAGGCCTGGTAGTTACAGGATAATTAGAAGAACTTGCAACTCGAGAGGAAGCTGAATTCCTTTAATTGAGAAATCAAACTAACGGACTTTTATCTCATTTGGCTGGTGCAATGGCCCCTGAAACTGGCTCATTATCAGAATCCCTTGGGAAGTTTTTAACATATTTTTTTCACTGTTAATTAATTAATTTCAATTATAAAAATAGTCTATGCTTTTGGTTAAAATAATTCAAATGGTACAAAGGGTGAAAAGTGGAAGATAAATGACCCCTCCTCTACTTTGCACTTACTAGAATAACCCCACTGTTAATATATTATTGTGTCTTGCCTTCCAAAAATGTTGGTACATAATACAATCACATGCATTACCTTTTTTTTTCATAAATATGATTATTCCATATTTACTGTTCTGTAACTTGCTTTTCCAGACCACAGTATCTTGGATACCTTTTACTGCAGCACATCTAGCTCTACTTTATTCTTTGAAATGGGCACATGTTTTTCATTCAAATGATTCTATTAGGCCAGAACTAGGGATTTACACTTTTGAAGAGGCTTCCCCATGATTTCAGATGTAAGCCCGTCTATGAACTAGTATTTCAAAACCACCATCTTAGCTCATGTGACAAAACATGTTTTAAGATAAATCATTTCCATGGTTGGCTGAATCTTTTCCCCACTGAAGATTAGAAACTATATTTTCTTTCCTGTTGCCTAATAAGAACAAGAAATTTGAGACACAATTGCTCCCAAAGAGATTCTTTTAAAGACACAACAAAAGTCTACTGTACACACAAGGAAGAAAAGTTTCCTTGGCAACTGTGACAAGTATGGAAGATAATAGATGGAATTTATCATAAGAATAAGGCGACATTCTATTGAGAGCATGTCAGAGTGAGGCAATCTAAACATGGTACTCACAGGTCTGCATGCAGAGCCCAGAATAAATGCCTGATGTTCACAGATAGATAGATAAATAATGGCAAAGTAGTTAAAATTAAATAATTTTTTTTAAAGCTAAAAGCATGTTCTTCTATCAAAATAATCTTTACCTCGAACTTGGGTTCCTGTAAACTGCCTTAACTATTTTTTTCTGCCAAGGGATAAAGACTTCATTTCTGAAAAGAGCTATTTAAAGCCATTGGTGGGGATTTTGAATGGTTTTCCAGGAAACAATTACAAGTCAATAAACCTGCCAAGGAGCTTCTCTGGGCTCCTCTGCACTAGGCGGCTTGTCATCTACCAGCAGTGAAACGTGTTTTTCTACAGGATGAATCTTGGCCGGTCAAATTAAGACTTGCCAAGAACACTAATTAAAACAATATAAGTTAGAGTCCGTTTTCTCCCTTAGGAAAGATTATGAATAGCATGGGGGAGGGGGCATAAGAATACTGGATCTTTTAAATTCCTTAGCTTAGAGAGAGACCTGTACCTCCAACCTGAGCATCTCCCCAGCATGTGACAAATTGCGGAAGTGATGTGTTCCCAAGGAATGAAAATAAAGCTTTTTAAAAAATTTGCATTATATTTTCTAAAATGAAAAAAGAAAAAAAAAAAACTCGGACAAAACTCAAAAGACCTCCTTTTAAGCAAAATTCTTTTTTGCCATCTATATACAGGAACAACTGGAATAGAAGCTGAGTACTTTCAAAGAACACCCTCAGAGATTTCAGTTTGATTTTTATCAGCCATGGAACTATCCCATTTTGGAAACTATCACTTTAAAAAGTTAAACTGCATGAGAATCCATATTATAATTATGATAACGTTGAGAAAACTGCATAGTTTAGTTTGTACTTCTAGGTTGGTTTCTGAAGAGGCATTCATTAATTAATAATATATTTATTAGTCACTGTAGCAGTTACATTTCTTTGGTTACAGTTAAAAACCAACTCGGCTGGGCGCGGTGGCTCAAGCCTGTAATCCCAGCACTTTGGGAGGCCGAGGAGGGTGGATCACCAGGTCAAGAGATCGAGACCATCCCGGTCAACATGGTGAAACCCCGTCTCTACCAAAAATACAAAAAATTAGCTGGGCATGGTGGCACGTGCCTATAATCCCAGCTACTCAGGAGGCTGAGGCAGGAGAATTGCCTGAACTCAGGAGGTGGAGGTTGCGGTGAGCCGAGATCGCGCCATTGCACTCCAGCCTGGGTAACAAGAGCGAAACTCCGTCTCAAAAAAAAAAAACGTTTAAAGTTAAAAACCAACTCAAGTTAACTTAAAGAAAATGGCATATATTGAAAGAAAACTACATAGCTTTACAATATCAAAGGATGTCTCTGGAAAGAAACAAGCAGGAAAGCCTTGGAGATGCCATGAACAGGCCCTTTTGGGCACTGTCATCAGGATGACAGCTCCAACCACTTTCCAGCCTTGTGTCCCTCTGGTCAAGGTGCAGATTCTTGGGGGAGAGTTGGATTGGCCTACTTTGGATGACAGTATACCCTTCAACCATTCCTTCTGCTTGGTGCGCTATCATGGCTCAAAGTCCCAGCAAAACCACAATGAGTGGGAGGTGGACAGTTATCCACCAAAAAAGTCAGGTGTGTGTGACAAGAGAAAAGGGGAAGAAATGCTGGGCAGGCAAAAACCCGATTAGGCCACTGCTGTTACCAGTGTATCAATTATGACATCAAGCAGCAATACCCCACACTATTGGGAACAGGAGAGATTGTGCCTGTCTCTCCCCACCTTTGAGGTGGTGAGTCCCGAGGCTGGTGGTCTCAGAAGGAGCTCAACAAATGCTCATGCTGTATACACCTAGAAAGACTGCAGAGAGACCAGAGGTGACCTGTACCCTGGGGAAGTGAGGACAGCCAGAAAGAGCAGTGGGGAAAGGAACCACACAGAGTTTGTTTCTGTAATGACAGGAGATATTCATAGTCCTAAAGCCAGAGAAGAGATAAACCCCAATGCTCCCTGCAGGAGAGGAAAGTGGTAAAAGTGTTGGTATTTTGGTAGCAGAGGGTGGAGTTGCAGGCAGAGGGTTACTTACTTGCAGCAAAATTATATATGGGTGCTTTCACATGTGGTATGGGGTTGGTAATGCCTATCTCAGTTTTTTATGAGCATGGCCACATTATGTGACTATCCCAACAGCCTAAGCCTAGTGACGTAGTGATATGGTTTTGCTGTGTCCCCACTCAAATCTCATCTTGAATTGCAGCTCTCATAATTTCCACATGTTGCGGGAAGGATCCGTTGGGAGATAATTGAATCATGGGGTGGGTCTTTTCCATGCTATTCTCCTGATAGTGAATAAGTCTCACGAGGTCTGATGGTTTTCTAAAGGAGAGTTTCTCTGCACGAGCTCTCTTCTCTTGTCTGCTACCATGTGAGAAGTGCCTTTCATCTTCTGCCATGATTGGGAGGCCTCCCCAGCCACGTGAAACTGCGAGTCTATTAAACCTGTTTCTTTTGTAAATTGCCCAGTCTTTATCAGCATGTATGTCTTTATCAGCAGCATGAAAATGGACTAATACTACATGGCAAATGAGAGAAAAGTTTGCTGATTTAAAATGCAAAGCAATTTAAAGTTAGACTGGGGAGGGTGAGAAGAAGAAAATATGAGGCACTATCGTAGTGTTCCTGTAACAATGTACTTGGTCAGTCAATGTTGATCAGCAAATCATCCCAAGGAGACTTGTATCTGTATCACCTGGTGGGTGTCCTAATTTAAGATGCAGATTCGTACGCCCATATCAAACTTACTAAATGTGACTCTCTGAGGCTGAGGCCTAGGGATGCACTTTTATTAAGAAACTCATCTAATTCTGATGCTTACTAAAAGCTGAGAACTACTGAACCAGTTTCATCAGACCAGTGTTTCTGTGTTGCATAAATCCAAGGGGTACATTTTCACTGTACTCCATGTGTTCCTGGGGTGACATGGAAAATGTGAATGATGCCCCCTGGGGCTTTGTAATGTGGAGCTATTGCTTGGCCTTATCCTACTTTTGCTGTCATAGGCCTTCTCCTAGTAGGTGTGGTTCATTCCTAGTGACATTGAAGAAGCTCTTAGCACCATTCACTATGGGGAGCTGAGGGCCAAGTCCCTACTTCTAGTAGCAGAGCCAAATTGATCTCATGCATGTCCCTGGCCAGGGATGCAGGATAAGAATTTCATTCTGTGCCAACAGGTAGAAATTACTTCTGATTTATTGTGCAGGGAAATCTAGGTCACAATCTCTAATAGCCAATGAGTGCTAACTGGATGGCAAGAGAAGCCCAGATACCAGGGCTGTGTGTTTCAAGGGGATGTGGGACTCCAAAGGTGTAATTTGTTCCAATTACTTTTTTCTTATTGGCTGTACATTTCAAAAGCCTGTGCTCAGGAAACTAAGGAGAGAGGAAGTCAGAAAATGCTGCACAAAATTGCTTTGAACAATTTCTGATCTGGTTTATTGAATTCTTCCTCAAACAAGCTCTACTTGTACTGACTTCCTGACTCAATGAACATTTGCTCAGCATCCATCAGAAAAATAATAGCTCAAGTCGATGGGAGGTTACCCATGCTTATCACGTTTGGCTGAGTTCTAGGAATGCAAAGTCAAAACCCTGATCTTATGGAGTTTATATTTTAGTTGATGGGGTACAGGGGGATCTAAACAAGATATAATGATGCAATGTGGTAAGGAATATCCCTAAGGTATGGAGGGAACAGGGAGTAGTTCTTCCCACACATATAAAAACCTTGTCCAAAAGGCAGCATTTGATGGGCCTTGAAGGTGGAGCATGAAGGTGCTGGGTGGAGGAGGAGAGGAAAGTGTGCCTGGCAGGAGCACCTGCGTGAGCAAAGGTATGGTGATGGGAGCCCACGTGGAGAGCTTAGAACACAGTGCTCATGACGAAGAGTGCCGGAGATGTGTCGGGTTGGGACAAGGCCAGAAGTTAGGGTCGGGTTGGGACAAAGCTTTGAATGTCTGCTAGAAAGCTTTGCTTTTATCTTCTTGGGAAGCCAAGATCGGATGTAAAGTAGAATGATATGATCAGACATGTTACGACAGAAAGAGTGCTTGGCATCAGTGTGGGCTGCTTCCTCTCCTGAATGCCTTCCTTGTCTTCTCCACCTGGCTACCACTACTCATATTTAAAGATTCAGCTCGGTGTCCGGGTGCGGTGGCTCACGCCTGTAATCCCAGCACTTTGGGAGGCCGAGGCGGGTGGATCACGAGGTCAAGAGATCGAGACCATCCTGGTCAACATGGTGAAACCCTGTCTCTACTAAAAATACAAAAAAATTAGCTGGGCATGGTGGCGCGTGCCTGTAATCCCAGCTACTCAGGAGGCTGAGGCAGGAGAATTGCCTGAACCCAGGAGGCAGAGGTTGCGGTGAGCCGAGATGGCGCCATTGCACTCCAGCCTGGGTGACAAGGGCGAAACTCCGTCTCAAAAAAAAAAAAAATAAAATAAAATAAAGATTCAGCTCAAGCATCGCTTCCTTTAGGGATCCCTCCGTGATCTTCATGGCCTGGCCACCTACCCGTCCCACGGACCTCGGTTGAATCCAATGTAAACCTGAATTGCAGAGTCTGAAACTTCTTCAGGCACATTTTGTTTCCCTGCCAGGCTGAGGGTTTGTTGAGGATTGGCCTCCCATCTGCATCTCCCTATGGTTGGCGGCTGGCACAGAATCTAGCATTTTATAACGACTCACTAAAAATATTTATTGTTAAATGAGAATAAGCATCCTCTGCTTTCATGTTTTCTGAAGCTGTGCATATGGTATAACTACCATTGACTGGATCCTTACTGTTTGTGAGGTGCTTTACGATCTCGTTTAATTCCCATACAAAACTTAGATGATAATGACAATAACATGAATACTACTACTACTACTATCAAACTGTCACATGGTGCCTAACGTGCTTGACACTGAAGTGATTTGCTTATATTAACCCATTTAATTCTCATATCAACCTTTTTATGACCCTGAACAACACAGGCTTGAACTGCTCAGGTCCACTGATAAGTGAATTGTTTTCGACCAAGCCCCAATTGAAAATACAGTATTCAAGGGATGCGAAACTCCTATGAGCAGATTCTGCAGAGCTGGCTGTAGGCCAGGCATCCCCAAACTACGGCCGGCGGGCTGCATGCGGCCCTGAGGCCATTTATCTGGCCCCCGGCTGCACTTCAGGAAGGG
Organism: Saimiri boliviensis; assembly: GCF_048565385.1. Classification (NCBI taxonomy): domain Eukaryota; kingdom Metazoa; phylum Chordata; class Mammalia; order Primates; family Cebidae; genus Saimiri; species Saimiri boliviensis. Next base: position 27,851,920 of record NC_133455.1, on the reverse strand, counting down.
GCACCTCTTTCATTGGTGGTCAGTGAGAGGAGCACAGTATGTGGCGGCCCTCCAATGGTCTGAGGGACAGTGAACTGGCCCCTTGTGTAAAAAGTTTGGGGATGCCTGCTGTAGGACTTGAGTGTGTGTGGATTTAGGTACATGGGGAATGGCTGGGGGTAGTTCCCGCAACCAATTCCTTGCAAATCCTGAGGGATGATCATGTTACTCTTTTCCTTTTTTACAAATAAGGAAACTGAGAGGCTGGGAGCAGTGGCTCTCACCTGTAATCCCAGCATTTTGGGAGGTTAAGGTGGGAGGATTGCTTGAGCCCAGGAGTTTGAGAACAGCCTGGGCAATATAGCGAAACCCCCATCTGTATGAAAACACAAAAATTAGCCAGGTGTGGTGGTGCATACCTGTAGTCCCAGCTCCTCAGAAAACTGAGGCGGGAGGATGGCTTGAGCATAAGAGGTTGATACTGCAGTGAACTGGGATGGTGCCACCACACTCCAGCCTGGGCAACAGGGAAACCCTGTCTTAAGAAGAAAAGAAGGGAGGAATGAAGTAAGGAAGAAAGGAGAGGAAGGGAAGGAGAAAGGAAGGAAGGAGGGAAGGAAGAAGAAAGAAAGTGAGGAAAGAAAGGAAAAAAAGAAAAGAAAAAAGAAACCGATACACAGTGATTGAGTAACTTGCTTGTAAGTGGTGGTGAAGTTAGGATTTGGACGCAGGAACTGTCGTGGCTGCAGTCTGTATTCTGTCTGCTGTATAGAGTCACCATTCCTTTGCCTTAAGTGAAGTTAGGATTTGGACCCAGGCACTAAAGCTGCAGAGTTTATGTTCTGTCTGCTGTATAGACTATGTCCATCCCCAGGGCTTAAAGAGGTTAGGAGGCTTTAGGTTATTTAGCAATAAATGGCAGGGTTAGGAGTTGACTCCATGTCTGTTTGGCTCCAAAGTCCTTAGCCTTCAATTTCCTGCCCCGTTCTATCTTAAACACAATGTGAGTGTTTACCAGGGTCATCACTAATACATTTAGAAAATGAAATTTCTGCTGAATTAAACAAAGCATCGCAGGGAGAAGTCTGATTCATGGTGGGGTTAGCAGCAGCCTGTCGTGGGTGAAGCTGTCGTGGGTGAAGTCAAGGTGGGTGGATTGAGTCCGCAAGAAACAGGGATTCAGAATGCAGCTTCAATCTAGGACATTTCCAGCTGAGACACTATCTGAAATCACACTTCAAGATCTTCAAACTACAAAATGCTGTAGTAGTTTATTTAATCTTTTTTTTTTTAAATCTGTTGTAGCATTTAAAATCAGAAAATGATGTCCTCATTATCTCTCTGAATCCTGGCAGATTCTCCTCTACTAAAGGGGACTAGATTTGAAAATCACTTCCTTTAGAAATCCCTTTAGCCTCCAGGTTCCAGGTGCAGGAGTCCAGATTCCTTTCGCTTTAGATAATGATTAAATGTCTCCTTTGCACCTTCCAGTTCCCTCCCTCTTTTCCAAGCAATTTAATCTTAACCATTCATGTATATTGTTTAGTTAGTCATGGCAACAAGGCCATTTGATAGGTCAATTAGCAACTAAACCTGGACATGATATTGACGTTCTGGCTGTGTTAGTCACATTTGTGAGATCCTAGTATAAAGTTTGACTGATCTCTGTGAATTGCCAAAACAGATGGACAATAAAGGTGTTGTAATTGTGAAGAAAAAAATTTCAGGACCCTCAATTTATTTTGCCAAGGGGGAAGTTAAACCCTGAAAACTGAGTCATGTTGCATGTTTGCAACTTACCCTTCTTAGAGTATAGATTAACTCTCTTCTGCATTGTTCTTGTTCTGTAAATGATTAGAAGAGAACAGAGACCAGAACTTCTTCCCTTCCAATCACTGATCTTTGTTGTAGATTAAGCCCCTCCATTTTTGTCCTGTACCTAATTCAGACCAAATGGTACAAAAGAGTCCATCACTGTTACAGCTTCAGTGTGGAATGTTACCTTTCCTGAAAGGAAAAGACCACCTTGACTAATTAGATCACTGTAACTCTGCATTCGGCCTTATACAGAAAAATGTTGACATTCCCCTAAGCTTCCCTAAACCTTGTCTATGTAAACAATCCCAAACTTCTACACTTCAGAACACTGACTTCCATTCTTTGGAATCTGTGCTTCCCAAGCAGCCATCTTCAACTTTTGCACTTGAATTAAACTCTCTTCAAACTAGCTTCTGGCTGGGTATGGTGGCTCATGCCTGGAATCCCAGAACTTTAGGGGGCTGAGGTGGGAGGATCACTCGAGGCCAGGAATTCAAGACCAACCTGGACAACATAGTGAGACCTTCGTCTCTACAAAAAGTGGAAAAAAAAAATTACCCAGGCATGGTGGTATAGACCTGTAGTCCTTGCTACTTGAGAGGCTGAACGTGAAAGGATCCCAGGTCAAAACTGAGGCTGCAGTGAGCTATGATTGTGCCATTGCACATTAACCTGGGTGACAGAGTGAGACCCTATCTCTAAAAATTAAAAAATCAACAAACAAACTAGATTCTGGCCCTTCTGATTATTTGAGGTTAACAAACAACAATGAAGCAAAATCAGGCCTGATCTCTGCCCTGGTCTAGAGGGAGAGAGAGAAGCACATCTCAGAATCATACACGAACTTAAAAAGTGCAACTGTGACAACTGCTTTGAGGACCAACGGGATCTCTAATAGGAAAATTTAACCTCATCAGGGAGATGAGACGAGGCTCTGTGAAGAACCAACACTTGAGTAAAGCCTGAAGGCTAAGCAGGAATTAATTAGGCAAAGAGGAGAGGGAAGGGCATTCAAGGCAGAGGGAACAGCGTGTGCAGAGGCCCATTGGTGGGAAGGGCCCAGCAGTACAAGGAGCTGAAAGAAGGTGATGAATGGACTGTTGAAGTAGGACCCAGCAGGGGTTTGTAGGCCCAGAGAAGGACTTGCATTTTTATCAAAAGAGCAATGGGAAGCTATTGGAGAGTCCAAGGAAAAGGAGGTGGTGGTGATTTGGTCAGTTTGCATTCTGAAAGCCACTCTTCAGTGCAAGGCGTGGAAAGAGAAAGAGTGCTTGCTTGGATGCTGCTCTTCCCTGGCCTCATTTTTAGTCCAGGAAGCCTGCGGGGAAGGCTGATGGAGCAAGCCTGGCCAAATTGCCACATCCTCCAACCTCAGTGACTGGTTCAGGGATGGGCATGTAAGAAAATCAGGCTGAATCAGAAGCACTGTCAGGTATTTAGCAGGGACTAGCAGAACTGATGGCATGGTCTTTCCTGTTGGCCTTGAACTTAAGATCACATGAAGAGCTGCTGTGGCTGTCTTACCACCATAAGGTGAGAGCCTGATGCTACCAGGAGGTGCCACGTGGAACCTGAGAGTGAGGCTGAGCCTACAAATGGAGTGAAACCAAGTCCCGATGGCTTTCATATCTTGTCCAAGCACAACAGAAGGCATCCTTGCTTTTGTGCTTTTCAGTTACATAAGCCAATCCATTTCTGCTTTGCTTCCCCATACCACATTTTATCCAAAGAGTAAGTGGGTTCGTAGGCAGGAGGGGGACATGGAAGAAGTCTCCTGGGCATGCCCATCTGCTGGAACAGGACTGTCGAAGGAGCTGGGCTTCCTGTTTGGGCTACTCCTGCCAAGCAGAGAGGCTTTCAGAGGAGGAGCAGGGCAAATTGGCTACCGCCTGGGAACAGGCATTTTTTGGTGCCTGGTAATCTACTCTAGTTAGCTAGTAGCTGTGTAAATTTACCCTTCTCTGTGCTGAAGGCTTAGCACTATGGGTGCTGCTGTCTTCTGGTTCCCTAGCAAAGTCTCTTTTAGAAGCTCTGGTCAGCTCTTGGCTGACCTGAGGGAGAAAGGGAGGGAACCAGGGAACCAGAGAGGTCTCAGTGCCTTGGAAGCCAGGGATCAGTGTGGGGTCAGGTGGGGAACAGGGCAGCCACTGAGGACAAGCTTCAGCTCCAGGGAGATGTGCTTGCAGCCAGGAGCTGGGAGAAAACCACAATCGTCCTTCTTTCTGACGTACGGTGGGTGCTGCCTGCTAAGTACCTGCCTCCCTAGCCAGCTCCTCTGGACCCCTCAGCCAGCTCTCTAGGTTTCCAGGGCCAAAGCTGCCTCTCAAGTCTGGTGGTTAGTTGAGGCCCAAAGATCCATCCACAAACCTCAACCTCAATACTATCTGCAGGGAGGAGGATAGGCAGGGAGTGACATTGCTCTGTTCTCTCTTTCGAGATGAAAGGGGCAGAACCATCCAGAGATCTGGACAAGAAACAATAAGCCATGAGTTTAAGTTCTTGCTCTGAGAACTCATAAAAGAACTGTGAGCCAGACCTGTTTGGGCTTCTGTTTTCCTCATTTGCAAATAAAAGCATTGCATTCAGTTTTCTTAAATCAGATGTTATACACATCAGATTGGATAACTGCCTTTTAAAACTACTCAGAAAATGAAGCTTCTTGCAACTTCTGGAAAAACTTGTTGCGGTTAGCGTTTATGTCACAACGGGAGCCAGAGCTCCTCCATCCTTCTCTCAACTGAAAGGAGGACAGCAACTCTCTCTGACCCCATACACCATTTGACCTGGGACCTTTCCTTCTGGGACTTTGAACTTTGAGAGAGACGCACATGGTTAAGTGAAGGTGGGGTTAGGTTTGTAACAGCAGCAGCATGGGGTAGACACAGTGGCAGCAGTGTGGCACTGGGGGACAGGCACATTGCATGCTGGCTGCGTGTTCCCTTCACTCAGCCTCCCTGGCTTTCTGACGGCATCCCAGGTCTGGTTTCCCAACCTTCCTATCAAGTCTGTGGACCACCCAACAGGCTTACAGCTAATCCCTTTCCTGGTTACATTAACCAGAGTCAGTTTCTGTTTGCATCTCCAGTATCCTGACTGATACATAATGGAGGACACCTATGTTATTAAAATCCCAAACTAACTAGAGTCATTTTTGCCTTTTAAGACAGGATGACATAATTCATGTCAGCAGGAAAATAAATGTTTGCATGTCTCTTTCCCCTGCTAAATGTGTTGGAAGAGGGTCTAGAGCGTAGCACAGGTCGGCTGTCCTTAGGGCGCATGTGCATGGGTGCGGAACCTCTGTGTTGACAGACTGTTTCCTTCTTGTATTTCCTTAAGCAGGATCAGCAAACTTTTCTGTAAAGGGCCAGATAGTGAATATTTTTTGTTTTGTTGGCCATTCAGTGACTGTTGCAGCTACTAAACTCTGCTGCTGTAATACAGAAGCAGAAATAGATAGTATGTAAATGAGCAGATGTGGCTGGTTTCCAATAAAATATTATTTTCAAAAACAAGTGGGGGGCCAAATTTGCCTGCAGGCTATAGTTTGCTGACCTCTGTCCTAAAGCATTTTGTATTCCTCGGTGATAATTTGAATTATTATTCAACAAATATTTACTCCTTCCCCTCTTTCACTGTGGACAAAGCACAATTCCCCGCACCAATGATGTTAGTCTTGGCCAAGTGACTTGCTTTGGTCAATGAAACATTAGTAGATGTAATAAAAGCCTTAAATATGTTGTCACAGTTTGGCTTGGATCTTGCATTCTGGTGATTCACTATGAGAAGAACATGCCCTGTGTAGCCACTGCCTCTTCAGCCCCACAACAAACAACTCAGAGCTAGGATCCAAGCCCAGCCAACCACAGTCCAAAGCAGAGCCACCCAGCTGAGCCCAGCCCAGATGAATTGGCCCACAGTTGATCTGCCTGCAGATCTGTGAGCATGAGAATAAATGCTTGTTATTGTAAGTTACTGAATATTGGGATGGTTTGTTAGCAATATTGTAACAGTAGCTAAAATACCATCTTAATGCACGCATCACAGACTGACTGTTTTATGGTTGCTTGTGTCATACATGTCGTTTTCCCCTTACTGAATTAGAGATTCCTTGAAGCCATTCATCAGATGTAACTCTTTTTAAAAACTTCTGTAGCACACAGCACATTGCCTTATAAATAGTGCTTCTTAAGTATTAAGATGGTATGTCAGATACTGCTGCAATGTCGCTAACAAACCACAAAACAATATTAAATGGTGAATGTAACATTCATTCATTCATTCACCCAAATGTGGAAGAATTTTCTGCCTCTAGTGAAGAATGACATTTTCTGCTCTCCTCATAATGATGAGAAAAATATCTGACATCAGGGTGAAAGAGTACATTTAAGTCTCAGGAAAACATAGTTTCACTTGACCAGAAGAGTAAAAGGAAGCTGAGTGAGCCCATGGTTCTGTTTTCTATCTGTAAAGTAACTATGATGATAAAACCTACTCTTTGGGTTTTCATGAGGATTAAATGAGAAAATTCATGCAAAGTAGTCAGCATTGGGCCTGATCCATGGTGAGTATTCAAAATATTTTCATTATTATTATTTTCAGAAAGATATGTGAATTGTCTTGAAATCCAGCCCTAGGATTAATAATACAATTTTAATATTGTATTGTGGTTTGTTAGCAACATTGTAGCTAAAACAAAAAGTAGTCTTGCTGGGCAGGGTGGCTCATGCCTGTAATCCCAGCACTTTGGGAGGCCGAGGCGGGTAGATCACGAGGTCAAGAGATTGAAATCATCCTGGCCAACATGGTGAAACCCCATCTCTCCTAAAAATACAAAAATTACCTAGGCATGGTGATGTGTGCCTGCGGAACTACTCAGGAGGCTGAGGCAGGAGAATCGTTTGAACCCAGTTGGCGGAGGTTGCAGTGAGCCGAGATGGCGCCACTGCACTCCAGCCTGGTGACAGAACAGGACTTCCTCTCAAAAACAAACAACAAAAAAGTCTTTTTATAATGACTTTCTCCCTCTCTCTTTTTGTTTCTCCTTCCTTCTCTCTCTCTTTCTTCCCACATTTGCACTCATACACAGACCTTTTATGTGCTATTGTAGTGCCGTAGGAAATAAAAAGTACAGGATACTACCTCTACCATCAAGGAACTAACAGTCTAAACACAGAGATATAAATACATATATTCAATGCTGTCTGTAAAAATATGTTATTTATAGACTGAATAAGTAGCATATGCTATGAGAAAGTGTTTTGAATCATATTCAAACATTAAACATAAGGAGAATAACATAGAAAGTCCCAATGCATTTCAAAGAATCTCTTTCATAATGAAAACTCTCTCCAAAACAACTTAAAAATCGAGAGTAAAACTATTAATGTATTTGAAAACTAAATTTATTTTGAAACTTAAAAGTTCTAGATAATTCATGGGTTAATAGGCAAAGAAAATTATAAGGAATTTAAAAACTGAAGGACAATGAAAATAATAAATATCCAGACTATCCAATGCAATTTAAGCAATATTCAGAAGAAAAAAAAAAGACTTAAATGAACTTGGTATTTAACTCAAGGAGTTGTAAAAAATAATATCAGGGTAAACCCAAAGAAATTAGGAAGAAGAAAATAAAAAAAGCGAGGACTGGAAATAAATGAAATTGAAAACAAAACAGATAACAGAGGGAGATGGTAAAAAAAATAATAAAAGTGGACTCTGAAAACTCCAATAAAATGAACAAATATATAGCAAGACTAATCAAGAAGAAAAAACTGCAAATAAACACTATGGGAAGGCAAAAGGAGGCACATCCACAGATTTACAACAGAGATTGCAATCACCACAAGAAAACACCATTATCGGTTGTAGGCCCATATATTTGGAAATGTATACTGTAGCAGACACAGTTAATTGCTGCACATGTGCTATGCTATGCTATGCTGTATTGTGCTACGCTATACTATGCTATGCTAAAATACGATATGTGATGATAACACAACTTTAAGATCTCAGGTGGCTTACAGATCACAAATGTTTCTTTCTCATTCATGTTGCAGGTTAAGTGTGGGTGTGGGTGAGGTCCTCTGCCTCGAGCCATGCAGTGACTTAGGGGTGCAGGTTGATGTTCTTCTGGGGTCATTGCAAGCTGAAGCATGTCAACAGGGAAAAAGAGAAAAGCAAAAAGAAAATCTAGGCTGCCCAACTTTTTGTGGGGAGCTCTTTATGGGAAGAAAATTGTGAAAACATAGACTTACTCAGCTTTATATTCTCCTACCTCTTGCTTTCTTTTTCTTGTCAGATTAATTTCATTCATACACCTCTTCTCTCTCCTTCATACCACCAGATCAGTTCTGGTTAGAAGAATGAAAACAACAGCTAAGTGGTGTGATCTGACTGGCACAGAGAAAGAAGCTAAAATTGCCCACTCAGGAAATGAGGCATGTATTAATTTTCTTTTGACTCATTGTTTTTAAAAGCATCCACATGTAATTAACTGTTGTCTATAAAATAAAATAAAATTCCTAAAAAGGAAAAAGGAGGCACTAGACTTGTTTCATTCTACATTAGGAATGGTACTAACATTTATTGGGTACTTACTATATGCCTGACATTTTACTAGGAACTTTTCATACTGTCTCATCAAATGACCTTCTTTGCCCGTTTGAATAACTCCTTTCCAAAGTGTCTGTTCTGATCTCCCTCGATGAAATTTCCACCCTCCCCATCCCTGCTCCACTGATGGGCCTTTGAATTCTGGCCCTTTTTGTTTTGTTTTGTTTATGAAACACACCCAGCATATTCCTGCCTCAGGGCTTCTGCTCTTGTCATGCTCTTTGCCTGGAAACCTCTTTCCTTGGATCTTCTCATGTCTGATTTCTTTACCTCAACCAGACCTCCACGAAAATATCCTCTCTTCAGAGGGCCTCTGTAACCCTCCTAAGAGGTTAGTGCAAAAGTAATCATGGTTTTTGCCATTAAAAGTAATTGCAAACAAAAACCATGATTACTTTTGCACCAACTTTTTATCTACAATAGCAACTCTTCCTCTACCCATAGTCTTCTATTTCAGTCACTTATTTTTCCCCATTGTGCTTAAGAGTATCTAAAATTATCTCATTGTATTTGTTTTGATGTGATTTTGATTTTTCCTCTCTGTCTTGTTCATTGCTGTATCTCAAACATTTAGAAGAGTGGCTGGCACTTTAAAATAAAAAAAAATAGATTGGGGATACAAGTGCATTTTTGCTACACGGATATATTGGGTGGTGGTGAAGTCTGGACTTATAGTATAACCATCACCCAAATCATGTACATTGTACCCAACAGGTAATTTCGCATGGCTGGAGCTCTGAAGGTGATATTCAATAGAGCTTGTTGAAACAATTGATAAATAACATAATCTATAACATTATAAGGCAGAATGCACACCATGAGGAACCATGAGGTACCTCACTAAGTGAGTGTTAGAAAAGAACTTACAGGATTTAGGTTCATAATAGGTGATTTTGGTTGGGATTTAAGGGAGCAGGACTTTTTTTTTCTACATTGGATATTGTCAGGAAGCAGGGACAATTCTATGATTGGAGATTCTTAATGAACCTCATCTCTAAGGCAGGAAGACTAGAAAAGGGCTAAAACCATAACTGGTAAAGCAGAAGCAGTCATTCATATCAGGCAGGATGGGGAGATTTTGGTGTCTTGGGGTTTGCACAATGACCTTGTTTTGTCAGCACTTAGACAAGATTATAGAGTGGCCTTGTTTTTTGTTTCATTTCATAATTTATAGAGTGGCCTTGTGCGATACTAGTGTTCTGTACAACTGCAATTAACAGGAGAATGCAAAGTCCCAGCTGTGAGTGTCACAACTTCTAGGCCAGTTTCTAGGTGTCAAGGTCCGTTTTCTGCCTCTTACAAGTGTCCTAGGGCTGGTGTCTAGTGTCAGCACAAAAATAAGCAGGAGTGTATCTTTTGGCTACTTGATAGTCCACTTTTCCCCCAATTCCAGATTTGTATTAGGATGGACACTGAACCAAGACAGCACAGGCCAAGGTAGAGAAGCAGTACTTCTAGAAGTCAATTCAAAAATGGCTTTATCCACAAATTAATTATCCTCTCAGCACATGGCTAGCATAGCTAATTTGCAAATGGAGAATGCTGTGTATTTTGCATCCTGAATGACAGAACCAACCATCGCCTCAAAGATCATGTTCAAAACTGCCAAGTCCTTGATTCTGGTTCAAATTTTTATCTAAACACAACAGTATGTTTTCAGGAAAGTCTTTTAACCAGCATCCCAGCATCCTCTGGGACTCTATAGCACCTGTTTCCTCTGTTAACATCCTGGCTATATTGTAATTAATTTATTATAATCCATCTGCGTGGTTAGACTGGCTCCCACATGTCTGTATCACTGGAACTTAACAAAGGACTTGGCACAGGCTAGGCTCCCTACAAATATTAAATGAATTTAAAATGGATCTTTAATTCCTGGCTTGCATTCACCTCACAAAACATTTGTTGAGTCTGTATTACAAGCCAGGAGGATGCTATGAAAAATCAGAGAGTCTTTCCCTTTAAGGAATTTGTAGTCACTTCTAGTAGAGTTAATAATAATAATAATGATAACAGCTGATATTTACTGAGGATAGGGAACTTTGTTAGGTACTTTATACGTACCCGAGTTATTGCCATTTTACAGGTGAAACAATGGATGTACCGATGGGTTCAGTTACTTTCCTGAGGTTCACACAGTTATCAAGGGGCAGAACAAAGACTGTCACCCAGACAGTCTGACTCCAGTAACACTGGCCCAACTATCAGGTTGAAGCGGACAGCACCGTGTCCATCCACAATTCACTCATTTATCAGAGAGGAGGTCCTGATTCCAAGTTACAGAAATCGTGGCAGACATTTGTTTTAAAAAGGAATAGGTTAATATACCAGTCTGGGGAAGAACTTACTTTCTTTGCCAGGCAGTGCGGATGGGAAACAGCTGCGTTGGCCTTCTGTTAAAGCAGCAGGGGATTTCGATTTTGACTTCAGACCTGAGCATCATTCAGTCAATAGCATTTATCGGGCGTCCACTGTGAGGAAAACAGGAGCCCCCTGCTACTTCCTCTCCTCCCCACATCCTGGGGCAGGGAGGGGAAGTGAGGAAAGAAAAGCAAAGCAAAGGCGAGGAGGATGCGGAGGGTGGGCGGATGGGCACCCCCCACCACCCGCGCCGGCCACGCCCTCGCCCCGAGCCCAGTTTAAACTCCCGCCCCTCGTAACGACGGCCAATGACCTACCGCGAAGCGCGCAGGGAGGTAGGGATTGGCCGGCGCCGCGGTTGCCGGGGCGACGGGTGGGTCTGGCGGGTCCCGGGGCGGGGCGGGGGCGAGGGCGAGGGCGAGGGCGAGGGGTGGTTTCCGCCCCGCAGCCCGCAGCCAGCCGCGCCCAGGCCGGCTCCCCCCGGCGGCGCAGGGGGCGGCCTCCACTCAGTCTTCAGCCCGGAGCAGCCCAGTCAGCCTCCCGCTCGGAACGCGCCGCCCTCCGTCTGGGTCTCCGCCCCTGGGACCCGCAGCTGAGAGCTCTGGAGCGCGGCTTCCCCGGCCGGCGGCGCGATGGGCTGCGGGAACTCCACCGCCACCAGCGCGGGCGCGGGCCGAGGTGAGCGCGGCGGGCAGCGGGCGGCGGGGGCGGTCGGGAGAGGCGGCGGGAAGGAAGGGTGCGGGTATGTGGGGTGGGGGGCGCGCAGCCCCTCTCCCCATCCCCATTTTTGGGACAGGAGCAGACCGCCCGTTTCTGGAAAGACCTAAAGCGTGGCAAGTCCCCCGCGCGGGGGCGGTAGCGCCTGGAGCAGGCAAGCCTGCGGGGCACCTCTGCCGAGGGAGCGCGGGGAGGACTGTCGCGGGTTCCCCTGCTGCCGCCGGGGCTCCCCTGCAGCCGGCGGGGCTCGGCACCCTCCTAGGGGAGAGGATTCCGGGACGTGGCCCCAGGCCGCTCCCCCGCCTCCCACACTTGCTCCTCCAGGGCTCTTCCCCAGCTCCTCGGTACCCAGGTGCTGCACCTCGAAAAGTGCAGCGCAAGACAGGACTTTTAGGACAGTGGTGGGGGGGCAGGAAGTGGGGAAAGGTGGGCGTGGGGCTGGGGAGAACTAGAAGCATAGCTGCAAAAACGCGTCCGTGTCAGTCTCGATGCCTAAGACCGGCTGGGATGCTCTCAGGATTTCTTTGAGAAGCTGCAGCAGTAAGGATGTTTTAAATATGTGAGACAGAGCTTTGTTATTAACAGTCTGTTAAGATACTTTTCATTTAAACACACACACATACACAGACAGATCGAAACTTCTTTTTATACTACTTCATTTTGTTGATTGGCAGGCCAGGCTTTCTAGCTTTCCCGGGCCAGCCAGGCTTTGTGTCAAGTGATTTTTTCCAAAACTCACCCTTCTATTTAACCCTGCATATGTCTCTTGATTTAAGGTAGCCTGGATCTGTTTTGAGTAATATCTGTAATATCTGCTGACCTATTTCAGTGTCCTTTTGGATAAAGAGTTTCTATATCCTCCAGTTGAGATCAATCAGATGCCACATCCTAGCCTAACCAGCAAATGAAACAGCAGTCGGAGGCTGCAGTATTTCCTAGGTGGCTGTGGAGGCCCTGGCAATGATTTTGTAACCTTGGGCCTGTCACATCCTTTAACTCAGACGCCGGTCAAAAAAAAAAAAAAAAAACCAAAAAAACGTAGTTTAAGACTCAAGATTTATTTATGTTACAGTTTATTTTAACGTTCACATAATGGAATCGGATGTGGGAATCTACTCAGTTACTTGGCCAAGTTTGTTTTTCCTCCTTGGCTGTCATTGCCACACATCGGGAATATTCCGCTTCAAGAGAAGGGGCTAACATATGTGCAATTCTAGTCCTAGAGATATGAATGAACCCAGGTAGCTATGCGTTGAAAAATTTATGACTTACAGTTGACCTTTACCATCTTGAGTTAAATCCTGTCCTGGTGATATACAGAGAGCCACAGGAAAGCGAGTTTTTTAGATTCATGTAACAGTGGGGAAGGTTAGCTTAGCACCTTATGCTATGCCACCGCCCCTGGCTCCCATTTTGATTTATTAATGTATTTCTTGTCAGTTTTAGGGATGAGGGAGGTTACCGTTGCTAAATGAAAATCAGAATGATGGACTGGACGCAGTGGCTCACACCTGTAATCTCAGCACTTTGGGAGGCCAAGGTGGATGGATCACCTGAGGTCAGGAGTTCGAGATCAGCCTGACCAAAATGGTGAAACCCAGTCTCTACTAAAAATACAAAATTAGTTGGGTGTGGTGGTGCCTGCCTGTAATCCTAGCTACATGGGAGGCTGAGGCATGAGAATTGCTTGAACCTGGGAGGCGAGGGTTGCAGTGAGCTGAAATTGCACCATTGCACTCCAGCCTGGGCAACAATAGTGAAACTCTGATTTCTCTCAAAAAAAAAAAAAAAAAAAAAGAAAGAAAAAGAAAAAAGAAAGGAAATAGAATGATGGTAAGGTATGATGAGCTAGCTCTAAAATGTAAAAAATCGGCCGGGCGCGGTGGCTCAAGCCTGTAATCCCAGCACTTTGGGAGGCCGAGGCGGGTGGATCACGAGGTCAAGAGATCGAGACCATCCTGGTCAACATGGTGAAACCCCGTCTCTACTAAAAATACAAGAAATTAGCTGGGCATGGTGGCGTGTGCCTGTAATCCCAGCTACTCAGGAGGCTGAGACAGGAGAATTGCCTGAACCCAGGAGGTGGAGGTTGCAGTGAGCCGAGATCACGCCATTGCACTCCAGCCTGGATAACAAGAGCGAAACTCTGTCTCAAAACAGCAACAACAACAACAACAACAACAACAACAAAAAATGTAAAAATCAAATTTGGGGGGAAAATATGATTTCTTGGGGAAATATTCTCTTTATTAATATTTGATTGGCTTTTTTTATTTCCCTAGGAGCACATCCCTTATCACCTAAAGGGAAGTCATACTGAAAAAAAAAATACTCAGGGTAGTTTGAGGAGCAGCCTCTCTTTTGTTTGTGAAGGACAGTGCATGTGAGAGCATGGTATTCCCTCCTCCAGCTTGCTCTTTGCCAAAAATTACTTTTTGTTCAGAGGAGAGCAAGGTAGTGAGTGCAGACTCAAATCACGCAGGAAACAACATGATGAGCAGGGAGTTATTGCATCACCTCTTTGATGGATCTGCGCTTGTCTTGGAGAAGCCATTCCCAAACATTTCCCTGCCTGTGCATCTAGCTGGCTGACTTGGAGATTTGGTCATTGTTGTTTTGAAATGTTCTGTCAGTTGGTGGTAAGAATTTAGTTTCAGAGAGGAAATGCATCAGAGTGAGAGATGTAAGGTTAAGAAAAATAAATCACAATGCAAAGGTACTGAAAATCTCTTTCAGCTGTGAGCTTGGACATCAGCGTCAACTACACTGTTGACCAAGCTACCCACTTGGAGGACGGAACTCAAGCAATACCAAATGCGTTAAAGAGACATTGTCCCTTTCTTCTAACTACTTACAGTGTACAACTTCCAATATGTCCTAGGAGTCATACAATTCAATAGCCATACTTAAACTTTTCAGAAAAAAAATGTACAAAGAGATTGGGGAAAGAGTGTTGAACTTAGGTGTCTGGACAGTGACCTTAAGCTTGGGTTTGGTGCTGTGCTGATTGCATTATTGTGTGCGTTTCATGTTAATTTTCTGAACTTTGGTTTCTTTGTTTATATCATGGGAATAATTGGGTCTATCTTGTTTCATAAGGCTACGTAAAACTCAAAAATAACGTGAAAGCACTCTGTAAACTATAATTATTACTATATAATAATAGTATTATTATCACCATTTTGAAGGCAAAGTAGTTTTCCTTTAGTATTTTTTATAAGAACATGGCAAATCTTCTTTTGTGCATTAACGTATTACTACAATGCCCCTAAATCTTAACTCTCCATTGTAAGCCCTGTTTTACTTCTTGAGTTATTCAGGTAAACCAGATAATTGTTTCCCCTTTCCCTGAGCTGTCAGGACAGCTGGCTCTCTTGGCTTTTGTCTGGTGGACTTTTTTTGTCTGGTGGCCTCAGTTAACAGGACAGACTGATATGCAGTTAAGTGTATTGCAGTTAAGTACTTGAGTTAAGTGGATTCCGTATGCCTGATGTGTGGAGAAACTGGTATGGAGTAAAATGGTCGAGTGGCCATAAGGAGGAATAGTGAGATGGATCAATCCCTTGATAATTCTGGGAAGACTTGCTCCTGGAGTATGTTCCTATTAATAACTGTATGCATACGTATCTTCCACCCCTATGTGGGCCCTCCCTCTGCTGGGAACTTCTAGGGCAAGGGTGGGGGCAGTCAGCAATGGATGTTTGTAGAATGAAGTCAAACTGTTTCTCTTGAGAAATTGATAGTCTAGGGAGGAAGATTAAGCAACTAAGAATCATTGCAAAGCAGTGTATAATAGAATATGACCTGGACATCCAGTTTTCCAGGAGGTGTTGAATGACGCAGTTGAATCAGAGAAGTCCTCCTGGAGGAGTCGAGCTACCAGCCTAGATGGGCTTGTGAGAGGCATTTTGAGTACCCAGAAGCTCTCCACTTTCATATTTTGATATGATCACTCTCTCAAGGTGGGAATTTGATTTTTCCTAACCTACAACTATATTGAAGATTCAGTACATTTTTTCTGCGTAGAGTCTAGACCCCAAATTATAGAGAAACATCTGGATAGAATAGCTCATTTTAAAGTGTCACATTTATTAGAAGGCAGGGAGCTTTTGCACTCTTGCTCACTCTCACTCTTTCTCTTTCTCTGCAATCAGATTCTTTACTTCCTTGTTTTTTTCCCCCCAGCGTATCTCCTGACTAGGCAGAGAAATGAGCAACCTTGCATTCTGAGTTAATGATGTATAGCAGGTCAGTCATTCCTTTTATACAGTCACATGCATACAGACTATGAAGCAAGTCTCTGTAATATAAATCAGAAATTCCTGTTTATGTAAACCAGAAAAATCCCTTCAGAGTTTTAGATAGTTCCCCCTATCTACAGTAGCCTATTTTATTGCAGGCTAAGGCTGTAGAAATTATTTGCAGCAGCAGCTATCGCAGAAGTATTTGGCTCATGATATTGGGTTAAACTGGTTAGTTGAATGTTTTCTGCCAGAGATATGTAATTGGCAACTGATCTTAACTTCACAGGCAATTTATTGTCAGAATGTTTCCATAATCGTGTTTTCTGCTGTTTATGTAACAATAGTCTGAGGAGGAGGAGCTTGGTACTTATTTACCCTATTTTATCAGTGTATCCAAGAAGTTAATAGAATTCTTTTGGGTCCAATTATTTAGATTAATTATGTCCTTGTCCTCAATTAGCTAGATAATTGCATTCTTTTGAGGTAGCTATATTGGTCCAGCCTTAATTTACATCTGTAAATGGTCTAGTAGGTATTGAAATGATATAGCTGTGCTTAGCATTAGTCCAAGATTTGTGGGGGAAATAATTTAAAAATAATATAAAATTTTGTTGATATCATCCAACATTTTTATCTTGTGAGAGGCATTTTGAGTACCCAGAAGCTCTCCACTTTCATATTTTGATATGATCACTCTCTCAAGGTGGGAATTTGATTTTTCCTAACCTACAACTATATTGAAGATTCAGTACATTTTTTCTGCATAGAGTCTAGACCCCAACTATGTACCATCCTTCTCTTTCCCCTTTCCCCACAACTATGTACCATCCTTCTTTCTGTTCTTTAAACATGCTGAACTCACTCTTGTTTTCTCTCTGTTTGAAACAACGTTTTTGCTGGAGAGCTGATAGTATGCTTATTTCTTGCCTTTTTCTTTCCCCTCCCCCAGTAGAGGCCTCATGAAAGCCTGTACATTTTGTTTACAGCTGTATCCTCAGCATCTAGACCAGCTTTCACAATTTTAATGGGTTTTTTGGCTCTCGAAATATATTTGTTGAATGAATGAGTATATTTGGGAAACAAAAAAGATATAAAATGAAGTCCTAAGTTGGTGTGGGCACACTGTACTGATGTAGTAATCGAGGGAAGAAAATAAAACCTCAGGAAGTCAGGGAAACCTTCGTGGAGGAAGTGGAACTTTATTTGGCCTTAAAGAATAGTGTGGAGGAAGTGGAACTTTGTTTGGCTTAGAAGAATAGCATGAAGGAAGTAGAACTTTATTTGGCTTTGAAAAATAGGTAAGAGTTGGATAGCAGAAGATGGAAGGCAGTTCATTTTTAGTGCTGTAGGAAGTCCTATATACGGAAATGGGCTTGGTGCATTTCAGGGTAGTAAGAAGTCTAGCCTGATTGGATTTAGTTGTTCACATTGGTTGCAGGGTAATGGGAAGAAAGAATGGTTAGGATACAGGATGAGGAGGACAGAGAGGCACTGAGGCCTCAGAGTTGAGAGTGGGCTCTGCAGGCAAAAGGCCCAAGTACAAATCCTACATTTGCCATTCATCATTTGTATGACCTTGGGCAACTGCTGAAGCTGTCTGTTCCTTAGGTTCCTTGACCATAAAATGGGGGAGTAATAAGAGACCCTACTGTAAATTCAGTGAGTTAATGTGTGTAAAGTGTTTAGAACAGTGCCTTGTATGTTGTAAGTACCCAATATACTATTTGTTGTTAATACAGGGAAAGACACAGCTGGTATAGAAGGAAGGAGTGAGCTACTAAAGACGTGTACATATAGAAGTGGCATAATTCAAAGCTGCTGTCTGCGCTCGGGGAAGTGCTGAGGGCCTGGATCACAGCTTTGGGCCCTGAGTGGTAGAGAAGCGTTGAGGTCAGAGATACCTAGAAGACAGTTGGGCTAAGGAGAGGCTGCAGATGTGGGATGAAGGAAGAGGGAGAAGTAAAAATTAAACTGTTAGAGCCTGGGTAACTGGAAGGAGTTGCTACTCTAAAAGTAAGGTAGAAAGGGGCAAGTGATCAACATACTCTTGAATGTACCATGTTTGAAGTGATGATGAATAAAGAGAGGTGTGGAGACCCCTCTGCTCAGGTAGTAATCCCTGGTGAGACAGACTAAGAAGGTCTGTGCATCATTCGCTTGCTCTGTTTCCCCAGAATTGGTAGTACAACCATGTGAATGGTTCATAAAGGCATCCAAAGTGAGTGATTCATTTCTGCCATTGTCACAGCCTGGTAGGTTCTTCTTGCCCACTGCCCTAAACAAAACCAAGGAGGGCCGGGCACGGTGGCTCACACCTACAATCCCAGCACTATGGAAGGCCTTGGCAGGCAGATCACCTGAAGTCAGGAATTCGAGACCAGCCTGGCCAACATGACAAAACCCCATCTCTACTAAAAATATAAAAAATTAGCCTGGTGTGGTGGCGCATGCCTGTAATCCTGGCTACTTGGGAGACTGAAGTGGGAGAACTGCTTGAACCCAGGAGGGTTGTAAGTGAGGCTGTAGTGAGCTGAGATCATGCCACTGCACTCCAGCCTGGGCAACAGAGTGAGACTCCATTATGTAAAAAAAAAAAAAAAAAAAAAAGGAGAACTGCAGTTTTTGTGGCAAAGAAAGAGTTTAATAATTGCAGGGCTGGCCAAGTGAGGAGAACAGGGAGAAATTTGTTACCCTATCGCCCTGAAAATTCAGAGATGAGGGATTGTTAAGGGGACTTGGTAGGGAGGGGGTTACTGAGGAATTGGAACAATTGATCGGCTGGGGATGCAGTCATATGGGCATCTAAAATATCTTTGGGCAGTAAAGTCAGTTCCCAGGAAAGGGTTGGTTCTCAGAACCAGGTGGCATCCCTTGGTCTACCAAAATGTGAAATCTGAAAAATATCTCAGAGATCAGGTCTTTAGGTTTCACAATAGTGATGTTATCTATAGTAGTATTTGGGGAAGCTGGAAATCTTGTAACCCCTGATTACATGACTCTGGGGCAGTAGGCAACTTATAGGAAAGCACACTAAACAATGGTAGGTCATTGTTTATGCCTTTTTTTTAGTAAAGTTTAAGTCCCTATCGTAATTTTAACCTTGCCGTATGAATGCAGCTTTGATCTCTGAACAAAGACAGGGGTGTCGGGGGTAGAGGGAGTCAATTTTTCTTGCTTCAAAGTTTAAGTACAAACTAAATTCCTCTGTAGTTATTTTGGCTTCCATGTTAGAGTAAGTAAAGAAAAAAAAAGCTTGTGAAATTAAAAGCATAGCAAAACAGAGTCAATTATATATTAAATTTCTCTCATTATTTATAATTCAGCAAAGGCAGTTTTACCATGAGCCACTTAAGCTCCATATAGGCATGGCTTAAGTTGTATTATATCAGTTAAATGTCAGTGCACTAACGTATTTATGCCTGTACTTCTTATATGGCTGTATTTATTTTTTTTGTTCTGTTTTTTTTCCTTTTTTTTGAGACACAGTCTTGCACTGTTGTCCAGGATGGAGTGCAGTGGCGTGATCTCAGCTCACTGCAACCTCCACCTCCCAGGTTCAAGCGGTTCTCCTGTCTCAGCCTCTCAAGTAGCTGGGATTACAGGTGCGTGGCACCATGGCTGGCTAATTTTGTATTTTTAGTAGAGATGCAGTTTTACCATGTTGGCCAGGCTGGCCTCAAATTCCTGACCTCAGGTGATCCACCTGTCTTGGCCTCCCAAAGTGCTGGGATTACAGGTGTGAGCCACTGTGCCTGGCCATTTTTTTTGGTTTTTACTTGCCGAAAGTATAGCTACTTGTCTTAGTTCATTTTTGTGTTGCTGTAAAGGAATACCTGAGACTGGGTAATTGATAAAGGAAAGAGGTTATTTGGTTCATGGTTCTGCAGCCTGTACAAGAAACATGGCACCTGCATCTACTTCTGCTGAGGGCGTCAGGCTGCTGTCATTCATGGCAGAAGGTGAAAGGGAGCCATAGCATTCAGAGATCACATGGGGAGAGTGGAAGCAGTAGAGAGAAGGGAGAGAGGTGCCAGGCTCTTGCTCACAACCAACCAGCTCTCATGGAAACGAATACAGTTAGAGCTTACTTATTGCTGCTAGCCATTCATGAAGGATCTGCCCCTATGGTCCAAACACCTCCCATTAGACCCACCCCCATGAGATTTGGAGGAGACAAACAAGGAGAAATAAACCAAACTCTAGCACTACTCAACAAGGATGACCTATAAAAATGAGACTTTCTATAAGAGCTTCCATTTTCATTGACATAATTTCCTATTTCTAGGACACATTGACCTGAATTTTTTCCCCCCATTATTTGAAGAAATCACTTACAAATCTGTTTTTTTTTAAATTGTCCTCAGAAAAATAAGCATTGCTTTGGATAAAGTCGTAAGCTGTGGTTCCATTTCTTTTGGCCAAACCAAGACTATGACATAATTTTATAACTATTATGGGTCAGAAGAGCCATAGCAAGCTGTCAGAATTAAAGAGAATTTTATTTATTTTTCTGCAGTTATATTTATATAGTTCTCAGAGGGACTGTTTCTTTTCTAAAACAAATAAAGAGTAAAACATTCCTGCATGTTTTTATTATTTCCCATAAGAGCCATAGGCATTTATGTTTCTGATTATTTATGCTGAAAGAAGAGTGCTTTGTAAATCTTTAGTATTTTTTTCTTTTACAAATTCTTCACATACATAATTTTATTGTGTGTGTGTGTGTGTGTGTGTGTGTGTGTGTGTGTGTGAATTATCACCACTTGGTTTGAAGAATATAAGTTAATATGTAACATAGCAATTCCTTTACCTGTGAATATTTCTAGTATATTTTATAAAGTCTATAGTATATAGACTTTATATATAGTATATATATGGTATATAGTATAGTGATCATTAAAGGCATTAATAGACTTATTGTTTTAAAATGTAAAAATGTATATGACCTTTTCTTTCTTTCAAAAGATCCAAGTATGTTCTTTATAATGGAATTTGGCATGTGGGAGGAAACTGTCACATCAATAGATGTTTGAATCTGTATAATACCGAAGACATGCTGGACAGTTTGACTCAGTTTTTAATGTCTAAGACAGGCTGATTAGCTCTCCAAGGACCATCTGTATGTAGGAACCAAGATATTGTATCTTAAAATTACTCCATGCAGGCCAGGCATGGTGGCTCACGCCTGTAATCCCAGCACTTTGGGAGGTCAAGGTGGGTGGATCACAAGGTCAGGAGATGGAGACCAGCCTGGCTAACATGCTGAAACCCTGTCTCTACTAAAATTAGTCTGGCATGGTGGCATATGCCTGTAGTCCCTGATACTCAGGAGGCTGAGACAGGAGAATCGTTTGAACCCACTAGGTGGAGGTTATAGTGAGCCAAAATTGTAACACTGCACTCCAGCCTGGGCGACAGAGAAGACTCCATCTCAACAAAAAAAAAAAAAAAGAAAAAAGAGAAAAAATTACTCAATGCAGTAAATTGTAGCTGGATTGCATTATCATTCACTAGGAATAAAATTCTGTTTGTGTCATGGATGATATATATATTAAATTTAGTTTCCCTCCAGATATTTTACTATGTATTTTAAAAGAGGTTTTTTTTTGGAGCCAGGGAAGGACAAAGATAAAAAGGTGTAGTGGGTTGAATGATAGCCTCCCAAAAGGTATGTCCATGTTTTCATCTCTGCAGTGAGTGAATACAGTCTTATTTGGAGAAGGATCTTTGCAAACGTAATAAAGCTAAGTATTTTAAGATGAGAAGATTATACGAGATTATCTGATTAGGCTCTAAATCCAATGAGATGGGTATTTATGAGAGACATAAGAGGAAAAGACAGACATAGAAGAGAAAGTGATGTGAAAATGGAGGTGGAGCAGAGAGGGGCCACAAGCCAAAGAATGCCCAGGAATGCTCTCTGCACCAGAAGCCAGGAGAGGCATGGAATGGATGCTTCCTTAAGGCCTCTGGAAGGAATGTGGATCTGCTAACGCCTTGATTTTGTACTTCTGGCCTCCAGATCTATGAGTGCCTAGATTTCTGTTGTTTAAACCACCTAGTTTGTGGTAATTTGTTAGCGCAGCCATGGGAAACCAAGACAATATTTTTCTGCAGTTGTTCAGGAATGGGACAAAATTAGAAAATAAGAAAATGTATTAAACTCTCTACCTGGAGTATAAATAATTCTTTGCTGAAATAAATACAGCATGATGTAATCTCGGTATGATTCATTCATAAAGTCCTTTAGGACTGTTCAGAACCTTAGCCATTACTAGGAAACATAAAATTTTTTTATATAAAACATAAAGAATGTTTGAGAGGTTTTTTTTTTTTTTTTTTTTTCCCCTTCCTGACATATAATTCTCCCAACACCCAAGTGTCCTACAATTCAATTCAATTCTAACACTACCTGGAGTTAGTGTCAGCCTCCACAGTTTTAACAGGTCAGTCCCACAAGACTGCCCTCACTTCAGACCCTAGTTGCAAATATCCGGCTTCTGGGTTGCTACACTTCTGTCAACTTGGCTATAGATTTGGGGATCTTCACAAATCTTCTCCTCAGGCCCAGCGATTTGCTAGAATTAGCTTATAGGACTCAGGAGGACACTTTCCCCATGTTTACTGTTTGATCATAAAGGGTCTGAATGAATAGCCAGTGGAAGAGGTACTTGGGGAAGTCTGGAAGCACCCCAAGTGCAGAAGCCTCTGACCCCAGTGGAGTTGGGCTATGCCACAGTCCTCCTGCTTAGATATGTTCACCAACCTGGAAGCTCACTGAATCCACTGGTATGGTTTAACTGTGTCTCCACCCAGATCTCACCTTGAATTATAATAATCCCCACATGTCAAGGGTGGGGCCAGGTAGAGATAACTAAATCATGGGTGCAGTTTCCCCCATACTGTTCTTGTGGTAGTGAATAAGTCTTACAAGATCTGATGGTTTTATAAATGGGAGTTCTCCTGCACAAGCTCTCTTGCCTGCTGCCGTGTAAGATGTGACTTTGCTCCTCCTTTGTCTTCTGCCATGACTGTGAAGCCTCCCCAGCCATGTGGAATTGTGAGTCCATTAAACTGTTTCCTTATAAATTACCCAGTCTAGGGTATGTCTTTCTTAGTTTGAGAACAGACTAATGCATCCAGTTATTTTGAGGTTTTTGTAGGTGCTGTGGTTTGAATGTGTCCCCCAAAGTTCATGTGTTGGAAACTTAATCCCCAATGCAGTCATGTTGGGAAGTGGGGCAATAAGAAGTGATTAGGGCTTGAGACCTCTGCTCCCATGAATGGATTAATGTGTTTAATCATCAATAAACTAGGGGATGAGAGGAATGGGTTGGTTATTGAGAGAAAGGGCTGTTATAAAAGCAAGTTTGGCCCCATCTTGCTCTCTTGCTGCCTTGCCCTTCTACCTTCTGCCATGGGATGGAGCAGCATAAAGGCCCTCACCAGATGTGAGCCTCCCAATCTTGGACTTCCCAGCCTCTAGACTTTAAGAAATAAATTTTATTTTCTTTATAAATTACCCAGTCTGTGGTATTCTGTTACAGCAACACAAATAGGACCAAGACACCAGTATGACTGGTTAAATCCTTGGCCACTGGTTATTAACTCAGTCTCCAGCCCCTCTTGTCTCTCTGTAGGTGGCAGGGTGGAGCTGAAAGTCCCAAGCTTCTAATCAAGTCTTGTTCTTTCTAGCAAACAGCCCCCATCCTAAAGCTATATCTGAGCTTGGCCATATATAAAGAGTCACCTCATTAGAAGTCTCACAGAGAGAGGCTCCTGTCACTCATCACTCAGGAAATTCCAGGGGTTTTAGGAGCTCTGTACTAGGAACCAGGGACAAAGTTGGAACCTTTTTTTTTTTCCTTTGGGAAGTTGTGTGTTAGGGAGTCATATTCTCATTACCCTGGTTACAAGCTTATCAATAACCACCATGTGGCTGAGTGCGATGGCTCACACCTGTAATCCCAGTGCTTTGGGAGGCCGAGGTGGGCAGATCACCTGAAGTTGGGAGTTCGAGACCAGCCTGACCAACCTGAAGAAACTAAAAATATAAAATTATCTCTACTAAAAATACAAAATTAGCCAGGCGTGGTGGTGCATGCCTGTAATCCCAGCTACTTGGGAGGCTGAGGCAGGAGAATCGCTTGAACCCAGGAGGCAGAGGTTGCAGTGAACTGAGATTGTGCCGTTGCACTCCAGCCTGGGCAACAAGAGCAAAACTCTATCTCAGAGAAACAAAACAAAAAAACCTCACCATGTTTCCTTGCTTCTAAGATGCACAATTTCTTCCCTACTAAAACATGGAGCACATTTTACAATCACATGTATGTACACACACATGCTTCATGGAGTGTTTCTGACTTTGCCCCATTCCTACCGTTGCAGTTATTCCGTCAATGATGCCCTTCCAAAGAAGGGCCATTTTAGAACAGAGGGAATGGTCTGTTGACTTTGTTTTGAATGATGTGGCACCATGCATTTCTCTTGGGCCTGCTGGGATGTTAAATGATGAGCCCAGCAGGGAAGAGGCCCTTGATGGTGCCCATAGCTTGGTGCAATCAAGGTGAAGTGGATGGAGGGTTCCTGATGCTGATTAAGCACTGAATGCACAACATGTGGCCATTTATAAACTCATTTCTCATTTCATACATGTTACTGTGCTTTGCCTTCCTAGCTGCATTTGTTGGCCCAGTATGTCTTTGTTTGTTAGACGCTGAAACAAAGTGCTTTAGTGACTGTTAGACAAATATTGGAGCAGGGACCTGACTCCAGTCATCTGCCTTCTGATGCCACACTGTTCTTACCCCATCACCCTGCTGCCATTCCTGAGATGTAGCGGAGGCAGCCTTGGCCACTCTCTTCTTCCTGTGGATTATAGTAGATCGCCCCTAGTCTTTAAATGTTGAGGACTCAGCTGGGTGTGGTGGCTCACACCTGTAATGCCAGCACTTGGGGAGGCCGAGGCAGATGGATCACTTGAGGTCAGGAGTTCAATATCAGCCTGGCCAACATGGAGAAACCCTGTCTCTACTAAAAATATAAAAAAAAATAGCTAGCATTGTGGCAGGTACCTATAATTCCAGCTACTTAGGAAGCTGAGGCAGGAGAATCGCTTGAAACTGGGGAGTGCAGGTTGTGGTGAGCCGAGATTGTGCCACTGCACTCCAGCCTGGGCAACAGAGTGAGACTCCATCTCAAAAAACAAAGTTGAGAACTCATGGTCCACATTGTAATCATTGTTTTCTTCTCTGTGTAAAACTTGGAGAATCAAAGGCTCACCTTTGGCTCTCCATTCCCTGACTACAGGAAAACCCAAACATATTTTTATCCTTTGCCTCAAAAATAAAAAAGAAAATAAAAGCTAAAAAGATACTATTTTCTTTCTAGATGTAAACTGAAAATTCTAATCCCCCGAACCAATTAAATGGACCCCTCCTGTTGGCCAAAGGCATTTCTAAGTTAACCTGAAAAACTAGTTCAGCCCATGATGGGAAGTGGGGATTGTACATACCTGATTATACCCTCCTTCCTTTGAAATTCAGGCACAGCCCACCAGCATTTAACATTAAAACAGTCCTTAAGACTGACAAAGCAGACTCTTTGTAGCAATAAGATACTGACATGACAGATAGCAGGCTCTAAAAGATCTCGGGTTGGGTGTGGTGGCTCATGCCTGTAATCCTAACACTTTGGGAGGCTGAAGCAATTGGATTGCCTGAGCTCAGGAGTTCGAGACCAGTCTGGGCGATATGGTGAAACTCTGTCTCTATTAAAAAATACAAAAATTGGTAGGGCATGGTGGTGCACATCTGTAATCCTAGCTACTCAGGAGGCTGAGGCAAGAAAATAGCTTGAACCCAGGAGGCGGAGGTTGCAGTGAGCTGAGATGGCACCACTGCACTCCAGCCTGGGTAACAGCGCGAGACTCCAAATGAAATAAAAAATGAAAATAAAAGAAGTCAAAGTATTTTACTCCAAAATGTATTTCTTTTACATATTTTGAAATGGCCAAGCAAAGCTATCACTTGTGGGGGAAAATCTATATTCTGTAGAGAATTCTCTTCCCTTTCCACATTTTTTTCCTGATCCAGGAGAGAATTAACTTCCTTTACACTAAGGTGTAAAGATAAAGGAAGATGTGCTACAAGGTAAGTAAATAAGGCTGTGGGGAAAGTTATTGCCAAATTGTAAGAACAATTCAACAATGATATTAATTTTGCCCCTGAAATACTACAAATTAAAAGCTGATCCTAAAAATAATTGAGGCTATGTCTCAAATTCTTTTAAGGCTTTGACTAAGCCTAAACTTTATAATAAAATTAGTTCCTTTCTCCAGAGAAGAACATTTCTACGCTGTAATTATTGTTTAAATTATACATAGAATCAGAGATTATTAAACCAAAAATCCTAAACTTAAAAAAATGTTTTTAAGAATCAGATTATTAAACCAAAAAATCCTAAGCTTAAAAAAAATGTAACATAGGAAAAACTGCCAACAGTAGAGTGTTTTGATAGCAAAAAATAAACAAAAGATTAGTGCCACCATAAATCCATGAAAATGAGCCTTCTGTTTTAGAGTCAAACAAGCATGAGACTCTAGAAGAAAATATGTAAATCAAAAAGTATCTCAGATAGGTCTTAATCAATTTAGAAGTTTATTTTGCCAAAGTTAAGGACATGCCTGTGACACAGCCTCAGAAGGTCTTGAGAGCATGTGCCCAGGGTGGTCAGGCTATAGCGTGGTTTTATATGTTGTAGGGAGACATAAGATGCCAATCAATTCATGTACAATGTATACTGGTTTGGTCCAGGACAACTCAAAGGTGGGGGGGGTGGGGGGTTGTTTCCAGGTCATAGGTGGATTCCAAGATTTCCTGATCAGCAATTGGTTGAAAGAGTTTATTTAAAAATCTGGACTCAATCGATTCCTGGAATTGTCCAAGTTAAGATAAGGGGTTGTGGAGACCAAGGTTTTATTATGCAGATGAAGCTCCTTCAAATGTTTCTTAACAGACTTAAAAAGGTGCCAGGCTTGGACACAGTGGTTCATGCCTGTAATCCCAGCACTTTGGGAGACTGAGGCAGGCAGATCACCTGAGGTCAGGAGTTCGAGACTAGCCTGGCCAACATAGTGAAACCCTATTTCTACTAAAAAAAAAAATACAAAAATTAGCTGGTGTGGTGGTGGGCACCTGTATCCCAGCTACTCAGGAGGCTGAGGCAGGAGAATTGCTTAAATCTGGGAGGTGGAGGTTGCAGTGAGCCAAGACTGAACCATTGCATTCCAGCCTGGGCGACATACCAAGATTCCATCTCAAAAAACAAACAAAAAAATAGAGGTGCCAGACACTAAGTTAATTCTCTCCTAGATCAGGAAAAAGACCTGGAAAGGGAAGATAATTCTCTACAGAATATAGATTTTTTTTCCCCCACAATGACAACTTTGCTTTGCCATTTCGAAATATGTCAAAGAAATATATTTTGGAGTAAAATACTTTGACTTCTTTTATTTTCATTTTTTATTTCATCTGGAATCTCATGCTGTTACCCAGGCTGGAGTGCAGTGGTGCCATCTCAGCTCACTGCAACCTCCGCCTCCTGGGTTCAAGCTATTTTCTTGCCTCAGCCTTCTGAGTAGCTGGGATTAACAGGTGTGCACCACCATGCCCAGCCAATTTTTGCATTTTTTAACAGAGACAGGGTTTCACCATGTTGCCCAGGCTGGTCTTGAACTCTGTGACTTGTGCACAAGTTATTTTAATTTCAAAATTAAAATATTAACAAGTGTCACTTCTATATGCACCAGCTTTGTTTGAAGTGTTTACATTGTCTTTTTACACATTGTCTTTTAAAATCTTCACAGTAACCTTTGAGAAAGATACTCTTTTACCCTCACTTGACATGAGGGAAGTGAGGTCTTAAGAGGTTAAAGGATGCTTAATAACATATATCTTGTAAGAGCTGGAATCAAGTACTGTGCCTCCCAAATAAAGATATTGGGAGGAGGAAATGTGGGCAGAGAATCTGTGAGAAGTAGTGGGGATGGGGACCGAAAGAGATGGGCTGTCTTTTTCACATGGGTGGTATTTTAGGGTTCTCCAGAGGGACAGAACTAATAGGACAGATGAATGTATGAAGGGGAGTTTATTAAGGAGAATTGACTAACATGATCACAAGGTGAAGTCCCACAATAGACTATCTGCAAGCTGAGGAGCGATAAAGCCAGTCCCAGTCCCAGTACCTCAAAAGTAGGAAAGCCAACAGTGTACCCTTTAGTCTATGTCTGAAGGTCCATGAGCCCCTGGCAAACTACTGGTCTAAGAGTCCAAAAGCTGAAGAACCTGGAGTCATGTTTGAGGACAGGAAGCATCCAGCTTAGGAGACAGATGAAGGCCAGAAGACTCATCAAGTCTGCTGTTTCCACCTTCTTCCTGCTTTATTCTAGCTGCGATGGCAGCTGATTAGATGGTGCCCACCCAGATTAAGGGTGGGTCTGCCTCTTCCAGTCCACTGACTCAAATGTTAATCTCTTTTGGCAGCACCCTCACAGGCACACCCAGGAACAATATTTTGCGTGCTTCAGTTCAATCAAGTTGACACTCAATATAAACCATCACAAGTGGAAGGAAAGCCAGTGGGAGCAGAGTTAGGGATGCATGTGGGCTCTTTTTGGAACTAGGCTGGTGTCTTTGAGGCTTCCTAATTAATGTAGTCCATTGCTTGCATTAGTGCACTCAACCATACCATGCAGACACCAACTTTGAAGGTGTGTGGCTTAGAAAAGAAAAATGTTTCTCTAAGTCTGCCAGTTTTAAAGTTTGTAAAATGGGAGGTTGGATTCGGTGATCTACAAAATCTTTTTCGGAACTGGCACCTTGTAATTTACAGGAATTGTTAAAGATGGATAGAATAGATTCCAGAGCTAAGATTTGAAACTTAAACTAAATTTGAAATTTAAGATTGGCATTTTAGGCCAGGTGCAGAGGTTCATGCTTTTAATCCTAGCACTTTGGAAGATCAAAGTGGGAGGATTGCTTGAGCCCAGGAGTTGGAGGGTAGCCTGGGCAACATGTTGAAAACCTATCTCAAGAAAAAATACAAAAATTAACCAGGCATGGTGGTATTCACCTGTATTCCCAGCTACCCAGGATGTGGAGGTGCAAGGATCACTTGAGGCCAGGAAGCGGAGGTTGAGGTGAGCTGAGATTGCATCACTGCACTCCAGCCTGGTCGACAAAGTGAGACTGTGTTTCAAAAAAAAAAAAAAAAAAAAAAATTGAATTTTATGATGTTTTGCTCTTCTTTCTCTGTTTTTGAAATTTTTAAAAAACCATTTTCTTATCTCTTTAGGAATATTACTGTATTTTAGTTAGGCATTAGACAACATTTTTATAGCAAAGCTATCACACCAACACAAACCTATCTTCTTTTTTTTTTTTCTCTAGGCCCTGCAGGAGCAGCTAAAGATGTGTAAGTATTGAATATTAATGACTTTATAAGCTCTCTTCCTGAGGAAGTTGCTGTTTTTCATGATTATGACCTTTAGATCTCTGTAGGTATGGCTGAAAAGACATGAAAATACTTCGTGTATAATGCACATGTGAAGATGATCATTTGGTTTGTAACTAAAGTGCTATTTGGAGAATGTTCTTTGTGCTTTTCATTTTAGCCTTTTAGTTGCCTGGGCACTTTAACTCAGGATTATAAGAAGGGGAAATGTTGAATTGTGTTTCCGTCCCAACTTATGTAGTGGTTATAGGAGAATTAAGCACGTAGATTCTATGACTATGCAGTGTTTTAGAGTTAGCTGGGGAGAAAAGGCTGGGGCCAAGCAGTTACCCAGTGCACATTGAGTTGTTTTAAAGTTGATAACTAGATATTCGAGTGAATATATAGGGCTATTCAACACAGTCACATTGAGCTATCTTTAGAGCATAGGACATTTAATAATGGGCATTTCCCTGTGGAGGGTTCTGGAGCTCAGGAGCATTCAGTATTTCCGTGCCCCTTCTCTCTGCATCCTCCTTCCTCCAGTCTAGCTATCTCAAGGACATACATTGCAGCAGTTCACTCTTTTAAGAGTGTTTGTGGTTAGCCAGTGGAGGATGGGATCAACTCTCCCACCCAAAACTGGGTTGGATGTCAAGACTGATTCACCATACCCTAGGAGGGTGTGAAAAGATGTATTACTTACATGAGCCTTTCTGGGGAGAGCAGGGCAGCCATCCAGATGGGTCTGTTCAGCTTGAGTGAAGGAAAGGATGTGAGTGATTTTGGCTGGAGAGTGGGCTGCAGTGAGGCTAGTTATAAATGGGCAGAGGTTTGATTTTCCTGCTGGCACAGGGAAGGAGTGACCCTCCTTTCTTATTGGCTTATACAGATGTGTGGCAAAAGGGGAGTGATGGGGCTCGAAAGCTGTCAATGGTCAAATATCAAAGATAGGGCCAGGCCTGGTGGCTCGCGCCTGTAATCCCAGCATTTTGGGAGGCTAAGGAGGGTGGATTACTTGAGGTCAAGAGTTCAAGACCAGCCTGGCCAGCATAGTAAAACCCTGTCTCTACTGAAAATAAAAAAAATTAGCCAGGTGTGATGGTGGGCGCCTGTAATCCCAGCTAGCTGGAAGGCTGAGACAGGAGAATTGCTTGAACCCGGAAGGTGGAGGTTGCAGTGAGCTGAGATCGCACCACTGCACTCCAGCCTGGGTGACAGAGCCAGACTCTGTCTCAAAAAAAAAAAAAAAAAAAAAAAAAAAAGAGTCAGACTTTCTTATTTCTTATTACAAAAAATTTAGAGAAGAAGAGAATGGGGTCGTAGAGCTTTCTGGGAATTAAATATGCATTTTAAAAATCAGGACTTTAGATACAAAGGAAGTGGTAATCAATTGCTTCTAACTCCTGGTTACAGTGTTGTAGCGTATTACCCAAACATTTAGCAACAATGAGTTGTGTACTCTGACCTTATTCCTGTTATTGCAGTACTTTGGTCTCTCCTTCAGTAGCTCCCTTCCATTTCTATATGTGTTGCCAGATTAATTTTCCTCAAGCACTGCCCTGCACTGGTGTAGGACCTCTGCTCAAAACCTTTCAATTATTACCCATTGTCTACTGGACTGAACCCAGGATTTATTAGGAATAAGAAGAGCATTTATGTTTTAGCCTCAAACCGACTGGCTTGCATGACATGGGAGGAGATGCTGCAGTGAGGAGTGAGCAGGGCCCAGGACCGGGAGGGCGGAGCAGAGCTGCTCCAGGCCACTGTTCTCACGGGGCCCCTGCTACCTCATGTTGCCTGCTCCTGTCCTTGTGTTTTGCCATGCTCACTGCCTGGAATGGCCCTTTCCCTTTCTGTTTATAGAAATGCCATCTGTTCTGTAGGGCTTGTGTGTCATCCTTCGTGAGAAGTATTTCCTGGATCTCTCAGCTGCGTAGTGTGTCTTCCTCAGAACCTTGACAGCATTTTGGACCTTTCTGTGTTGCATCATGTTGGGTTTATATTGTAGTTCTTCACGTTCTTGTCTTGTCTTCCTTGGGGATTAAGAATGGGGAAATGTCTTACTCATTTTATAGTGCTCTAGATTTATTCATATCATGCTTTGATCATAGTTTGTGGTGAAAAAATAGTTGTTGAATCGATTCCATCATTTCTCTTCAAGGACAGAGTGATTTCATGACATCTTTCTTTTTCTAATGAAATTTAGTGATGATTTTGTCAGCAGAATTAATTGTTCCAGGATGTCAGATGCCATTTAAGTACTTAATTATTTCACTCTTTTAAATTCTGAATTCTTCAGATTTAGGTTTTCTATGACTATACCTCATTCTGTGTCCTATAATTTTAAAATAAAGTAATTTTATGAAATATATGACCTTTTAAAAATAAATGGAGTAAATTTAACCGGAAAAAGTTAAGAAATATTATAGTATTACTTTTCCTTAGACAAAAAGTATATTCAAACACATTCAATTTTTTTTTAATGGAAGCTATAGATTTATAAGTCTTGACTATTATATTAGGTGATACCATGATTGAATGACAAGCTAAGAAATTAAGATGACTTAAATTTTTTATTATGCACATTAAATTTAAAAAAAAAAAAATCTAAACAGACTGATGCCAAACCAGAATTGGCCAAAGTAATATAATAAGTACTGAGAGTCAAGAACTTTGAATAGGGCAGCCACAGTATTATACAGACCACAGAAAAGTCTTTGTAGGAAAATGATAGTTATTTTTGGAAGCCAGAAATACTTTAATTACTCCCTTGCTATATATTTTAAAAAATCAATTTTTCTAGGAAAGGTCTGCAATTTTTACTCCTCCTCTTTTTTACCTATTTATTTGCTATTTTCTATAGCTGAGAAGTCAGTATATAATAACAAATAAAATGATGCATCTGTCCTGAAGTAGATCACTCTCTACTAGGGACCAAAATACGGTGTGATCATTGCTAATTATTACAATATTCAGAATTTAATGCTGACCTGGGCATTGAAGGATGAACGAGAGTTCATGCAGAAAAGGGGGAAAATGGCAATCCAGGGCAGAGGACAAGCATGAAAAAAGGCATGGGAGTGCGAGAGGACAGTGGGTCTGGGAACAGCCAGCCAGGTGGTATCCCCTGGAGCCTGTGGTACAGTCTGGGCAGAAGTGAAAGATGGCCAGGACTGGCTTGTGAAGGGCCTTGGGTGCAAGGACAATAATTGTGCTTTTTTTTTTTTTTTTTAAATGCATTCAAGGGCCAATAGAGATTTTAAGGCGGAGGAATTAAATGATTATGTTTGAGTTTTAGGGCGGTAACTCCCAAAGCTGTGTGACAGATGGGATGAGGGAGGGTGGAGGCATAGAGGAATAATGGAAGTGTGGCTGCAAGACGGTCAGATGGCAGAGGGAAAGGAGGTGATGCATACAAGGTGCATTAGAAAATACAATTAGTAAGATGTGTTTAATGACTGAATGGGGAAGGAAAGGAAAGGAAATTCTAAGGTTAATGCTGCAGGCAAACTTGAGCCAAAGGAAGAGATGGCCAATAGTTCAAAGAGGTCACTGGGGCTGAAGGAGGAAGGGAAGTCTTCACTTGTTTCATCATAGTCACATTGGTCACCTTGGGGACTGTAGTTTCAGTTGAGCAGTGTGAATGACAACCAAGTCAAAGTGGAAGTGAGCCAGATGCGAGGAAGTGGAGAGAGTGATGTGGGTTTTTCATTTTATGCTGTTTGGCAGTAAGGAGTGGAAGAGATATTTGGTGGCTTTAAGAAGAGGCGAATTTTCAACTATATATTGCGTTATAAAAAAGAATACCAAGGACATTTGGAAAGTACAGGAAAGTATTTTTTAAGAGAAAAATTCAGTTCTATTCTACCACCAGAGACAATCATTATGAATATTTTACACTTTTCTTCAAGGGTTTTTGGTTATTTTTCCTGCCCAATGGTGAATATGGTTGATTTTGTGTATTGAAGTTTGTTTTTCCTTTTGTCTTTTTTTTTTTTTTTTCTAATTGTTTTTGGCATGGAGGACGCATGGATATTATATTCCTGTAGGCTAAAAGGCAGGAACCAGGAGAGTAAGAAAAGCTGATGGTGGTTTGGGGAGGAGGTTTTCCTGTGGTAACAGAGAGAATACTGATGCAAGTAGATCTACAACAGGCTAGAGAAATCAAAACCTAGCTAGGTTAACCTTCAAAACTTGAAAGCATGGTTGACAATGTCTAGAGATTTAATCACCATAAGAAGAAGCCTACATGCATAACAGAAATTGAGGCTTTCTTTTCCTCTCTTTCTCTCTCTTTGAAATCAACACACTGAACAAAACAAACAAAAAAAGAAGTAAATTCAAGGTGATGCCATTTGGCTGCTTTCACAAACCTGCAAACATCAACCATGTTTTTATTTCAGTGTAGCAGATTCTTAGCTATTTGACACAAATAGGCTGCGTTGCGATATTTTTGGTAGGAAATGGCAGAAACCCAGTTTAAACTGGCCTAAACAAACAAACACAAAGGAATTTATTGGCATGTGTAGTGGAAAAGCTCCAGGGACTTGGCTTCAGTCACAGCTGGAACCAGGTGATCAAACGACAAGAAGAAACTGTCTTCTCTAGTTTCGTCTTCATTCTTAGGCAGCTTTCCCTAAGGGGTGACAAACAGGACCAGTTTATATCTTATCAGCTTCGTAATTCCTATGGAAAAAATAGCTTATTTTTCCCTGTAGTTTAATCAAAAGTTCTAGGGCTGGGCTTTCACCGGCCAGTTGGGGTCACTTCCTCTCTCTGAATCAGTCTGTGGGTCAGGAGAATGTGGGATTCTCATTGGCCAGGCTGTGGCCATGTGTTCACCACTGGAGCCGATCAGTGTCATTAACCACATGGCCAAAGAGTGGGAGAGGGGCGATTCCTTACAGAAAAATTGGGATGCCATTACCAGAAAAGGGGGAAGCAGTTGTAACTAGGCAAGCAGAAACAATTGGAATTGAATTGAAGGCATGTTTTCTATGTAGGCCAATCTTTGTGTTCTTAAAAAAATCTTGATTTAAAGTTTAAGTAATATTTATAAGAATATTACAAATATGTTTCAAATAAGAAACCGTATTAAATAAGTTGACGCAAATGTAATGTTTGCTGTTGAAAATAAAAAAAAAAACCATAGCTACTCAATGTAAACAATGTAATTCAAATACTTCTTTCACTTAAAACAGGTAAAATGAATTTTATTGAGATTATTTCCTTAGCAAAGCTATTTTATTATTTATTACGGAAGGTAGCAAATATAGAGAAAAATATTTTAGAATGAAACAACATAAAACCCATTGGTGATTTGTATTTGTTTTTGTGTTTGGAAAAAAAGAAATGACGCATCTTTTATGTTGAGTTTCTTGAGATCCTTTATAAATTTCCCATGTCTAATGCACCCGTGTCAGCACCCTCTCTGCTCCTCAGAGATCCAGACCTGAGAGAGTATCTGATGGGCTTTTTTCTCTTCCATGTAGCAGGAGGCTGGGTTGTCTTCTGAGGGTGAAGAGGATGGGGTTGAAGTAGCATTGGAAATGCCTGCATTTTGGAAGCAGAGAGACCTGTGTTTAAAATTCCCATCACCATTTACTAGGTGGGTTATATTGTGTCCTTAGCATACTTCTGTGAAATTGGCATAATATAATAATTGTGCAGGGTAATTATCTTCATCATGATCATTATTACATTAGTAGCTAATCTTTATTGAGGACTGTGCCCCATACATCGACTTCCAGTATTTTCTGTACGTTATCACCTTTCATACCCATGATAATTTGTTGGACAGAATAATGATGTTTCATTTTGCAAGTGTGGAGTTGGGGAGCACAGAGAACTGAAGTAACTGCTTGAAGAACAGATTACAAATACAGTATATTTAATATCCTAGGAAAATACCTGGCATCATGCTTGTTGCCCTGGTGAATGACAGCTAGAATTATTAGTTTAAAATGTTGTTGAAAAAATTTGGCAGGGCCTCTGTTATGAATACTTGATGGCAGAAGACCGAACATATTGAGGGCCTTGGTGTGATTAGAAGTCATATATTCATATTGGTAGCCACAATGAGATTTGCCTTAGGTAGGACTCTGTAAAATAGGAGCAGGAAGAGAGAAAGCAGATGGATGATTCATCCAGGGATGGAGAGGAATGGGTGGTGACCAGCAAATGTTGCAGAAACACTTGACTGCAAGACATATGCTAGGGAGAGACGGAAGAGACACAAGGGGCTGATGGATGGGGAGGATGAGGAGGGATGGATGAACTGGAGCTGATGATGCAATAAGAAAGCAGGCTTCTTGAGAACGATGGAAATATCGAAAGGAAGATTTTTTTTTCTCCCTAGGGAGTGGGATTTTTTACTCTAAAATGTGGTAAAACAGTTCCAAGAACTAAGCTCCACAGAGCACCCACGGGTGTATGTTATCAGAGCACACAGAAGTTGTTGGGATAGAAGTCAGCAAAATATGAGGTGAGAGGTTAAATGGGTGGTTTTTATGGATTTTTAAATTGACCAAGCTAATGGTGCTTAGAAACAAAAACTTTGGGTCAGGGTCAAAATCTTTGGAGCACTGGGGACAGTTATGGTCGGGTTTAGACCCCAGAGAGGAGACGTTCTGAGTGAAAATGAAATTGCCTCACCTGTGAGAGCTCTGTGGGGAGGTGCGGAGCATGCTGGCTCCATCTCCTGTTAGGAGAAGCTAGGAGAGGTGAGAACAAGCTGCATATTCTTGGAAGTTTTGAGAAAAGTGATGCCTGCAAGGGAAAGCAAACTTCTTAAGGAGATGAAGAGAGCACTCTTGCCTTATGTCAAATGATGCTTCTACAACCAATACTGAAATAATTTCAAACACTGTGTGCTCCTTAAGAAGAGAATAGGAGGAGAGCCGGAGAGTGCAGGGGATTTGCAGTCCAGCTCTTGATCCCTTGCTTCCATACAGAGATGTTGACAGCATTCCTTTGAAATGAACATTACTCATCTTCTCCAGTCATACATTCCGGAAGAAAGAAAGGGACTAATAATGGCCAAGGGGCTCATCTAGGGAGAAAGATAGAAAAAATTGTCCGAAGAAGTCTTGAAATTGGGAAGAAATGAATGGTAGTAAACATAGGCCAAAACAGCCAATGGCAAAACATAATTCAGTCAGAAGTCATTGTGTAATTAAGGGTTTGCTAGAATGAATCGAAACCACCCCAGGAAGCCGGAACCATCATGAAAACATGTTATAAAGAAAATTAAATAATTATATTTTATTTGGAGAATTGTAGTGTAGATGGAAATAAACACAGTCAATTAATAAACCTACTCCAGAAGGCTGTCATGAATGGTAACTAGAAACAGATCGGGAGAGCCGTGGTCTCCAGGGTTTCCATATTCAATTTTTACTGTTTATGAATCAAAATAAGTTTAGTCTCTTTAGTGACTGCAAATATGGAAAAGAAAAGACTACAGGCGTCTTTTTTTTTTTTTTTTTTTTTGCTTTTTAGCTCAGCTCTAATAAGAATAGCTGTATATTTAGAACATTTTTCTTGATGAATAAGTAGAAAAGTCATTTCTTTGCCACATAACTTTGTTAGTTCTAGAAGGCTAAGGGAAGTGAGAACTTTCTGAATTTTCAGGCAAGTTGTAGCAAGGATGAGTTGGCTGCCTGCTTTCTAATATTTGTCATCTGTATTTGTCCTTGATCATGACATGGTTCCATTATTTCACTGTTAAAATCTTTAGGTCACTTGGGATAGTTATTTTATACAACCCGGAAACTAAGCAAATATAATGAAAAATTTTGACTACCATATATAACTGAGGAAGAAAAAATAGATTCATATTTTATATATTAACTGAATAAGGTTCACTCAATGAAAGTGATAGTTATTGATAAGGTAAATCATAGTAATGTGAAATGATTGTAAGGTTTAGTTGTTCCATACAGATATTTGGTTTTAAATAGGCATGCACAAAATACATTAACTAAAAAAAGCCAGGTAGGCAAAAGCCCACCCGCCCGAAAGAGCAGCCACAGACACATGGTAGTTATGGAGGCAGCCCACCTTCCAGAACCCTGATCTAAAAGAAAGCAGAGCTTTTTATGATTAGAGAGACATTTGGTGTCTCCGGTTCATTCAGAAAAAGTCTGTGACCCTAGTATGAAACAGAAGGGTGCATAACTACCTAGAGAATCTGGATTAGCACTCATATTCACCCTGAGAAGGGTAAGAAGAGCACCTGGCTGGTTTTAGCAAGTTCGCAGGAAGTGGGCTAGAAGTAGAATTAATAAAAACTCTGAGACAGAGGAAACCCAAAGCTATCCATCTGTAATCTTAGTTGAGGTGGTTGCCTTTGGTCAGTTGCTTTTTTTTTCTTTTCTTCTTTCTTTTTCTTGCATGCCAAGTATCAAGCCAACTTTGGTAAGGTACATATCACTAAACAATATCTTAGTCTACAAGAGTGAGTCATGTTCAAACCATCAACTGAGGATGTATCTTTTCAGCCATCCCAAACGATGTTGAAAGTGGGGAGAATATTGGTTACGGGGGTTCAACTTGAATAACAGTTTCTGCAAACAATTTTATTAATGCTGTGACTGAAAGTCCAAGTCAGAGCATTGTAAGCATGTGACCTTAGGCCAGAAGATTATGCTACTCAGCGGGTGACTTGAACCTCGACTCGTTCTTTCTCCTTGATCACCTGCTCTTTAATAAAAGAAGCTACATCTTTTGTTAACAAAAGGAGACCTGATTTTAATTAAATACCCAATGTATTTTCTGTGTGTGTGTGTGTGTGTGTGTGTGTGTGTGTGTGTGTGAAAGAGAGAGAGAGACAGAGACAGAGACAGAGACAGAGACAGAGACAGGGTCTTGCTCTGTTGCCCAGGCTGAAGTGCAGTGGTGTGATCATGACTCACTGTAACCTCGACCTCCCAGGCTCAGGCAATCCTCCCATTTCAGCCTCCCGAGTAGCTGGGACTACAGATGCAAGCCACTGTGCCCGGCTATTTTATATATTTTTTGAAGAGACAGGGTCTCCCTTTGTTGACCCAGCTGATCTTGAGCTCCTGGGCTCAAGAGATCTGTCTGCCTCAGCTGCCCAAAGTGCTGAGATTCCATATGTGAGCCACTGCACTGGGCCCAATGTATTTTTTAAACTTGGTCCAAATTGGTGAATACATGTTCCATGGTTCTTAGGGAGTGTTTTCATAGTTTAAGAGGTTTTCTAGCTGGTCGTGGTGGCGCGCGCCTGCAGTCCCAACTACTCAGGAGGCTAAGGTGGGAGGATCACTTGAGCCTCAGGAGTTTGAGACCAGTCTAGGCAACATAGTGAGACTTCATCTCTACAGAAACAAAAAAATATATGTTAGCCAGGTGCAGAGGTGTGCACCTGTGGTCTCACCTACTAGGGAGACTGAGGTGGGAGTATCACTTGAGCCCGAGAGGTAGAGGCTGCAGTGAGCTATAATTGTGCCACTGCTGTCCAGCCTAGGTGACAGAGCAAGACCTTGTCTTAGAAAAAACCAAAACAATAATTAAAAATAAATAAATAAATAAATAGAAGGTTTTTCTAAGATGGTATTTGAGGTTATGATTTAAAAATATTTCACTCTTACATCTTTTCAAATTTTGCGTTACTTTCCACAGTTTTCAATCATGTATATGATGAGAAATAAAACATTGTCTTGATACCAGAGAAAGCAACTTATCGATAGGTTTTCAGTCGTACTTACTCTGGAAAAATGAGCTTATCATGCAAGTTTATTCTTTAAAGTAGTGGCTTGTGTAAAATGAGAAAATGGAACACTGCTCAGTAAAATTAATGTAAATACTTTAGCACTGGCTTCCTTCAGCACTCTTTGGACTCCAGAAATCAGTCTTCCTTCTAAGATTGGCTCTGGGCACAGCTGTAAAGCAGATGATGTTTCGACCAAACCCCAGCTCTTGGTTCCTGTCCCTTCCCTTGCATCTTCCTTCTCCTTTCTCTCTCTCTCTCTCTTTTTTTTTTTTTTTGAGACGGAGTTTCGCTCTTTTTACCCAGGTTGGAGTGCAATGGCGCGATCTCGGCTCACTGCAACCTCCGCCTCCTGGGTTCAGGCAATTCTCCTGCCTCAGCCTCCTGAGTAGCTGGGATTACAGGCACGTGCCACCATGCCCAGCTAATTTTTTGTATTTTTAGTAGAGATGAGGTTTCACCATGTTGACCAGGATGGTCTCGATCTCTTGACCTCGTGATCCACCTGCCTCGGTCTCCCAGAGTGCTGGGATTACAGGCGTGAGCCACCGCGCCCGACTTCCTTCCCCTTTCTCTTCTCTAACGGACTTAATGTCTAGCACAGGTGCCCTAGCAAGAGCAGGTTTTGTCTTGATGTGCCACGTGCTTGTTTCTAGATTAGCCTCTGTCCCTTGGTAATTTGGGCTAGTTTCTATTCCCCTGCATCGGGTCCAGCGTTTGATTCCATGGTTGCGAAATTGGAAAAGTCCTGATAAGCCTCAATTCTTGGGGCCAAGGCAGAAGAGGTGGGCCAGAAACTGGCAGAATTCACCTGTTACTTTTTCTTTTTAGATGATTTGGTTTTGTGGCACCTGATCCCTTATCTCTTCTAACTCTGCATTTTGACTCTCTTGGTATAAGCTTTATTCTCCAGGTTTCTTCCCCA
Source organism: Saimiri boliviensis (assembly GCF_048565385.1). Lineage (NCBI taxonomy): Eukaryota > Metazoa > Chordata > Mammalia > Primates > Cebidae > Saimiri > Saimiri boliviensis. The sequence goes on along the minus strand of NC_133455.1, from coordinate 27,812,031 downwards.
TTTGTAGTAGATTAAGGGATACTCTTGTTGTCCCCAAGTCGCTTCTCCACCATTTTCTAGTTTTTAGTGTCTTGGCTTGTGGGTGTCAGAGCATTGCCTCCTGAATATGCCCCCTGCCTCAGGAGACTATTATTTAGAAGTGGATTACTACTAGCTGGGCTCAGTTGCTCATGCCCATAATCCCAGCACTTTGGGAGGCTGAGGTGGGCAGATCACTTGGGGTCAGGAGTTCAAGACCAGCCTGGCCAACATGGTGAGACCCTGTCTCTACTAAAAATACAAAAGTTGGCCAGGCGTGGTGGTGTGTGCCTGTAGTCCCAGCTGCCTGGGAGGCTGAGGTAGGAGAATTGCTTGAACCCAGGAGGTGGAGGTTGCAGTGAAGTGAGATTGTGCCACTGCATTCCAGCCAGGGTGACAGAGCCAGACTCCTTCTCAAAAAAAATAAAAAATAAAAAATAAAAATTACTATTATACTATGAGAGATTTATTCTGGTTGCTGTATGTCCACTTGCTCCTTTTCTAAGGGACCAAGATTACGGGTAAACTGAGTTCGTAGAGAGATTTGGACCAATTAACTCCCGAAGAGTGTGATCAAGTGCAGCAGGACAGTTTGACCTCTTTTCTAGTTTCATCCACTGTGAATTGCCCTCATCTTCACTTTGTTTATCTCCAGCACAGAATAATTCAATCTCCAGGCCCTACTGTCTAAGGGAAGATTCTAGAGGGTGAAGTCATCTCATTCCTTGCTCTTACTGATCTGCATTAGGACTGCAGACCCTAGGGCCATGCTGCCTCCTTCCAAGGACCTCCTGGGCCCTATCAGCGGCTGCTATTCTCACAAGGCTGGTGGGGGGGTGTGGCTCTGTGTTCTGTTCTTCCTCCCCATTTCTTTCTCTAGTTTGGGGGACAAATTTTGCAGTCCATCAGCAAACATAGTTGCAGGCCATGCAGTAGTCACTGTCTTACAACTGGAGCTGTAGTAACCAGAAAAGAAAATAATCATGTCCTTGGTGAGCAACAGAGTGCCAGGATGGTCTCAATCTCTGGCCCCTGTGATCCGTCCGCCTCGGCCTCTCAAAGTGCTGAGATTACAGGCATGAGCCACCGCACCTGGCCAGAGTGACAGTCTTAAACATGGGAGTGTGTATACAAAGGCAGGCTTTACAACGTATTAGAAGGTTTAGAAGTGTGGACATCTTATAAGGCTTTATAGGTGTTTTTTTTTAAGATTTGGCATTATATCCGAAGCTTAATTTATCCAATAAATATAGCAACTACATTATCATTTAGTGCCAGTTGTATTTGTAAGGTTGTTGATTAATTTTATGATGGAGAACATAGATTGAGTTTCAAGATAATTGAATAATTAATAGGAGAAAGTAAATGACTATTTTCTTACATTTGGGAAAGTGAAAATATATTTTAAAACTTTGAATATATCCTTCAGCACAGTTAGGCAAAAGGAGAAAGAAAATAAACAGATATGTAAATGGATGTGAAAAGAACAGTCATGGCAGGAAATGTGTGTCATAAGCTACCAGTTACATACAGGTTCAAGTGATTTCATAATAAAGTTAATCGCTCAGGACCAAAGTAAACAGTTCTGATAATCTGGAACAAGTTTGTCATAATCATTTCTCCATTATCTATATGAAAAGATTATAAATCCATTTTAATTAAAACTAGTGAACAACACTTTCTTACACCAATCAATAAGCATAACACCATTAGTATGACTTTGACACTTTTGAATTAAAAAACGATCCAGCATTAACAAGAGGTAAATGAAGCTGATAACTATCTGGTGAATTTAGGTTATATGCTCAGTCTGGCTAAATTAGGTCTCAACATGGATTTTGCACTCTCTTCCAGTATTAGCTGTTCATGGCCAGCGTTTGCCAGATAATTGTCAAATCTACACTTTCCTTCTTCATAGACTTGGACTTACTGGCTGTTGCAACAAAGCAAAAATCTCATGCACATGTATAGTCACATTTGAAATACTGACAACTTTTAAGTGGATAAAATCATAGTTAGACCATCTCTGAATCAGAAGAGTCAATGATGTTTAGATGTTTCCAGTCTGCTTTCTTCTCAACTGAAGCCCCTTAGCTTACAAGTTGAGTTTAACCAGACACATTGGATACATTAGAATCTCGTTGAATTTTTTTTTCCTTTCAGAAAAGCAACTAATGTATGCCAACTAGCGCTTCAAGGAAAGCATCCTGATTCTCCTAGAAATATGTCAGAAAATTCTTGTAGAATATGGACTTCTCTTTTTTCTTTTTTTTTTTTTTTTTGATTTGAGACCAAGTATCTGTCTGTTGCTCAGGCTGGAATGTAATGTCATGATCTCGGCTCACTGCAACCTCCGCCTCCTGCGTACAAGTGATTCTCTTGCCTCAACCTGAGTAGCTGGGACTACAGGGATGCACCACCAGGCCCCTGCTAATTTTTGTATTTTTAATAGAGACAGGGTTTCACCATGTTGACCATGCTGGTCTCGAACTCCTGACCTCAGTTGATCTGCCCGCCTTGGCCTCCCTAAGTGTTGGGATTACAGGCTTGAGCCACTGGGCCTGGCCTGAACTCCTCTTAATTCAAGGAAAGAATCTGTGCATTTTAAGTAGTGATCCCCTCTAAAAGTGTCCTTATAAACATTTCTCCCTCTCTTTGCATAGATCGTGTATGAAATGGCTCATGTTTTTAGATCAAAAGAAATCAAATAGGCATTAACTGTTTTTGCACTGAAGAACTCTTTCTGTACCTATAGTTGTGCCACTGAACTGGCATAAGAGATCTAAAATCATGTATTAGGATTGAAAGAGACCTGAGGGGTCATCCGGTCAACCAGCTTATTTTACAAATGAAAGAAACACAGGGTGGCAGCTCACCCACAGCCTGTCTGTCAGACAGGGAGTGGGTGGCATATACAAGACGAGAACTCCGGCTTCTTTCCAATTTCAGCTGCCCTCAGTTTTCCATTTCCTTTGGCAGTTGTGCATTTTGGCATTTGCTGGATTTGCACATTTTGGTTTGTAGAAAATTATCAAGTTTTAATGTATGAACGATTGAGGTGAAGGCAGAATATCGTCACAGAAACACTTGATGGGTAGTTTCGCTCCTCTGCCTAAGTCTGATGGAAACACTTGAAATCAAATTGCTTTTAACTCAGTAGTCCCTTTTTCTTAGAACCAAAAATGAAGTCCCCAGCTATGTAACCAAGTGTCTCATAGCAAATGTTTCTGACCTTTTAGAACAGAAGAATCCATAACAGAAGATGACAAGAGGAGGTATGTTTGTTGTTGCAGCTGGCTTTAGTTTGAATGGTTTTGGCCATACCTCATGGATTTCACACACTGTAGCACATTCCCAATAGCGCAGATTCCGCCAGGAAAACTGTGGCACAGAGGATACAGGTAGGGGCCTGTGATCTGAAAAAAACTTGCCCAGGATTCATCATCTTTGCTCATTACAAGCAAACTTGGTTTTTGTCCTGCGCATGTGGCGTGTGCTAATTTTTATCCTGTGACCTTTGGGTGTGCTCTTCCTCCTAAATGGACGGCTTCCCTTCATTCTCTCAGCCTCCCCTTCCTCCTCCTCCTCTGATTCACTGCACTCCACCCTCATTTTTCTCTAGCTCTCTCTACCCTCATTATATATCTCCCTATTAGTAAGATATCTTTGTGTGTCCATAATGCCTAAGATCATACCATATTGACCACTCTGACTTTATTTTTTTGATGCAGAGTCTCGCTCTGTTGCCCAGGCTGGAGTGCAGTGGCACGATCTCGGCTCGCTGTAACCTCTCTCTTTGGGGTTCAAACAATTCTTCTGCCTGAGCCTCCAGAGTAGCTGGGATTACAGGCTTGTGCCACCACACCTGGCTAATTTTCGTACTTTTTTTTTTTTTTTTAGTAGAGATGGGGTTTCGCAATGTTCGCCAGGCCAGTCTCAAACTCCTGACCTCAGGCGATCCGCCTGCCTTGGCCTCCCAGAGTGCTGGGATTACAGGTGTGAGCCATCTGAATTCTTGATAAATGTTAACTGTGACACATCTCTCTACTGATATTTAGTACTATACTAAATTATAGCATCCCAAATTATTTTCTTCTTTCTTATTTCAAGTACAATATCTAAAAATTCTAACTTAATACACATTTCTTTTAAAAAAAAAAAAACAACTTCTTTTTAACATGGGAAACCAATTATATTTCCAAGGGCAATAATACTCTAAATTCTACTTTTGAAAAATCATGACTTATTTTAATAATTATATAATTGTTTGGAGTACTTCATGCTTCTGTTGCTTCCTGTAAATAGATAGCACCATTGAAATTGGTCTGATTTCTTTTTATTAAGAAACTATGGGGGAGTATATGTTGGCCTACCATCTGAAGCTGTCAATATGGCGTCCAGTCAAACAAAGACGGTTCGGAAAAGTAAGTGAAATCATGTGCTATTGATTTTTCCCTAATTATTTATTTTTATGTTTTATGAAAAAACCATGAAATTTATATTTTGGCTTACTTGACTCAATCTGTGTATTGGCTGCAGTGAACCATGTACAGGTACCATCTATTCATTGTAATCATTGGTTGAAATGACCACCCACATGTTAAGAAGAATTCCAGAGCAAAATTTAGCTTTTGTTTGTGATTATGCTCCGTATTTTTAATTTTTTTGTTAATTTCAGTGATGATCAGGTATGGAAATGCAAGCAAATATTTATGTAAGTTTATGGAGTTTTCATAGAACAGAAAGGTAAATTTCTGTAATATAAGGTGATTGACTGATAAGCAATCTGCTGTTTAAAGGAAAATAATTGCCGATTGCATAATTTAATGAAATGAGGTTCTATTTTCTGAGTTTTAATAGTTAGCAATAGTGGGACTGATGAAGTCCTTTTAACTAATAGGCACCTTTTGACTGATAGCTTCTTGCTCAAGTCAATTTTTAAGTGAGGCTCAGGGTAAACAATGCTGATTTACAAAACCACTGTACAGTGTATTGTCTGATATATAGTTTTAAATGACTGTTAATATATTCACTTTATACACAAGGCTGTATTACATTATTTTTAACATACTATATTTGTTCCTCATTGCTCTTTCTGTACTTTGTGATTTAGACTAGCAAATACATATATGTCATTACTGTGTGCAGTTCTATAGAAAACTAGAATATGCTCTTTATAATCTGAACATTTAACTTTTCTTAATTTTCTCTTTAAGATTAGAAGAAAATAACCTCATGACTCAAGAATAAAGAGGTGCTGTATATTTTTCTAAATAATTCTATATATTTAGACTTGTTGATAAATGGACTGTAGATATTTGCTCTATATTTCTAAGAAATCTTGCACTTTACAATTTAAAGGACAGGTCTTATCCTATGGAATTGAGTGTGTTTTATTGCAAAGAGGTAAATAATTAGATTAATTTTCTTTTCAGCTACTTTCTTTCATTTCATTTTGTTAAAAATAAAACTTTAGTAAGAGCAACTTAAGTGTCTACCTAAAACATTGCGATCTCACCCTTTTTCATTGTAAAAAATCTTTGAGGGCCTAGGACTTGAGAAATGACAGAGACCAGAGAGGCTAGAACTGGGAATTAGATAGAATCAATATTAAGTGGTACTAGCCGGTGGTTAATATACAGAGAGGACATGTGTCAGTACCAAAACTCCAGTAGAGATGGGCAATCAATCAATTAAATGCCAGACAATATTGATTCTAATCTAACCAAACAGCGATGTAGTTATGCAGGAAGGAATAGTAAGAATCAGAGAATAACTTAACAGATTGGTTTTACAAAACACGTTCAGTATGGACATGGTGAAGAGCTAGGAGTTAGAATTATAATAAGGCAAACAAGAACAAGGACAAGAGAAAAATAGCTTTTATGTATTAACTACCCTGCATACTGGTCTCTAAAAGACGTGGAGCAGCATTTCCATACAGGCAAAGAATCTTAGTTCACTGGGTCCAACAGGGGTCTAACAACACATTCGATGCTGGGCTCCCCATTGCGTTTTAGTCTTGCTGAATGACACCCAACCTCTTTTGAAGCCTCCAGTGATTAGGAATGTCCTATTTCCTGAGAGAGCCATTCTTTTCTGGAAGTCAGGCAGCCTTGGTTTTGAATTCAGGCTCTCATTTACTAGCTGGGCAGTTTCCTTCCCCTTTATGACCTCAGTTTTGTTATCTGAAAATGGAACCAAGACTTAGACTGAAGAGTTGTTGTTACGATTAAATATGAAATAAATGGTAGCATCTGCTATCATCATCATTGTCACCACCACCATCATCATCACCATACTATTAATTTTTTTAATAACCAGAATCTAACCATTGTCAGACCAAAAGCATGACTGATTTGATACTGAACCATCTTACCCAGGGCCAGTACTGGAGTTCTGTTTGGGATGGGGTGGGATTACAGACTAATTTCACAGGTAAAGACAAACAAGCTTTCCTTCTAGGGAAAGGAGACACAGAAACTGTTACCAATTTCTTCCTGACAAGAACTAGAGCAATCTTTGGGTAGCTACTTCTTTGAAGATTTTCTCAAGGCAGCATTATGGAGGTTTATCCCGTAGTACCCACAAACACAGTGTTCGATTTCTTTTTGAGAAGTCACTGGAGATGTTCTATTTCTAGTATTTTTAACATAGCTCTAGCCCTCCATATAGTTTTCTGGGTTCCCTAATAGTTTTCTCCTGTGCAGAAGTACTTCTATTATTTGTATCAAATGGAAAAGGTGAGTCAAAACCAAGAATATACTGTCGTTTACCCTCCTGGAAACAGAATGCATTTCAAAAAGCATAGGAGTAGAGTGGAAAGAGGTGCTGTCTAGATAGCTATCAAGAGACTGGGTAGCTCTGCTACCAACACAGACCTAAGATGAGTCCCTTAACTTCCCTCAGCTTCTCTCAATCAGTTTTCTCATGGGAGTGTTAGACACAATGATTGCTCGCCCTCGTGGGTGGATATGAAGTTTGCTGCTAACACTTTAGCGATAATCCTGGTGAGCAAACCCATCTAACTTTAGGCAGCTAGCTAAAACATTTCTTACTGTTCGTGGTTATGAATATATTTTATTTTATTGCTATCCCTCTTTTCAATTTTCCCCATTCTTTTTAAAAAAATTTCTTATATTCTTTTATTCTGCGTTGCATCCAAACATTGTTTTACTACATTGTTTTACTTTGATCATTCATCTCCATAAAATTTGAATTGCTAAATAAGGCCTATTCCCTAAATACCAAACTCCATACCTTACAAAACGGCAGCTTACAGAGCTTTTAGTTACTATATCCCAGGAAGTATATGCTCCATAGAGGTAGCCAATATTCAGAAGCTACATTTTCTTATACTGCCCAAGTGATCATGAATAACCAAAACATGTGAAATGAGTTAAAATTATTTATGGTCAGAAATACGAGGATAAATCCCAAGAATGCAAACACAGGAGGAAAAAATAAGTGTAGAATTAATGCTGTACCACCCAGTAATAGTTGCTATAGTGAGTCCATTTTCAAGGCAGTTTCCTAGGTTTTTAATGCTTGTAATGAAAACCTTTATGAGAGGACTTTGATTTTGAGAAATGCCGTGTGGAACTCTGCTGGTTTGTAAAATGAGTGTAGTCTTCATCTGTCACGATGGACAGTGGTAGCCGTGTTGGCCTTTCATTCTTAGAACAGTGAGGTTCATCACTTTTTTTTTGACTTTGAGTGTGCTGCTTTAGCTGTTTTCCCCATTCTTTAACTCTCTATTTTTTTCCTATTACCCTTACATTTTATTTATTTATGTATTTTTTATTATTTGTTTTTTAATTTTACTTTAAGTTCTGGGATACATGTGCTGAATGTGCAGGTTTGTTACATAGGTATACATGCATCATGGTGGTTTACTGCATCTGTCAACCTGTCACCTAGGTTTTAAGCCCCACATGCATTAGATATTTGTCCTAATGCTCTCCCTCCCCTTCCCCCAACCCCCGGTAGGCCCTAGTGTGTGATGTTCCCCTCCTTGTGTCCTTGTGTTCTCACTGTTCAGCTCCCACTTATGAGTGAGAACATGCAGTGTTTAAGTCTCTCTCTGAACAATCCGTTTGATACTGGTCTTTCTGGAGCCTCCTTTGAATTATCTGAAAAGTTTTCTAAGTTGATAGGCTGTGCATTTTCCGTAGATGCTGTGCATCCATGGTGGTGCTTATCTGTGACATGTCTGAACTCATGGCTTTCTAGACTTTAGTTCTTGGGCAGAAATCCTGATGTGAAGACTATTCTTTAGGAAAGAGATGTCTCATGGAAAGGATTGGAGACACTTTCATTGTTGCTTGTTTTTTACCTAACACGTAGACTCTCTTTGAACTAAATTCATGCAATGACCAAAGTTCAAAGCTGGTTTGGTTTTGTTGATTTTGAAACAAATTGAGGAATGATTTCAGAATCCCTTAAAATTACTTATGTCAGGATGCAAATGTGTAGTTTCTTCTGCAGATGACCCTATGGTGAAAGTTATGCCCACTTAGATGTGCAGAGTACTTCCAGCACAGAGGGGCTTAAGTGATAGTTCTCAGATGACAATGGATGAACTGACTGCATCAGAATCTCCTGGGGGAGTGCCATGTAATGTGGAGGGCTAGGCTCTCCCAGGAGGTTTGGACCAAGTAGGGAAGGGATAGAATTGTGGCCAAACAGTCTCTCTTTTTAGTTTGGATGATGTTAACATACATGCAGCTAGGTTTGGGCATTGGTTATCAAGATATATTTTAAAGTTTGCAAGTCTCTTTTCTTACCCATCTTTGCCTCTTTATATAATTATCATCAGTGCTTACCTCTATAGTGGCCACATAAGTCTTAAATTAATATTGGGTGAATATTAAATGTGCTTTACTTAAAAGAAAGTCAGTAAATAACTTGTAGGCTTAAGACTAATATATTTTTTTACCTAAATTGTACCTTTGCTCACTCTTTTCTCCTCTTCTGTTGTCTATGTAGCTTGCTCATCAATTTGGAAGGAATTTGGCTCCGTGGGACATTGCAATGCGCACAGACATTTCCAAGGAAATTCTAAACAGTCACCCTTCCCTCTTTCGCTCCCCCAAATCTTAAGTGTGTACATAAAACCCTGGGTACATATTGTTATGGTACTAGAAGGGAATTGATTAGACAGTACACTTGGTGATGGAACTTTCTGTGGCCACCTACGAAAGACAAGTTAACGAACTGTCATGGAGGCTGTTGTTGCCCAGCCAGGGCTACTGCATTTTGATAACATTTCCACCCTGGCCACTCAGCACAATCCATGGAGGTCATGGCTTTTCACTGATACTTTTTTGATAGTTTTTATATAACAAAATCCTTATTCTATTTATAACTTAAGATGATAAGGCACTATAAATGAATGACCTAAAATAATATATTTGTCTGTTATCTTTCGCTATTTCTACTTCATGTTAATTTTTAGCTGTAAAATTGGTAAATGGATTCTATGACTATCTCATTTAGTTTTTTACTATTTGGTTTTCAAATTTCATTTAAATGTCAGAATTTCCTTTTTAGGAACAGTGTATTTCATTGCAATATTAAAAATAAACTCAAATTGGCATGCCATAGGCACATATTGATTACATTTTTATTTTCTTTTGTGAAAGGCACGTGCAGCTACAAATACTTCATAGCCACTGGGTTGCTCATTCTACATCACGGCATCTCATCATGTTAATTCAGTAACTGTTTTCAAGGACTTGGATGGTTAGTGGGCTATCTGGAAAGTTCTTAATTTGATAGTGACTTGTGTATGTACTTAGTATTGCAATGTAAGTTACTCAATTTACCAATTTATTTCAACAATTAAAACATTTTTATCCCTCTTCACCTATATTTCTTAATTATTTTTCAAAAGAACACTGAAGAAGTCATACATGGCATTGTGATGTATAGATACATTATATATATATAAAGACAATAATGTATAAGTAGGTTACTATGAAAAAACAGTTTTTCATAAGAAGAAAGGCATTATCTTGTATATTTGGTCCATATGACAACCACAGGGACATCAAATTTATTAAAAATGTCAAAGCTAAGAATTACTAAGAAATTATCCTAATACACTCATTCCTGTGTCATATCCACAAGTCCATAATGGTATTTATGTGGAATATCTGCAGTTTGTCCTATTAAGGATGACAGATAGATTGACTTTTTTTTTTTTTTTTTTTTTTAAATGGAGTTTTGCTCTCTTGCCCAGGCTGGAGTGCAGTGGCATGATCTTCGCTTACTGTAACCTCTGCCTCCATGGTTGAAAGATTCTCCTGTCTTAGCCTCCCAAGTAGTGGGACTTACAGGTATGCACCACCACACCTGGCTAATTTTTTGTATTTTTAGTAGACATGCTGGCCAGCCTTGTCTCGAACTCCTGACCTTAGGTGATCCACCTGCCTCGGCCTCCCAAAATGCTGGGATTATAGGTGTGAGGTACTGCGCCCAGCCAGATTGACTCTTTAAAAACTTTACATTTTGAAATAATTTTAGATTCATGGATGCACGTAAAGATCATATGAAGAGTTCCTTCATGTGCTTAACCCAGCTACTTCTAATGTTAATCTCGCATGACTGCAGTACATTTGTCAGAAGTAAGAAATTAAACGTAAGTGCAATGTGATAAACTGCAGCCTCTAACTGGTTTCCATTAGTTTTTCTACTAATGTCCTTTTTGCATTCTGCTGCACTTGATCGTCCTGTCTTCTTCTTCTCCATTTGTCTCCTTTCTCTCCTTTTCCTGGTATTTTCTTCATCTTTCCTTGTTTTTCATGACCTTGACACTTTTGTAGCCTACTGATTAGATATTTTGTATTGCGTCTCTCAATTTGAATTTATCTGTTCTCTTATGATTGGACTGGGATTTTAGATTTTTAGAAAGAGAAATTAGCTGGGTGTGGTGGCACACACCTATATTCCTAGCTACTCAGGAGGCTGAGGTAGGAGGATTGCTTGAGCCCAGGAGTTTGAGGCTGCAGTGAGCTATGATTGCACCACTGCACTCCAGCCTGGGCCGCAGAACGAGACCCTGTCTCTGGAAAAAAGATTGTTGGGAAGAGGACCACAGAGGTAAAGTGGCCCCCTCATTAGATCATATTATATCTTATGATTTCAACATGACTTATTACTGCTGATATTAACCTTGATTACTTGATTAGATGATATCTGGCAACTTTCTCTTTGATAAAGTTTCTAGTTTTTTCCTTTTGTCATTTTGGAGACGGGCTCGCTCTGTTGCCCAGGTTGGAGTGCAGTGGCACGATCACAGCACACTGCAGCCTCAAACTCCTTTACTCAGGCCATCTTCTCACTTTAGCCTTCTGAGTAGCGGAGACTAGAGGTGCATGCTACCATGCCCAGCTAATTAATTATTTTTTATTTTTTATTTTTTTGTAGAAGTGGAGGTCTTTACTCTGTTGCCCAGGCTGTTCTTGAACTCCTGGCCTCAAGCAGTCCTCCTGCTGTAGCCTCCCAAAGTGCTGGGATTACAGGGGTGAGCCCCCACACATGCCTCTAGTTTTCCGTTTTCATCCCCTGTTCATGTAAGTGAAAACTGAACCACTAAGTTGAGACCACAATCAAGGACAGGGAATTAAGCTTCACCTCTTGGAGAAAAGAGTATCAAGGAACTTTTGGACACTTGTTAAAGGCACCATGGTAATTAATAAGTATTTTGGAGGAGACAGTTTGAGACCCTGCAAATACCCTGTTTCTCCTTAGAGTTTTGCCCACGAATTTTAGGGTCATCCTTGGGTCTCATCTGCTGCATCTGTTATGTGGCATAAAAATGGTGACTTTCCATTTCCCTTGTTTCCATACCTGTATTAATTTGGAATTCTTCTCTAAGGAACATTTGCCCCTTTTTCCCCATTTACTTATTTATTCAATCATTCATTTGCATCAGTATAGGCTTTTGGATATTTATGTTGTCCTTTAGGTTATAATCCAATACTCTTGCTATTTTGTTGCTCAAATTGTTCCAGCTTTGGCCTCTGGGAGCTTTTTCAGGTTGGCTCTGACATGCCCCATCCTCACCCCCACCCCGTCCCCACCTTTGGTTGATGTTTAGTAACAAACAGCCTTCTAAAATAAAAATCCAATTCAAAAGTTAGTTTAAAACACATTCCTAAAACTTCCTCACATTTCATCGTAACTGAATAGTGATTTCCATATTGTGACAAGTCTTGACATTTGCCTTCAACTAGACATTTTTTAAATTTAGAACCTTGTGATTCTCACTTGCCACCCACTGACCTATATCTCAAAGCTAATGACTGTAATTTTTATTAAGTACTGCAAGAAACCTGAGTGAAGAACTTAGAGAAGAATAGACAACATTAAAACATTTCAGAAGAAAAGTGAGAGATGGGTAAATACTTGAAAATGTCTGAAATTTAAGAATTAATGCCTTTTCAACCAACATATGGTTTCTTTGCAAGATTATTATTTAAAAATACAATGAAGAGATGAGTTTCTGAGATTTTCTGATTGATAAGATTGTCTGAATAAAACAGGTTTTCTTAAGAAACCTTCTAAGCTAGAAGGCACTCATTACTAGACTCAAAGAAGACAGCTATAATTTAGTTTTGGAGAAACTGCTTGGAACTCTGGAATGTAGAAAACTCTGGTTTTGACAGGTACAGCTGACTTCTGGTGTGCTATGAAGAATGCTGGTCTGTTGGAAAGTGATCTGGACGAGGCTTTGGGGAGAGAGGCACAATAATTGAAGGCACTAAGTTAATACAATGGGGAGTTGCCTTTCCAGTTTTTTGAATTGTCAAGAGTTTGAAGAGGAAGAGAAAACAGGCTTAGTCTTGCAAATGGGAGCCAGTGTATCTGTACTGTATCCATGCCCAGGGGTGTGAAGAATTTCTGGAGTGGAAAAGTTGTGTAGGGAACTCATTCCCAGGAAGATACTTTGCATTTTATATACTTATTTACATTTACTGAATGCACCTGTTAAATTCAAGCAGTACAGAAGGATAAGGTGCTTTTCGTAGATTTTGTCCCAGTACCCAATTCTGATTTTCAGTTGTTTGGCAGTCATCACCAGTTGACTTCTTGCTGTGCCCCAGATGGGCAGTGGTTACTGGGGTACAGCTGAAAGACCCAATCTGTGCACTCAAGGCTCTTCAGATGAGTGGTGGATACCCTGGGTAGCCTGTAAGGAACATCTGGAGCAGTGGCTGGGGTGGCATGGTTACTTTGGAACCACAGAGCAGGGACGCCTGAGTCAGAATGTTGGCGAAGAAAGACTTCCCAGAGGGCAGGCCCCGGTGCAGAGCCACAGGGAGGGTGTGAGTTTGCCAGCACACGTCAAGGAAGAAAACAGCTTCAGGCAGAGAAGCACAGGTGCAAAGGCACCTGGAACACCCTTGGTGTAACCTGGGCACTGCTAGGAGTTGAGCCTGGCTGGGTGGGAGGTGATGGTAATGGGATGGGAGAGGCAGGCAAGGTGAGCTTGCCTGGAGCCTAGAGGGTCACCTTTGAACTTCTGAGGCCTGTGGGAAGCCACTGGGGAATGAAGCAGTCATGGAGCTCAGGTGCTTAGGAGCCATCCTGACTGGTTTTAGTTTCCCCTCCAGTGCCTGGTTTGTGGGTCTCTGTAGTAGGCATGATAAAATGACAAGTACTTGCAGTACTTACCATGTAATCTATAATATTATACAACCGACTTGGAGTTTGCAGGTGCATTGTGTAGGGGTAGATGTAGACAGGCAATGAGTGTGTCAGGAGCATTCCATTAGGGCAGGGCCATGCCTATCCCAGCACCAGGTATAATCACCAGCTGCTTAGTTCAGGTTTTGTGACAATGTTGGGGTTATCCTGTTGCAGTGGCCTGATCTCGGCTCACTGCACCTTAACCTCCGGGTTCAAGTGATCCTCCCACCTTAGCCTCCCAAGTAGCTAGGATTACAGGTGCTGCGTGCCACCATGCCCAGCTAATTTTTTTTGTGTTTGTAGTAGAGACAGAGTTTTACCACATTGGCTAGGCTTGTCTTGAACTTCTGACCTCAAGCAATCTGTCCGCCTTGACTTCTCAAGTAGCTGGGATCACAGGCATACACCACCATGCTCAGCTTCCTATGTCTTTTTTCACAAAACTATTCCGTTAAGACAAATTTCTGGCTGAGCACAGTGGTTCACACCTGTAATCCCAGCACTTTGGGAGGCTGAGGCGGGTGGATCACAAGGTCAGGAGTTTCAGACCAGCCTGGCCAACATGATGAAACCCCATCTCTACTAAAAATACCAAAATTAGCCACGTGTGGTGGCATGTGCCTGTAGTCCCAGGAGGATGAGGTAAGAGAATCATTAGAACCCAAGAGGTGGAGGTTGCAGTGAGCTGAGATTACGCCATTGCATTCCAGCCCAGTGACAGAGCGAGACTATCTCAAAAAAAAAAAAAAAAAAGAAAAAGAAAAAGACAAATGTGTTTCTCCTTCAGAGGAGTCTGTAACACTTAGGTAATGAAGCATTCAATTATATAATTTAGGTATTCTCCAAATATTTAATATTAAAATACTGCAGACTCCTTAGAAGGCACAGGCTTTGTGTATTCTTTTTAATTCTTACAGTCAAGCCTTAGGGACCCATCAGGAAGAAAAGGCCTTGTATTTGTGTAAAAGTGAAGTAATTTGGTGTTTCTCCCCATGCTCTCTCTCCCCAACTCCCCACCCCCACTATCCCCTAAAATGCAATGAAAAAAAAATCATTAAAAAAAAAAAAAGTGAAATAACGTGTGAATTTCTCCCCAGACAGAGATAGGCCTTTTGGGTATCTACAGTGTCATCTCTTTTAAGAGCAACAGTATATTGGCTGGGCATGGTGGCTCACACCTGTAATCCCAGCATATTGGAAGGCTGAAGCGGGTGGATCATGAGATCAGGAGTTGGAGACTGGCCTAGCCAAGATCGTGAAACCCTGTCTCTACCAAAAATACAAAAATTAGCTGGGCGTGGTGGCACGCGCCTGTAATCACAGCTACTTGGGAGGCTAAAGCGGGAGAATTGCTTGATCCTGGGAGGTGAACATTGCAGTGAGCTGAGATTGCGCCACTACTCTCTAGCCTGGGAGACAGAGTAAGACTCTGTCTGAAAAAAAAAAAAAAAAGAAAAGAAAAAGAAAAAGTAAGACTCTGTCTAAAAAAAAAAAAAAAAGAAAAAGAAACCTTTAGTGCAGCAGTATCTTTGGAATTATTTTTAGGGCCTTTGGGAAGTTATTTGGCTTTTCTGAACCTTAGAAATTTTCAGTTAATGGGATAAAATGAATTCTAATTCTAAGGTTGTTAGCAGAATTCATTTATTCATTGATTCTTTCACCAACAGTTTTCCCTGAGTATCTGTTAATATGCCGGGTATTGTTTTAGGGATTTGAGATGTAGCAGTGAACAAATCAGAAAAAAGTTTCTGTCATCCTGGGGTTATGTTCTACAGAGAGGAGGCACATTAAATGAACAAATAATATATATGTAATCATTACAGTAATACCAGAGAAGAAAAATAGCCAGTTGGGAAGGTGAGCATTGCAATTTTTATCTTAAACAGATGATCAGGGAATTACTCACCGGGAAGATGAACTTTAAAGGCAAAGACTTGAAGGAGAAGTAGCCACGCATGCAGGTATCCATCAGAAGACAGTCCAAGAAGGACAGGTTAAAATGCTTCCTGCAAGAGTGTGTCTAGCTTATTTGCAGGAGAGCCAAGAATTTGGTGTGGCTGGGCAAGATTGCAAATGGGAGAGTATTAGGAGAGTTTAAAGGGCTGCTGGGAGGGGGATTTGGAGGAATATCAGGTCTCCTGCAGACCACCAAGTGTATTTCCTGGGTAGCTTTCACCTTGGGAAAGCATCCAGCCCATGAATGGTTTGGAGCAGAGGAGTCACGTGATTTAAACTCAAGGCAAGTTCCTGGCTGCTGTGTCAGATGTGGTGAGGATGGGAGCAGGGGGATCACTTGAGAGGCTGTTAGAATAATCTAGGAAGGAGGATAAGACTTTGGAACAGGATGACAGTATTGGAAGTGATCAGATTCTGGATAGATTTTGAAGATTGAGCAAACAGAATTTGCGGATGTATTAGCTATGGGGTGCAAGAGTGGAAGAAGAATTAAGGAGTAATCCAAAGATTTTGGCTGACCCACTAGTATACAGTTCCTTTGCTGAGATGGTAAAGACTGTGGGAGGAGTAGGTATGAGGGTAATCAGGTGATTTGGACACATGAAGTTTGAGATGCATCTTTGATTTCAAAGGGGAAACATAGAATAAGAAGGCAAGATATCAGGAGAGAAGTCAGAGCTGAGGTTTCAGTTTTTTGGTGTGCATACCTGGGTGTGTATTTGGCTATCAATTAGGTAAAGAATATTTGCACCGTAAGGCTGCTGGGACCTCCAGCAGAGTGAGTAAATAAACGAGTTTGAAGGGCTAGGCCTGGCCACTCAGTGTTTAGGGTCTGGAAGATGAAAAAGTGTCAGTGCTGAAGTAGCCAGAAAGAGAGAGACAGAGAGAGAAAACCAGGAGAGTTTGGTGTCCTTGAAAGCACGTGAAAGGAGTGCTGAATGAGATATTTAGCAAATGGGTAGAATAATCTTACTCTCATAAGCTGTCACAGATTCCCATCGAAACAAAGCCAATGGGAGCAGAGAAGAAAGTCTGGGAGTATTAATTTTGTGTTAGGCAGATTGTCTATTAATAGAAACTCTCGTATTTAGGTCTGTTATAATTGTTGGCTTAGGTATATTTTTATAACAGATGTAGTTCTGTTTGGAGCAAAGAATAAAATCTGTAACCCGAACTTCCCAATTCCCTCCCTAAAGGTGGTATTTGTTGTGAGGGAGTGATATAAAGAGATTGTATCCTTTAGGAACAAATGATTGTTTATCTGTGTAATAGCTTTAGTGCAGTTACAGTCATAAAATATGTCACTTGAGAGAGTGGAATTGACAAGAAGAACATGACTTACTGGATATCAAAGCATTAATGTAGCCACAGTAGCCACAGGAGGACGGGGGCAGGAATAGATAGATGGATGGAAAACGAGAGGAAACAACTTATATGATAAACATTTTGCATGTGATGATGTCATTCATAGGAATGTAAAGAAAGTTATTTTTTAAGATGGCGCTGGAAATAGTTAAATAGGTGGAAAAATGTCACATATCACCTACTGTCCTATAAATAAAATCAAGTGGATTTGAACATAACATAAATGATAAAACCATAAAACTGAAGAAAATATTGGGGAATGGTTCTATCTGACCTCAGATTGGAAAACAGATTTATGTGAATGCTGCATGAAGCTGAATTTATAAAGTAAACTCTTGCTAGACGTGACTATAGAAAAAAAACTGGGCCTGGGCAAGGTGGCTTAAACTTGTAATCCCAGCACTGGGAGGCCGAGGCAGACGGATCATGAGGTCAGGAATTTGAGACCAGCCTGACCGACATGATGAAGCCCTGTGTCTACTAAAAAATACAAAAATTAGCTGGGCATGGTGGTGTGTGTCTGTAATCCCTGCACTTTGGGAACTCAAGGCAGGTGGATCACTTAATGTCAGGAATTCGAGACCAGCCTGGCCAGCACAACCAAATGCCACCTCTACCAAAAATACAAAAATTAGCCAGGCATGGTGGTGTGCACCTGTAATCCTAGCTACTCAGGAGGCTGAGGCAGGAGAATCACTTGAACCTGGGGGGCAGAAGTTGCAGTGAGCCGAGATTGCGCCATTGCACTCCAGCCTGGGTGACAGAGTGAAACTCTGTGTCAAAAAAAAAAAAAAAAAAAAAAAGCCTGGAAACATATAAAAGGAAAATGGCTGGAAAACAAGGGAACATTTGTGACAGACAGAGAAATAATATGCTTTGTAAAGAGCTCTTAGATGAAGGGCCTAAGAGAATTACTAACAAAGGAACCAAAAAGACAGTTTGTAAAAGGAATATAAATGGCCGTGAGTCATAGGAGTGAATTGAGCCTCATTAAAGTCAAATGATTGGGAATAAAAAATGAAAGACAGTTTTCACCCAGCAAATGAAATTGCCCACCACCCCTGCTGTGGCTGCTATCTGGACTGTAGGGGGCTGCTGGTCCATGAGGACTTCTGTTCTTGGTCACTGTAACCAACATGACTCCTTGGTGATTTCCACACCCACGTGCGGGAACCATGCAGCACCCTGGCCTCGCAGCTCCTTGATCTTCCCTTCTCCAATGAACTTGTCCTCCACCCAGCCTCTGACATCTGCTCCCATCCTGACACCCAGCTTTATAATCCATAACTACAGCTTCTCTCAAGGGCAGTTTCTAAAATCCCACACTCAGCCGATATCTCCTATCTCTGACTCCAGCCATCTTTTGGCCTCAGGGCTCACTTACTGCCCATTTCACTGCTAGCCTTTCCTGTCTCTCCTTCCTCAGCTTAAACACCAGGGTTGCTCAGTGTCATCCCTCCCTTGCCCCTCTATCTTTTTCTTGTAATCATTTGCCTGACCACAACCCTGGTTGAAGCCATGTCCCTGCATGCATGCCAAGCTGATATGGCTGCATAAAAATAGACAACCACATGGACAGGCACTTCCAGCAGGTCCACATGCTGCCAGGGTACCACCCTCTGTTTCCTGAGCCCATTCACTCTCCCTTTCCTTAGATGACTATTTCAGATCTCACTTTTCCTCAAACCTCCAACACATCTCATCCTCACTCTCAGCTGACACCCTTGCTTCCTGTCTCACTAACAACAAAACAAAACAACGTGGAACAATTGAGCTTCCCCCACGATGGGTGCCACTTCTTCCCCTTTCCTGTCATTCCCCGGGACATGGCGTGAACACCCCTATACATGTGCATTGCATCCCATCCTCTTGCACCCAACCGAGCACGTTGCCCCAGCAATTCTCAAGTCAGTTCTTCCTCCTCTGCAGGATTATTTCCATCACCATACAAACATGGTTTTATTTCTCCTGTCTTAAAAAAAGAACCCTCTCTCTTGACTGCCCTTTCTCTCCTTCCCTTGGCATCAGAGCTCCTAATAAGATTAGTCTATAATCACTGTCTCCACTTTCTCTCTTGAACCCACTCCAGTCAGGTCTTTGCTCCTCTCACTCCACTAAGACTGACTCTCATGGGCACCGGTGGCCTCTTTGTTGCTAATCTAATGGTCAATTCTTAGTCTTCCTCTTAATCCTGATCCCTCCAGCCTCCCTGAGACTTCACGTGGCTTCTGGGTCACTGCATTCTCCTCATTGTTTTCTTGCCTCACTGTCTGCTCATCCTCAGTATCCTTCGCTGAGTCCTTCTGGCATTCAAACCTCTGAACACAGCCATGGCCACAGCCTTCATCTTTGGGTGGATCCTCTTTTCTGTCTATTCTATGTGCTGTTAATTCCTGTGTGTCCTCAGCCTTGACCTCTCTCTCAGCTTCAGTTCTCTATCTGGCTGCCTAGTTGGTACCTCTACTAGTATGTCTTAACCTGTTTCTCATATTTAAGAAGCCCATATCTGAGGTCTTGATATCCACCCTCTACCCCTGTTCTGTTTTGTTCCTTTCTAGACTTCTCCAACTTAATAAATGGCAATTTCCTTCTCCAAGCTGCTCAGGCCAAAAAGCTGGGACTCACCCTGACTCTTTCTTAGCTCTCTCCAGTTCTGGCATCAGCAAATCCTGTAGGTGCACCAGCCGCCTTCACAATGTCTCTAGATTTCGATCTCTTCTCACCATCCCCATCACATCTATTCCATTGTAACCATCATCTCCATCCTGGATTGCAGCACTAGCCTCCTTCGTTCCTCAGCCTGCTCCAGCCTGTTCTGAACACAGCAGCCAGAGGGATCTTGTTAAATCCCAAGTCAAACCCTCCAGTGCTCCCCCTCTCTTCCAGGGAAAATTGATGTGCACAGGGTCCTCCACAACACATCTCCTCCTTCTCTTCTGATTTCAGTTCCTCCTCTGACCTCACCTATGTGCATTACTCTTCTCTCTCCCTTTCTCTGGCCACACTGGTTTTGCTTTACCTTGAACTTGTCAACTAGGTTGTCATTTCATCCCTTCCTGCTTGTCAATCCCTCATGTCTGCAATCTTCTCTAGATATTCGCGCGCCATCTCCCTATTTAGGACTTCACTCAACTATCTCCCCAGTAAGCCTTCTCTGCCCACCCCTTCTAAA
Organism: Saimiri boliviensis; assembly: GCF_048565385.1. Taxonomy (NCBI): domain Eukaryota; kingdom Metazoa; phylum Chordata; class Mammalia; order Primates; family Cebidae; genus Saimiri; species Saimiri boliviensis. Next base: position 27,791,825 of record NC_133455.1, on the reverse strand, counting down.
ATTCACATCCCTTTTCACCCAACACTTCCAGTTGTCCTTGCTGGATTTATTTTTCTTATTAGCATTTACAATGAACATGCTATATACTTTACTGATTTCTCTTATTTACTGAAAGCCTCCTGCACAAGAACGGAAGCTCCAGGAAGCAGGAATCCTTATCTCTGTTGCTTACTGCTGTGTCTCAGCACCCAGCCCAGAGCCTGGCACCTAGTAAATACCCAATAAGTAGTTTTTTGAGTGACAAGATATTAAATGTGATAATTCTCAGCCTTGGCACGATTATGGCCAAATGGCCACTCTCATCTTTGCTTGGAAGGTTCAATTACTAAAAGCTTTTCTTGGTTTTGTTTTGAGATGGAGTTTCACTCTTGTTGCTCAGGCTGGAGTGTAGAGGCGTGATGTCAGCTCACTGCAACCACTGCCTCCTGGGTTCAAGTGATTCTTCTGTCTCAGGCCTCCTGAGTAGCTGGGATTACAGGCACCCATGCCCCCACACCTGGCTAATTTTTTGTATTTTTAGTGGAGACAGCATGTCATCATGTTGGCCAGGTTGGTCTCAAACTCCTGACTTCAGATGATCCACCCGCCTCAGCCTCCCGAAGTGCAGGGATTACAGGCGTGAGCCCCCGCACCTGGGTCACTAAAGCCTTTTTAGAGAGCAGTTTGGCAATTTGAATCAAGAACATTTAAGGCCAGGTGCATTGGCTCATGCCTGTGATCCCAGCACTTTGAGAGGCTGAGGCAGGCAGATCACTCGAGCCCAGGAGTTTGAGACCAGCCTGGGCAACATGGCAAAGCCTGGTCTCTACAAAAATACAAAAATTAGCTGGTGTGGTGGCTCTCATCTGTAGTTCCAGTTACTCAGGAGGCTGAGGTGGGAGGATTGCTTGAGCCTGGGAGGTTGAGGCTGCAGTGAGCCATGATCACATCACTGCACTCCAGCCCAGGTGACCCTGTCTCAAAAACATATATAAATAAATAATGAGATGTAGTGAGTTCAAAAGGAACGTTCATCAAAGTTGCTTAAAGGAGAGTTGGACGCCATATAATGTCCAACAATAAAGGACTGCCTAAAAATTATGAATCAGCTATACAAGGGAATATTGTATAGTCATAAAAATTATACTTTTGAAAAACATGCAACTTAATGGGAGAATGTGCATTGTCTATTTCAGAAAGCAAAGATGAAATTTTGTATAGAATTATCTCAGATATACATGAATGTGTGTATATACATACACATATATACACACATAAATATAATATAATAGTGTGTCTATAACAGAGATAGGAAATACTGCTTTTCTGTTTGTGAGGAAATGTAAATTCCTTATGTATTTTCCTAAAATGTTTAAAATGAGACTTTTGTAATCAGAAGTACCTAAGTCCCCTTCCCCCAAAGAAAATGATTATTCTACTGCCTGTTTTGGCTGTATTCTTACTTGGGGGAAGGGTGGGTGGAGTGAACAGGGAGGGCTAATCTCTCCTCATCCTTTCTGACTCATTCCACAGCCAATCCTCTTTCTTATTATTATTCTCCAAAGGCATGAGGACCTTCCACATTCCAAAGTATTTCGTTTCCGAAGTATTTTATTGTCTAGGGTATTTCTTCTGGACTATTTTCCACTTCCTTCCATCTGCCCAGCCAGGTATTCTGCATCTGTAAAAACTGGTTTCTGATGTCATCTCCAGGCAGGACCACTCCCCCTCTCTCCTGCACTCCTATACTTCATGGCAAATCCGCCCTAAGATAGCACTTGTCACTCTGTTTTCCAAATTCAGTTCCATTCATTTTCTTCACATTGCACCGAGCCCACTGATTTCTTTCCCTCTCTGTTGCCAGCACTGGAGACCAAGCCTGCGCCATCAATCATCTTTTAACACAGAATCAGGTTGAGTGGAGAGTGGTGGAGTGTTGTGGCCGGTCTTTGCCTCTTGCTGTCTAGTGAACTTCATGCCTGTCCTCCTGATCCCCAGTGCTAGCGCAGGGTCAGGCTCATGGAAGTGAACAACAAACATTGATCTCCAGAGTGTTGGCGGAAGTCCTTTCATTTACTTGACAGTTTACCTGTCAATTTTACATGCGTGTTCATTTCTAATCCTCTACACTTCCAGGTAATGGAAAAATAATGTAAATCAGTTTCTTCCTTCACCACTGGTCTAAAATCAGTGATTAAACTTTTTTGTCGTTTTTATTTTTATTATTATACTTTAAGTTTTGAGTACATGTACAGAATGTGCAGGTTTGTACATAGGTTTATACATGCACTGTGGTGGTTTGCTGCATCCATCACCCCATCATCTATCAAATTAGTGCAATCAAATTAGAACTCAGGCATTAGAAAATCATGCAAAAATGCACAACTATGTGGAAACTGAATAACCTGCTCCTGAATGACTACTGGATAAATAATGAAATGAAGGCAGAAATAAAGATGTTCTTTGAAACCAATGAGAATGAAGGCACAACGTCCCAGATTTCTGGGACACATCTAAAGCAGATGTTTTAATATTTAACATATCAAAAAATAAATAAATTCTCCAGGCTAGCCTCACGCCTAAATGATGCATGCATCTACTTCCCCCTGGTGGACTCATCTTCTCATAGCAGCTTGGCTTTTCCCCCTTTATTATTGGCAGGAGTAATCCATCTCTCACTTTCCTTAACACAGAGATTCATGGATTGCAAGGTTCAGCAGTTTCTTCATAATAGCAGGAAGTTTGTGTTCTGGCTTTGCCACTTATTAGCTGTGTAACTGGGCGATTTACTTATCTTCTCTACGACTCAGTTTCTTAACCTGTAAAATGGAGACAGTATCAATCATAAAATATTTAAAATGAATACATATGAAGTGCTTACTACATAACATGTATTAAGTCACTAAATTGCTACCAAAAAAACCCTATTAAACAAGATTTAAAGTGGCCTATACAATGGAGACAAATAACTTGAGCAACATGGTGAAACCCTGTCTCCAAAAAATACGAAAGCATTAGACGGGCGGTCCCAGCTACTTGGGAGGCTGGGATGGGAGTCCAAGGGGGTCGAGGCTGCAGTGAGCTGTGATCGTGCCACTGCACTCCAGCTTGCTGGACAGAGTGAGACCCTGTCTCAATAAATAAATAAATAAAATGGACACACATATTCTTTCTGTTTTATAAATAAGGAAATCAAGAACTGGAGAAAATAGTTCCTACTTTGTAGAGAAGTGTGAAAATCACATGAATTAATACAGGGAAGATGGTTAGAGAGGGCCTGGCACGTAGCAAGTGTCCCCTAACATCCTGGTCATTGTTAGTGTTACAGGATCGGTTCTGTGACAAAGGCATTGCCATGGGCCATGTGGATCCTTGTTCACACTTGAGCTACTCTCGTTTTCAACACGCACCATTCACTGTGAAACAAAATATACACCATATCAAACAATGAGCTATGCTTATACATTCATAGTTTTCAAGACACTTCTTAAGTCAGGACATAAGTCTTCGTTTCTCCAGAGGCTAAGACAAGGTCAGCCCATTTCACTCTTGAGTGTATTGGAGAGATCCTTGGAGAGAGGAAGGAAGAGTGAATGGGAAGATCGAGTATTTATATTAGGATGCAGCTGTCTAGCGGTAAAGGGGATCCCTATATATTTTCCCCACATTTTCCCAGGTCTGAGCGTGAGCAGTGGGGATGAAGGAACCGCGAAGGCGCCCACAGCTGTGCATGTGGTTTGTTAGGCTGCTCATTTCCTCACCCATCTACACCCTGAGCCCCTAAGCATCTTGCACTGTTTGAAGTCCTGGCCTCTTGCTCAGCGCTTCCTTAATGAAGTCCATCACGCCACGGATGCCAACAGAAGCAAAAGAATCAGGGACACAGATGAAGATGAGAACACAACCAACGTGTGGATTTTCGTGAAGAGAAATGCTTTACATTTGCTGGGGTCTGAATACTTGTGTCCTCGCCACCGCCCCAGCTCCTGTATTGAAATCTTAACTATCAATTTCATGGTTTTAGGAGGTGGGGACTTTGGGATGTGATGAGGTCATTGGGATTCAGGCCCTTAGGAAAGACGCCTGAGGGAGCTTGGTCATTCCTTCTACCAGGTGAGGACACAGCAAGAAAGTGTCTTCTATGAACCTGGAAGGGGACCCCCTCACCGGACGTTGAATCTGCCAGAGCCTTGATCTTGAACCTCCCAGGCTCCAGGACCATAAGAAATATGTTTTGTTGTTGTTGTTGTTGTTGTTATTTATAAGCCGCCCAGTCTATGGTATTGTGTTATAGCAGCCTGAAAGGACTAGGACAACACTGCATTTAAAAAATAAAATATCGGTATTGTGTTAAGAAATGCAGCAGGCCGGGTGTGCTGGCTCATGCCTGTAATCCTGACATTTGGGGAGGCTGAGGCAGGTGGGTCGCCCAGGAATTTGAGAACAGCCTGGGCAACATGGCAAAACTCCATCTCCACAAAAAAAAAAAAAGAAAAAAAAAATTATCTGGGTGTTCTGGTGTGTACCTGTAGTCCCAGCTACCAGGGAGGCTGAACTGGGAGAATCACCTGAATCCAGGAGGTTAAGGCTGCAGTGAGCCAAGATTGAACCACGGCGCTCCAGCCTGGACCACAGAGTGAGACCCTGTCTCAAAACTCAAAAAAGCAAAGAAACAAAAACAAAACACCCAAACAAACAAAAGAAATGCAATAGTGTGACTGTTTTTGAACTCTCAACAACTGATATTAAATTTGATTCTTGATTAGAGGCTAATCATGCAAAATTAAATATTGAACTTCAAACAATTTAAATTTAAAAATAAATTAAAATTAAATTTCCATTCCAATATGAATGGAAATTATTGGGGGTGGGAGGGAGTATATTTTGGGACTTGATTTTTTTTTTTTTTAAACAAATAGAGCACTAGAAGCCATCTCATAGAAAGCTGAGGAAATATGAGAGAACGTTCTAGGGAATGGCTAGGTCACAGGGTGCTCCATGGAAAGTCGAGCTTGGTGCTGATTCTAATCTGAAGATGAGTACTACAGTGACAGCACAGGCCGCTTCACGGAAAACGGGCAGCTGCCCCCACGTGTCCTTCACCTAAAAGAACCAGTTCCCTCTAACACCGATGCTGTGAAGGTGCACATAGGGCACAGTGGATGTTGTCATGCAATTCATTGCCATTTACCTTTCTGCTGAGCATAGAATGGAATCTCATCCACTTTCATTTTACTTGCTGATAACATTAGGAACCCCTGATTTCTTTCTTCCTTCCCTCCCCTCCCTCCCTCCCTCCCTTCCCCCCTCTCTCTCCCTCCCTCCCTCCCTTCTCCCCTCTCCCTCCTTCCCCACCTTCCTCCCTTCCTTCTCCCTCCCTCTTCTCCCTCCCTCCCTCCCTCTTCTCCCTCCCTCCCTCCCTCTTCTCCCTCCCTCCCTCCCTTCCCCCCCTCCCTCCCTCCCCCCCCTTCCCTCCCTTCCTTCCTTCTTTTCTTTCTGACACAGACTCACTCTGTCAACCAGGCTGGAATGCAGTGACATGATCATAGCTCAGTGCAGCCTCCAACTCCTGGGTTCAGGTAATCCTCCCGTCTCAGGCTCCCAAGTAGCTGGGACTACAGGCACATGCCACCACACCTGGCTGTTTTTATTCTTTTGTAGAGACAAGTTCTCACTATGTTGCCCAGGCTGGTCTCAGACTCCTGGGCTCAAGTGATCCTTCTGTCTTAGCCTCCCAAAGTGCTGGGATTACAGGCATGAGTCACCACACAAAGCCTGATTGAGTTATTTATTGGTTTTGAGAGCAATGCCCAAAGGCCTGAGAAATGGTAACTCATTCATTGAAGGCTACAACATGAAATGTCAACTTGAAAAAACGGAAAACAAATTGCTTAATTTCTCCTCCACAACTTGAAAAGGAACAATGCAGGATTGTTGATTTAGAGGAAAATTCATCATGCAAGATTTAGAGGAAAATTCAGCAAACATTTATTGAGCACTTACTATTTGGGCCAGGCCGGTGTTAGATCCTTTCTATATATAATCTCTCATTTAATTCTTAAAGCCACAGAGAACTTAAAACTATAGAGATTATTATACTATAACAAGGTTAACTCTCTATGCAATGGTTTGGAATTTCCATGTATGGCTATTTACTGCTAGAGAATTTGATTTGGAGACAAAGCGATTTTAATGCCCTCACACCTATAGGTATACTTTCCTTTCTCTTCCGTCTGTTGGAATGAGAAGAGGCCCAAGAAAATATTACTATTCCTTGCCAAGTTTTGAACGAGTTGAGAAATAAAACAAAAGAGTAAGACAAATGGAAGAGCAAGATGTCACCTTTGTTGCTGATAAAGCTGACTTTGGAGATTGTGGCTTTTTTTCTGTGGGCAAGCAGATTTCCTGCTACTGAACCCCAGAATTAGAAATAGCCACCAGCAGTGCGGGGCCACCCTGGGGCTGTGCACACACAGGAGTATCCCCAGAAAACCCTCAGTGTGTGTGTGTGTGTGTGGTGGTAGGGCGTGGGGAAGAGAATGTGTATTTCCTGCAGGGAGTCATCTCCCAAGGACAAAGGGAGGAGAAGGCTGAGCTGCCCTGGTGCAGCACCTGCTGTTAGCAGAGTTGGCCCGCACTGGCTTGTGGATATCCCTTCTCAGCTCCAGGTTCGGTGAGTCCTTGTTGGTAGCTTGGAATCAGCCATGCTGAGTTGGGTATCTTTACATCACAGAGGTTATCAAATGCTGCAAATTAAAGCTTTTTCCCCAGAGGACCAGTTGTTGAACATTTAACGGCACACCACTAACTGCTCCCAAAATTTCCAACCAGAGATCTTTCTTCTTCCCCAGCAAAAACGTGAATGAGAGGGATGGAAAAAGGGTAGAGCTTCTTCCATATGGAAGGAATATCAGGAGCTGAGAAGCAGAGTTCAGCATCACCACTGTCTTCCTCCAGGTGAGGTAGAGTTACATCTTTCTCAGTGATTCTCAAGACCAGCGCCATGAGAATGACCCCTCCAGCTAGGGCTCTGCTCTCTGTTTCCCTTTACAGCAAAATTCCTCAAAGCATTGCCTACACACTCTTTTTTTTTGTTTTGAGATGGAGTCTTGCTGTGTTGCTCAGGCTGGAGTGCAGTGGAGTGATCTCGGCTCACTGCAACCTCCACCTCCCAGGTTCAAGCGATTCTCCTGCCTCAGCCTCCTGAGTAGCTGGGATTACAGGTGTGCAACACTATGTCCGGCTAATTTTTTAAAAAATATATTTTTAGTAGTAGAGATGGGTTTTCACCATGTTGGTCAGGCTGGTCTCGAATTCCTGATCTCGTGATCCACCTGCCTCGGCCTCTCAAAGTGCTGGGATTATAGGCGTGAGCCACCGCACCTGGCCCACCTTCTGTTTTAAAATATGTTCTTTGGGTCAGATCATTAATGAGATAAGGCTGTTGAAGTTTCTTACCCTACTGAGAAGCACTGGGAAGTTACAGGCTCAGGCTGCATGCGTGATCCCTTTAGTACAAGGACACATACTCCTTTTAGAGAGGCATGAAGAAGTGGAGACCGTCATCCACTCACCACTGCCACCCATGGCTCTTGAGTCCTGCATGCTCACCACACTGTTGAGGACCATCGCTATGGGGTTCCCTAAAGCGTTGCCTTCCAGGGGCATTTCGTTTCCAGAGATCACAGTGATAGTGCAGTGGTTGGATTTACACACATAAGGACATGCACTGTCAGAGCCTGACCCTCTATTTTTAGCTGTATTATCCTGACTTCAGATACAACCATGTCAGAAAATTCATCCTCGATTTTCATTTCCTTGAGTGTTTGGCCACCTCAGACCACTCCTAATACTGATTACTGTAACAGGGCTCTTGTTGAAACACAGAATCCACTTTAACTAATTGTAGCAGAAAATGCATGTATTAAAGGATATTAGGAAGTACAAGAATCTTGGGGGTGAGGAGGGAGAAGGAAGGCAGAGAGTGTCAGGCTTTGAGGCTATTTCAGCTAGAAGCAAGACCCAACTCATCCCATGGGGATGCCCCAGTGAAGACCCCAATGCTTCTGCTTCTGCTGCTGCTGTGCTCAGCACAGACTCTGCTTTTCCCACTCATGATTCTGGGATTGCAGACCCGAGGCTCTGCCATCTGCATCAATGCCCTGCTCCTTCTAGTACCTCCCGTCCTCGTCCTCACTTTGTGCGCTCGGAAAGCATGCATCTAACTAATGGAGTCTATATCACATGACTGGCCCCAACTGCAAGGGTGGCTGCCAGGTGGAGTTCTGGCTCCCTCCCCTGGGGAGTAGGGAGGGACTCATAACATGGTACTTTCTCCAGTATAAGAGGGATGGTCCCAACATGACACATGTCCACTGCCCTTTCCAAATCCCACTTCTCACCACTTGGCCTTTCCCTCCACAATGCTTCAGTCATTGTGAGTGGCTTGGAGACCCTGAAATTTCTTGTCACCAAGCTTTTAAACAATACTTTCTCTTTGCCTGGGATGCTCAATTCACCCCTCTATGGTGGAGGCGTCCTCGGGCTCAGTGGTCACCTTTTCCAGGAAGCCTTCCCTGGCCCTGCATAAGCCAACATAGAATCATCACAGACACATGCATGGACTCTCATGGAGCCACGGAAGCAAAGTGCTTCCCCCCTGCAAGAATTCTCCCAAAGGTCTCCCGCCCATTCTTTTTTGCTCTTCCTTCAGGTCCTGGTGATGGCTGCTATTATTTCCATTTTTTCTTGTTCATGCCTCAATAAAGAAGAATCACATTTATTTATTTATTTATTTAGAGACAGGATCTCAATCTGTTGCCCAGCTGGAGTACAGTGGCATGATCATAGCTCACTGCAGCCTCGAACTCCCAGGCTCAAGCAATCCTCCTGCCTTAGCCTCCCAAGTAGCTGGGACCACAGGCATGCACCACCATGCACAGCTATTTTTTAAAATTTTTGTGCAGATGGGTCTCATCATGTTGCTCAGGCTGGTCTCAAACTCCTGGGCTCAAGTCATTCTTCTGCCTTGGCCTCTCAAAGTGCTGGTATTACAGGCTCAAGCCACGGTGCCTGGCCAGACAAATCTTTTTTTTTTTTTTTTTTTTTTAAACATAAAATCTCACTCTGTCACCCAGGCTGGAGTGCAGTGGCGTGATCTCAGCTCACTGCAACCTCTGCCGCCAGGGTTCAAGTGATTCTCCTGCCCCAGCCTCCTGAGTAGCTGGGCTTACAGATGCCTGCCACTGTACACCCGGCTAATTGTTTTTTTTTTTTTTTTTTTTTTTTTTTTGTAGAGATGGGGTTTCACCATCTTGCCCAGGCTGGTCTTGAACTCCTGACCTCATGACCCACCCATCTTGGGCTCCCAAAGTGCTGGGATATACCCAGTGACAAATCACTTTTAAAAACAATCTAGAGGCCAAGTGCAGTGGCTCACACCTGTAATTCCAGCACTTTGGGAGGCTGAGGCAGAAGGATCGAGTGGGCCCAGGTGTTTGAGACCAGCCTGGTGGCAATATAGTGAGACCCTGTCTCTACAAAAATTTAAAACTTAGCTGAGTATTGTGGTGTGTGCCTGTGGTCCCAGCCATTTAGGAGCCTAAGGTGGGAGAATTGCTTATGCCTGGGAGTTTCAGGCTGCAGTGGGCTATGATCAATCTACTGCACTCCAGCCTGGGCAACAGAGGGAGATCTTGTCTCTAAAAGCAACAATGATAACAACAAACAATCTGAAATTGTATTTGAGAGCAACATGCACCTCTTCTGGTTTCAGTGGCTTTGGTGAAGAGCCAAATTGTTTCTTAGGAGTGTATCAAGTACGCAGCACAATAGCAACCTGTCAGGCCGTTCTCTGTGTGTGTTGCTCTAAAGAAGTAGCTGAGACGAGGTAATTTATAAAGAAAAGAGGTTTAATTGGCTCATGGTTCCGCAGGCTGTACCAGCGTGGCTTCAGCACCTGATTCTGGCGTGGCCTCAGAAAGCTTACAACCGTGGCGGAAGGCAAGGTGGGAGCAGGTCACAGGATGAGACCAGAAGCAGGAGAGCGGGTAGGGAGGCACCGCACACTTTTAACGAACCAGATCTTGCCAGAACTCACTCACTGTCACGAATATGGCGCCAAGCCATTCACAAGTTATCTGCCCTCATGACCCAAAGACCTCCCACCAGGCCCCACCTCCAGTATTGGACATTTCACTTCAACATGAGATTTGGAAGAGAGAAGCATCCACCCTGTATCAAGCACTTAGATCTTTATAGCTGGAAATCCATGAGGCTATGGCCTGTGTGGGAGTGGGGGTGGTGGGGTGGGCAATTACGCAGTGGAAAAGTGGTGGGGCAGGGGAGAGAGGGAGAGGGAGAGTGGGAAGGAAGCCAGGCTCTGCTGAGAAGCTGTGGGCTGCAGGAGTAGCTCCTGATGTTGGAGCTCAGCTTGCTTGGAAGGCCTCTAGGGCTGCTCTGTTTACTGTGCTGAGCTGCTGTGAATTCTCTTAACATCCGCAAAAATTGACCATATAACAGTTCTGTCTCCTTGATCCCACTCATATGAGAACCATTTATTTCATAGTCTTTTTCATTAAGCAGAGATTTGATATTTATTAACACTCCCATGTTTCAAAAGAGGAAACTGAGATACAGGAGAGCAATGCACTTGCCTCAAGGCCTCTCATCCACTGGCAGGTTCCACCCACACCTTTACTGAATGTCTACAAAGGGTCAAGCCGTAATGACTGGTAGGTGGTGGGGTGGGTCTTGAACCCAGGTCTGTAAAACTTTAGTGCCTTTCCACTAAAGCAAGGCAGCAGCACGCACCAGAGATCTAACTGGCAAAGGAGTGCTTAATAACACAAAGAGAGAGAGAAGAGGAAATGAGAGGGAGGAAGAGAAAAAAAGGAGCGATGAGAGAAATGAGCTAATGATGGGGCCTTTTAGAAGTTGCTGATTGGTGGATTCACGTCGAATATGGCCGCTGGGTTTGAAGGATAAGGAAACAAAGGTCCTTTCTTCCTCTCCCCGTTGGAACCAGCGTAGAGACAGATGTGGGAACCAGGCAGGTGAAGATTAAAATGTCACATACTAAGAAGGGAAAGTGAAAACAACTCTGTTGAGTTGAATAGCCCCAAATCATGTCTGCTAGAACCTCAGAATGTGATCTTGTTTGGAAAATAGGCTCTTTGCAGATGTAATCAGTTAAGACGAGGTCATTCTGGATTAGGGTGGGCCCTAATGCGATGACTAGTGTTTTTATAAGAAGAGAAGACAGACTCCGAAACACACAGAGAACACCTTGTTAAGACAAAGGCAGAGACTCGAGGGTTGCAGCTGTAAGCTCAGAGATGTCAAGGATTGCCAGAGTCCCTAGAAGCTGGAGGAGGTGAGGAAGGATCTTTCGCAGTGCCTTCAGAGGGAGCACGAGCCTGCTGACACCTCGATTTTGGACTTTTAGGCTCCAGAACTGTGGGAGAATGAATTTCTGTTGTTTTAAGCCACCCATTTTGTGATACTTTGTTAGAGCAGCCACAGAAAAGTAATGACAGCCAAGCAGTTTGGAGAATTGGTTTTGTTTGCAAGGAAGTGGGTTTGTGGGTGCCTTATCCCTAAATAGACAGACTTTCCCTTTCCAGGAAGCAGAGACCCTCCATAGGCAGGCTGGCTCTCCAGGAGGAAGGAGGTAAGTTGAGTCTTTCTCCAAGACTCACCCAATCAGAGGCAAAAGATGAGAAGTGGGGGTAGTCTAGCTAAAGTTCTTCCCGTGGGAAGCGTGGGGAGTGGGAAATAGGAGTCCTGTCTAATGGTGGGCTGTAGATGCCTATTTTTTAGATTGCACTGTGTGTGTGTGTGTGTGTATACATAAACTGAATATATGTAACTATATATATATAAATTGAATTGGTAGTCAACACCTAAAAGTTGGAAGATTTTTAATATAAAATCTAGATTTCAAGATTCTCCTATGGAAAAATCTGGCCACACTGGGCTCACATTCCCACAGGGCTATGTTGCAAAGAGCCTGCCTTCTGCAGATGAGGCCTGAGCTCTCCTGCTCACTGCTCTGTCCCTTTCTACCTCCTACCACTCCCTACTGCCCACCCTCATGCCTGTGTCCCCTGGTGTCTTTAGGTATTTTGGTTTGGGGCTTACAGAGTAGAGGTTAAGAGCACAGACTCTGGAATCAGCCAAACCTTCTGTTCAAATCTGATCCACGTCACTTCCTTAATGTGTGGTGTTGGGCAACTTAGCTAAACTCCTTGAGACTCAGTTTCCTCATTTGGAAAATGAAAATAATAATAGAACTACCTTATGGGGCTGTTGCAATAATTAAATAATCTAATCATGTGAGTCTTTTTGTATACGTGCAAGATACATAATAGATAGGAATTACTGTTACTCTTTGAAAAGCAAAACTGGGCAATGTGAGAGGAAGCCTGGAAGAGAACCAGAGCCTCTGGCCTGATGCACACTTTGTCTGGTTTTAGCACGGCCCCTGGTCTCATCGGTTTTCAGAAAAATATTTTCATAAGCTCACTTCCAAGGAGTCCCCTTTCTGTGGCAAGGAGTCCAATAGCAGTTTTGGGAATTAGGGGTTCAATTAGAGCAGTTTTCCCTCTTCCCCACATTTTGATTCTCTTTTGGAAGGAGGTTGCACTGAGGCAGGAAACTCTGGATTCCATCCAAATACTTTGATGTCTGGCTTTTAAAATAGCAGCGATCTTAGCTGGCTTCACAGACTTCCTAGTGGCCCTCAAAGGACAGCTTCTGCTTTGACTGATCACTTCTCCTGGGAGGCCCAGAATGATGGAAGATGCAGAAGTAACCAATTTACTTCAAATAGCCTACTTCCAGGTAGAGGTGAGAAACCAGATGGAATTGGGAAGGAGACAGGGTGATAGTGAGGAAAGCCTTTTTATGAAGAATATATACACTTCTCACTAGGAGAAAGAATGTCCAGTTAGAAGGCCATCAGCCTTTCAAATAGTTGCAAGCTACAAAACCCAACTCAATTCAGTCCTTGCAAAAAGGTAAATTTATTTGGAAGGACACAGGCATATTCTGACTCAACGAAAGATATATGGGTATTCTTTATAAACTCAGGGACACCTAAGGACAGCAAGGACTCCCCAGGGACAAGAATCAGGACCTAGAAGGCATACAGGGTGCAAGGCATTAGGTCTTGGTACAAGAGTTCACGGCTGTCATAACAGAGGGCTACCTGATAGTTCAAACACTGTGTATTAAGTAATCTATTTTTTCTCAACTGGTTTGAAATGCCACATTTATAGAATTCTAATTTTTTTTTGTATTCGGGTCAATTTCTGGCGAGATTTTATCCCATTTGCTGTTTGTGGTTGTTATGGGTTGAAATATGTCTCCCAAAAGACATTTGTTAATGTCCTAACCCCCAATACTATGGTAACTGACCTTATTTGAAAACAGGGTCTTTCTAGAGGTAATCAAATTAAAATGAGGTTATTAGTTGGGCTCTAATCCAATATGGCTGGTGTCCTTATAAAAGGGGAAATTTGGAGCAGAGACAGACTGCACAGGGGGAAGGCAGCCATCTGAAGCGGAGGACTGGAGTGATTCTTCCATAAACCTGGGGACACCAAAGATTACTGGCTAAGCACCAAAAGCTAGGAAGCAGTAAAATAGGAAATTTTTCCTAAATGCTTCAGAGGGCACATGACCTTACCAACACTTTACTTTCATACTTCCAGCCTCCAGGGCTGTGAGACAATACATTTTTCCCAGTGTGTGGTACTCTAGTAGGGGAGCTCTGGCAAACCAATACAATACTCCAATACCAAACTGTTTAATGATAGCTTTGTAATATTTCAAAACACCTGGTCATGCCCGTCCCAGGGAGGATATATTTAAGATGAAAAAGATTAGATTTAGTGGAAATGCAGAAGATTATCATCCAAACCATCATTTTAAAAATTGATTTTTTTTTGAGACACAATTTCGCTCTGTCACCCAGGCTGGAGTGCAGTGGTGCCGTCATAGCTCACTGCAGCCTGGACCTCTCAGGCTCAAGTGATCCTCCCACCTCAACCTCCAAGTAGCTGAGACTACAGGTACACACCACTGTGTCTGGCTACTTTCTAAATTGTCTGTAGAGACAAGATCTCATCATTTTGCCTAGGCTGGTCTGGGCTTTAGCAAGCCACCTTAGTCTTTCAAAGTGTTGGGATTATAGGCGTGAGCCCTTAGCTGTAAACCACTGTACCTGGTCTACTTTTTAATCATTTAGATCACTAATAGAAATACATTCTTGAAATGGGTATGTTTTATTGCATGTTGATTATACCTCAATATAATTGATTTAAAAGACTATAGAAACAGCACAGATTGAAATGTGTTATATTCCTAAATGTAGCAAATGGAAATCACCACCAGTTGGTCCTGCATTGCATGTTGCATGGTTTATGTAAACTTTGGACTAAAGCTCTGCATATATTTAAAATTCCTGTGGAAGTCTCGTTGACTTATGTGGGTGGGGTGTTACACTAATGTTTCAAGCCCTTTAGGCTAGCACTCATATGCTTGCCTAAAACCTTGCAAGTGAATATATTCTTATATGTGCAGGCTGTTCTCAAGTATGGCCTGGGTGAAGCTCTATCACTGCTTAATGGATCAGCTGTGTAGTCACAGCAGAAGAAAAAACATGGTGAGTTGTGACAATGTAAAGTCATAGATAATTTTCACATTTAAAGTTTTTGTTGTAGTTCTGACTTCAGTAAGCAGAATGATTTCAAGATAGCCATGTGGGGCTCACTATATTACCATGCCTATATGAGCAGTTAAATCTTCATGAAAGTAATTGAAAGACTAAGCTTTGGACTCAACATTTAAAACAAAATCAATGAGATGGTTTAGAAGCATTTTATGAATCTCCAACAGAGACAGAAATGGAGATTTCTAATAATTAAAAATGTTGAGTGTGTCAAGATGTATTTTTTTTTTTTTTTTTTTTGAGACGGAGTTTCGCTCTTGTTACCCAGGCTGGAGTGCAATGGCGCGATCTCGGCCCTCCGCAACCTCCGCCTCCTGGGTTCAGGCAATTCTCCTGCCTCAGCCTCCTGAGTAGCTGGGATTACAGGCACGTGCCACCATGCCCAGCTAATTTTTTGTATTTTTAGTAGAGACAGGGTTTCACCATGTTGACCAGGATGGTCTCGATCTCTTGACCTCGTGATCCACCCGCCTCGGCCTCCCAAAGTGCTGGAATTACAGGCTTGAGCCACCGCGCCCGGCCAAGATGTATTTTAAAAGATTTTTTTTCAAGGAAAATTTAAATTGGCTGTGAACCTTGTTCATCAAATTCTCTTAAGCAACACAATAGTTTAGAAATGGAAGCAATTGTTAGTGATTTATTATTAGAACAAAAATTCTTACTGTTTTCTGACCTCTGGATCCTTTCTCTTATACCAGATTGAAAGATGAACTATTCAAACTTTTACATGTGCAATAACTTATGCAAATTAAGTGATCTGAAAAAGATAAAAAGCTTTGCCTAATGGGCATATACAGATTTCTGCATTTAGCAATTAAAGAATATTTGTTCTTTTCAAGCACACATCGGGTATTTGCATTAAAAAAAAATCTTGTACTAGGCCATAAGGAAGTCTCAACAGATTGCAAAGAAATCTCTGACAACATAATATTATGAAGTTAGAAATCACTAACAAAATGGGAAATAAAAAATTTTATATATCTGGAAATTTAAAAGTATACTCCTGCAGGTAATGAAGTAACTCAAATTAGACTACTTATCTTCCAAGAACAACTAGAAAACCTGTAAAGATATATGAAAAACAATCTGTTTAAAGGCATGAGAGAACTCCAGAGGCAGCCAAGACTGGAGGGGCCAAACTAGAGAAGAGGGAACCACAGAGGTTAGTTGACATTCTATAGCCACTTTTCCCCTCCAGGTATTTGACCATTCTGGGAATGGGGTGAGAATCTGAGAACTGAGGCGAAGAGTCTGGATAGAAGTGCTGCTAATAAGAGGCAGAATTTTTGGCTGTCCCACAGGGCTAGAAAGACACAATGTAGAGGTTCAGGGGCCAAGGTCCCAGGGAGAAGGGATGGGCAGTGAACTGATCCCATACAAGGTCAATTTCCCTCTTAAGACACTTGCTGATTTCTGAAATGGCTTAAGACAGGAGGCAGGCAGAAAGTCTCTGAAATGCAGAGTGTATATTGTTTGGCCATCTTGTGATGTTGAAGAAGCAAGGACTATAGTTAAGGACCTCTGTGGGGCTGGGGGAAAGGAGCTCTGAATAAATCCCCGCATTCTCTATTGCAATGTCTGGACCTTATTGCAATTAGTGTCCCTGCTGAATTTGCATTTTCATCCCTTCCTGTCGGGGATTCTCTGAGATCTGTGAGAACTCCACACCTGCATTTCTCCGGATCCACCCTTGCATAGGAAATGCCCCGAACTGAGCCAAGGCTACCTTGGCTTTGGCAGGAAGTCAAAGCTCGCCAACCTCATGTTTTCCTTAACTCAACAGTCTTCATTCCAGTTGTATTAATCTAATTAGCAGCACATGGGACTTATTCCACCTCATGCGTCCTTTCAGGAGGTACAAAGGTAGTATAATAAATAAAACCGGCATTATAACACATAGCGTATCAATAGCGTATCATTTATGTTACCTTTCGCCTCTTTGAAGTACCACGCATGCTCTTGACTGATGTTACTAGCCTGAGAAATCATTACTTTCCCTGGATGAATTGTCATTTGCGATTATGCCATAATTTAGTAATTCAAATCCGTTTGTAAGCTAACCTCTTTTTTTGTTTGTCTGTGGTAGCTAGCAGATGGTCCCAATGATCCTTGCTTCCTAATACGCATCTCTTGTGTCAGTGACCACATTGAATGGGGCTGATCTGTGCCAACAATAGAATATTGTAGAAATGACAAGTGAGTTACTCTGGAGGCTAGGTCAGAAGAGACATTGTGGTTTCACCTTGCTCTCTCTTCAAGCATTTTCTCTGGGGGCAGTAGTTGCTATGTTGTGAGGACACTCAAGTAGCTCATGGAGGAGGAACTGAGGCCTCGTGAAAACTACAAACACGTGTAAATAAACCACCCAGAAGCAGATCCACCAGTTCAAGCCAGGCCTTCAGATAAAGGCATCCTTGGCCAACATCTTCACTGCAACTTCATGACAAACTGAGCTAGAACTACTCAGCTAAGGTGCTCCAGAATTCCAGACCCATGGAAATTGTACGAGATAATAAATATTTGTTGTTTTAAGCTGCTAAACTTTGGGTTAGTTTGTTATGCTGAAATGAATATTATTAATACACTGTCTTATTTTCTTGCCTGAATTCCTGAGTTCTTTCTCCCTTTCTCCTTCATATGTGTATCAATATAATTGAGTTCTTTCCATGGTGCACATTTGTGTGCATTTATTGAGCACTTTTCTTGTCTTTTTGTCTTTTTTTTTTTTTTTCTTTTTTTTGCCATTGGCTGTTTCAGAGAAGGATTCAGTGGTGGAAATATCCTTCTTTAATACTGGTTCATTCTTTTCCCAAGAGGCAGTATAGGGAGTTTACTTTGCAGTGTTAAACGTGGCCTTGGAGTCTGTCCCTTGGGAAAGCATACCTGCTATGGTTTGGATGTGTCCCCACCAAATCTAATCTTGAATTGTAGCCCCCCAAATCCCCACATGTCATGGGAGGGACCTGGTAGGAGTTAGTTGAATCATGGGGGCAGTTACTCCCATGCTGCTGTTCTTGTGATAGTGAGTGAGTTCTTAGGAGATCTGATAGTTTTACGAGGGGCTTTTCCGCCTTTGCTGAGCTCTCATTCTTCTCCTTCTTGCTGCCATATGTAGAAGGACATGTTTACTTCCCCTTCCACCATGATTGTATAAGTTTCCCTAGGCCTCGCCAGCCATGCTGAACTGTGAGTCAGTTAAACCTCTCTCCTTTATAAATTACCCAGTCTCAGGCATGCCTTTATCTTTATTAGCAGCATGAAAACAGACTCATGCAATACCTGAAGGGGTTTCAGGTGCTGATCTTGCTCAATCATTTGTGAAAGCCACACAATGGAAGCAGTTTCTTTTGGTTTAGAGATCAAGGTTGTATTCTTGCTAATTAGTGAGAGGAGTAGTGGGGAGGCTTTGGCTGTCAGGAGTAGATTCTTTTTTGCTGACCCATGGAAAGTGACTTTCCTTTCCTGGCCACAGCCTTTCAGATGGCTTTTTAAATGTTGTGTTTTCAACTAAGGATGTGTGGTTGAGAGTACAGCTGTTGGAGAAAGCTTTTGGCAGATTTGTGGGCACTCTGATAAACTGTCTTTCCTCCAGAATTTTCAGCAGCACTCTGCTGAGTTCATTTCATGAATACCCAGAAATGTTTGCCTAAGTCATTCACTTTTAATGTTTGGAAATATTATGTTCATTAGGATCAGCACTTTTGTTCCACCCTAGCCTCAACATCTAAACTTTTATTTATTTATTTATTTATTTTTTTGACAGAGTCTTGCTCTGTTGCCCCGGCTGGAGTGCAGTGGCATAATCATGGCTCACTCCCAGCTCAGGTGATTCTCCCACTTCAGCCTCCTGAGTAGCTGGGACTACAGGTGGCTACCACACCTGGCTAATTTTTTGTATTTTTTTGTAGAGAAGGGTTTTCACCGTGTTGTCTAGGCTGGTCTTGAACTCCTGAGCTCGAGAGATCTGCCTGCCTCAGCCTCTCAAAGAGCTGGGATTACAGGCATGAGCCACCATGCCTGGCCTGGACATTTTTCATGTGAAGATAGGGTTGGTTCTAATCTCCAACTGATCTTTAAGTCTGTGCTCTTGATGTTTTGGGGCTGTGATAGGCTCGATGGCTTCCTGTGCTGAAATGCTCCTGTCATCCCTTGAAAATAAGAGCTGCTTTTCACTTAGGGTTCAGGCACTATGCTAAGTGATGTACCTGCGTTATCTCATCTAACTCTCCACACATCTATGTAGTAAGCACCACTGCCGTCATTTTATAGGTGGTGAAGTGGAGGCTGTGACAGGTGAAGTGATTTGTCTGAGACTGTGTAGTTGGTCAGTGAGAGAACTGATCTCAGGCTGGTGGATTCCAAAGCTGGTTCTTTGAACCACAGCATGACGAGGCCACCCTTGCTCTGCCGTAAGCCGTTTGCTGGGACAGTAAGTAGGATATCAAGGGCAACAGAGTCCACCTGCTGACTCAACGTGCTGAACACCAGTGTCAGTCCTCCTGGCAAGACTCTCGCCCTCTACACCCATTCATAGAGCCGAGTGTGAGTGTGTGACATCAGTGTGACATCCTGTGGGACACCTGTGTTTCACTGGCTACAGTATCATTCTCCATTCAGTTCCACTTGTAACTAGCTCAAGAAACAAAATTGTGAAAAGGCTCAGGGAACATGTATCAGCCCATTTTCTCTTTCCCTTGGCTGGAAAATACGATTCTGGCCTTACGACATTTTAAAAATATTTATAGCCATAGAATACGAGTGCTACAAAGGCCGTTAGTGCAAACCCCATTTTGTAGATGAAAAACCTGAGGCCCAGAGAAGGGAGATATCTGCATGTGATCAGAAGTCAGTGCAGGGTAGTCGTGACAGCTACTTGGATCAAAATCCCAGTTCTTTCACTTACTGGCTACATGACCTTGAGCAAGTCACAGAATGTCTCTTAACTCTCAATTTCCTCATCTGCTAAATGGAAATGATAATATGAGTTGGTGCCAAAGTAATTGCAGTTTTTGCATTGAAGTTTTTGCATTGAAAAAAATGGCAAAAACTTTTGCACCAACCTAATATTATCATTTCCAGTGAGGAAATTGAGAGTAAAGCAGGTATTATTAGGTTGGTGGGAAAAAAATTAGCTCATGCCGAAATGAGCTAAGACTTTAGGGGACTGTTGGAAAGGCATGATTGTACTGCCTTTCCAGTGTGCAAAATAACGTTTGCACCCACCTAATAATACCTGCCCCATGGTGGAATCATGGAGATTGGATGAGCTTAGGGGTGTGTGTGTGTGTGTGTGTGTGTGTGTGTGTGTGTGTCTCAGCCTCATACCCAGCAGTGGAGAAGTGCTTAGCCAGTATTAGCTCAGGGGCTTCCTACCGGTCCTCCTTCACTCCCTCTTCTAATGTCACCCAAGGAAACTGTGGTAGAAAGCTCATGCTCTCCTCTCCACAATCCCCACATTCTGGATGGAGAATTGGTGCCATTTTGTTTTTAAGGTTTCCATCGATGCCAGAGTCGCTTCCCCTTTGAGGACAACTTTGGTTTCTCTACTTATCTAATTAAACATGTCATTGTGATCACATGAATATTTATATAATTAAATTGATTATAAAAAGCAGCAATGGGCATACATGGAGTGTGTTCAATATGCCACTGTGCATGAGTCTTCCTAGGAACCTTCTGAAGTAGGTTCTATTTTTATCATCCCGATTATTCAGATGAAGAAACTGAGGCACTGAGAGGCAAAGTCACTTGCCCAAGATCACTGGGTGCTCAGTGGCAGGGTCTAGATAGTGGCCTGGAGCTATATGATTTTGGAATTACAGTGCTTCACTCCATCAACTTGAGGATCGTTCTGTTTTTCTTTTTTCTTTTAAAATCCGTGTTGACTTTACAAGTTTTATGGGCAATTATATTGTTTCCTAGTTGTTGACTCTTGGGTGTGGGTGTAGGTACGGGGCTGGTGGTTTCTCTTTAGATGAAATGGGAGATGGCTGAGGCCTACTAGTTGGCTTCAGATATTTGACAACTGGAATTCTTTGCTACATTCTCTCTTTACATTGAACAACTTTGGTCTCAGATGAAATAATTTATAGTTTTTTTTAATGGCTTTCTTTTTGAAAATTTGAGAGTTGGAGGTGATCGGTAGAAAAACAGGCAGGGCAAAGGAGAAGGTCTTGAGTTTTGAGTCTGGCCTCATTTGGAAGACTCTTTTTGCACTCTCCTTAACATTTTGGTTTTTAAGTTTTTCTCTTGTTCGTGGTTTTGCCGTGTCTCTGTTTATTTTGTGAGTCCTGGCTAAGGGGGATTTTCTCAAAAGGGAATTATCCACACCGAATCTTGTTCTGGCCAAGTGTTGACCACCCTCTCTGTCAAGGCCCTCTTTGTGCAGAGGGGCTGAGTGTTTATTCTGGTTGACATGGATGCTGTATAGAAGCGATCATTAGGTGGGGCAGGGACATAGTGAGCTTCATTAGAATAACCAGACATTGGAGATGAAATCCCATGACAAGATGTTTTTCCTGGCACCACAACCACTTCTTCAGCGGTTTAGGACACAGGACTCGAATGTGGGTGACTAAAGCACATCACGGTTCCTGTTGTTTTAGAGCTAAGGAAACAAAATTTAAGGTGGTTTAAATGAGGGGGCGCATTTGAAGGTGAAAACAGATTATCATCACACCGGAAAACAAAGAAGCTCGGGCCTTGCAGGGACAGGAGCTGGACTTCAGGGGCACAGGTCGCGCTCTCTGGTTGTCACTCAGTGCAGGAGTTCCCTCTTTCTCCCATTTCTCAGCAGCTGCACAATCTTCTCTGAGCCTCAGTTTTCTCATCTGTATAATGGAGCAGTCGCAGAGTGATTAAGAGTATAGATCCAGAAACAGAAGGTCAGTGTTCATTCCTGTCATCGCCACTTCCTAAACTTTTGCAAAATCACTCAGTTTGTGCCTCAGTTGCTTCATCGGTGAAGTGAACATTGCCAGATTCTGGGGCTATTGTGAGGTTTAGGTGGGTTAATAGCTCTCAAGTACTTAGCACAGTGCCTGGCATTTGCCAGTGTTCAAGCCAGATTATTATCGTCTGTCTCTTGTGACGGGCTTCCTTTGCTCTCACAAGGCCAAAAATAGCCACAGCCAAGAGTAGTATTAACACTACTGGCAATAATAATAATAGCTAATCATTATTGAACTTTTACTATATAAGCATTTTATAAACACTTTCATTTTATCCTCATAAAAATCACTTTGGAATAGTTATCTTTATTATCCCCACATTACAGATAAGGAAACAGGTTCAAGAAGACCAAGTAACTCATTTAAAGTTACACAGGCAAATGAGACCCAGACCCACCTCGTCTGACTCAGTTGCCCACTATGGGAATACATGATCTTATCCATTCACTGGCTCCACTCTCTGATGGTGTGGTTCACCTTTCTCAATCTTGGTTTCTTAGTTCAAATTCTTGAGAAAAATGTGACGGACCAACTTATCCTACAGACCTTTTTCCCTCAAGGGTTAGGTGTGAACTCCTGGATCAGTTAGGTCGGCCATGTGGTTCCAACATGGTGGTCTCAAACGCATAGGGACTGCAAGCTTTTCTCCGGAGAGGAAGGCAGGCAATAAAAGAAACTTTCTGTAATGGACCCCCGATTCAATCCTAAAATTGCCTCAGCATTCTCTCCAGAGGGTTAAGGTTCTGCAGGTATTACTGCCTGCCTTTCTCCCACTGAGCTCGGCTTAGGCACCAGGGACCTTTGCTGGCAAGCTCAGTCCCGCCCGTTTCTGGAATCGATCTCCCCAGGTTTGGCAATACTTTGAGTGCCCTGTGTCTGCCAAGGGGTGGGGTCTGGAAATTAGTCTGGCAGCCCTAAGCAGCAAGTATCATGTGTCCGTCATGTTGGTTTCCTCCCACCTTTTAGTAGGGCTTTCTTTTGGTGTTCTTGCCTGCTTCTGATAGACCCTTCAATGAGCCTATTTGCCTAGCATTTTCCCTTTCTCCCCTCTGCCTGGGACACCAGCCACCAGCTGACCTCTCCCCTGAATCCATACATACAGCTGTGAGGCACAGATGTGTTTGAGGAAGAACTCTTTCTACCATGACTCATCCACTCATCACATCAGGTCCCTTTGCATATATACTTTTAAACTTTTATTATGGAAAATTTCAAACACACACAAAAATATACAGAATCATATCATAAATCCTCATGCACTCATCAGCTGGTTTCAACAATGACTGAGTCATGGCCAAACTTGTTTCATCTGTCCTTCCATCTAATCTCTCCCAATATTTTTTTGATTCAAATTATCTGGCCAATGTTTGTATTTTCAATCGTCTCATAAATGTTTTAAAGTTTCTTTTATTTTTTAGCTTGTCATGAAGGCTGGTTAATTTTTTTTTTAACAGTTTGAATCAGCATCCAAATAAGGTTTCCATATTGTGATTTGCTGATGAAATATCTTTGTCTCCATCTGTATTTTTTTCTTGTGATTTATTTCTTAAACAAATTGGGTTGTTTGTCCTGTAGAGTTTCCCATTTGGGACTTGTTGATGGGACATCCCCATGTAAATTAGTATTTAAATAGAAAGTCTTGATCATATTTAGATTTGTTGTTTCTTGGCAAGGCCATTCCATAGGTGGTGCTGTGTTATTTCACTAGAGGCGTTCAACGGTTGTCTCTTTTTGTGGGTGCATCAATGCTCAATGCTGAAATTTAATAATTTATTAGGGCTTGCAAAATGGTTAGGTATGAATTCTCTGATTACTTCTGTATTTATTAGGTGGTTTTTTTTTTTTTAAAGAGCTGAGATTTTGTTCTGTTGCCCAAGCTGGAGTGCAGTGGTGTGACCATGGCTCACTGCAGCCTTGAACTCCTGGATTCAAGCAATCCTCCTGCCTCAGCCTCCCAAGTAGCTAAGACTACAAGCCCATGCCACCGTGCCTGGTTAATTTTTATTTTTTGTAGAGACAGGGTCTTATGATGTTTCTCCTGCTGGTTTCAAATTCTGGCCTCCAGTGATCCTCCTGCCTTGCTCTCCCAGAGCACTGGGATTACAGATGTAAGCCGCTATGCCCAGCCAAGACGAAACACTTAAAAATAAAAACAACTTCTCCTCCTCTACCATTTGGTTACCCAGTGGCATAGTTTATATAGAAAAAAGGCAAAATAAATGCTTGATCCTTTTCCTTTACTCCCAGCTTCATGAATATGGAGTTAGTTCATTAGCATCCTCCAACAGTGAGCAATTAGGGTTTCTGAGAAGCCTCATGAAAGCTCATAGAATTAAATACATTTGATATGTTCCAATCCATTTTAGTTATTATCTTTATTCATGTTCAAACTGTTCCATCTTTGGCCAATGGAAGCCTCTTCAAATTGGCTTCTGAATCCTTATAGCCCCTATGCTGGGTTTGGCATATTGACAGGAGCCCATTTTGAGCCCAAGATCTTCAGGCCATTTGCACACTTAGCACGAGGTCTGGCACACCAGAGAATTCAGCAAATGGTAGCCATGAATGTTTTGATCATTTGTAAAAATCGTAATGCCTTCCCCACCCAGGGCCAGTGCCATAACTGGGCTTTTTAACACCTGCCCTACCCAGTCCTGACTTCTGCAGGGCAGGGGAGGAAGGAGCTGCATTTTTCTCTCTCCCACCCTTGTCTTTCCCCTGTCCGTATCTCCCCTCTCTTACTAATGTGTCCCACCAGAGGAAGGAAGGACATATCTCATGGGTGAGACTGAGACCAGGGGAAGTGACCATAGCCAGCATAGCCCCTTTTGAACTCAGGGGCAGGGTTTGTCCATAAGCTACATTCTCTTCACAGCTGCCTCCTCCATAGGGAAAGAGCCCCGAGCAGGCTGAGCATCTGGAGGAGTTTCTGGGAGGGAACAAGGCAATCTACAGTTACACCTGACACTGGGTATACATTTATTTATTTTTATTATGTTTTTTGAGTTATGTGGTTTGGCTCTGTCCCCACCCAAATCTCATCTTGAATTACAGCTCCCCTAATTACCACATGTTGTGGGAGGGACCTGGTGGGAGATAATTAAATCACAGAGGTGATTACCCCTCTACTGTTCTTGTGCTTGTGAATAACTCTCAAGAGATTTGATGGTTTTATAAGGGGAGAGCCCTTTCACTTGGCTCTCATTCTCTCTCTTGCCTGCCACCATGTAAGATGTGCCTTTTGCCTTCTGCCACAATTGTGAGGCTTCCCAACCATGTTGAACTGTAAGTCCATTAAACTTATTATTATTATTTTTTTAATAGATTACCCAGTCTCAGGTATGTCTTTACAGCAGTGTGAGAACAGACTAATATATTGAGACAGGGTCTCACTCTGTCACTCAGGCTGGAGTGCAGTGGCATGATCACAGCTCACTGCAGCCTTGACCTCCTGGGCTCAAGTGATCCTCCCACCTCAGCCTCTTGAGTAGCTGGAACACTACAGGCATGTGCCACCACACCTGGCTAATTTTTTATTTATTATATTTTGTTTTATTTATTTTTTTTTATTTATTATATTTTAAATTTGTTTTTTGTATAGATGGGGTCTTGCTATGTTGCCCAGGCTTGGGTGTGCATTTAATTCAGGGAGGAAGGAGTAGAGTCCTGCATTTGGCTTCAGATCCAAGCTGCGTTTTCTAATCCTACTGCTGGATGAGTCCATATCCTCCTGCCTTGGCCTTCCAAAGCACTGGGATTACAGACGTGAGCCACCATGCCCAGCCAAGATGGAATACTTAAAAAAACCCAACAACCTGTTTTCTCCATACTTCTAGGAACCATCCTAACACCATGTTTGCAGTGTCTCTCAGGGTCCCTGCCAAGGTATTAAATCCTATGTTTGGAGGAAGTGCCCAATAATAATAAACTCTCTTTTATCCAGTTTTGTTTTCTATTTCTCACACCTTCCTTAATCCAGCACACTTCGAATGAATTCTCATTTGTACTTTCCTGATAAGACTTGGCAGGATTCTGTAGCTCCTGCAGGGTAGAGTCCTTTTCTTCCTTATACGGTTCAGCACCTCCACCGCTGGGTTGTGTTGCAAGCTGGGAAGTGCACCTGGCTGAGAGGCCAGGGGGAAGTGTGGACAGATCACAGGGCACACATATTCTCTTACCCAGGAGAGGTCTCTGCATCACTTTCCAGGAGGCAAACAGGGATGGAGCTTAACAAGATGGGTTATTTTGCAGGCCCAGACATTCAGAGAAATCAGAGGATTCATGCTTTTTCAGGGGCATTAACCCAGCTGTCATCCCATACCCAAGGTCAAATCATTGCTTTCCCAGCCAGGGTCCTGACCCTATTATTGCAAATCTACCTGAGGTTGAGAATTTAACCTCCTTTGCTGCAGGAGATAAGAGTCTTTTCTTTTTTTAACGATGCTAAGGAGGCACTTGAGCTTTTGTGTTCAGTTTTCAGTTGACTATTTGTCACCCTCAGTCTTTTGTCATCTTTTTTCAAAGCATACATTTTTCTTCAGTGACAGCCACTTAATTCCACTGCCCTTATAATGACTATTTCCCACATATTTTTAACACCAAATGCATTGCCCCTCTAGTGCCTTTCCTTCCACTTGTATCCCGTTTCATTTTAACACTGTTGGAAGTTTTGCCAGTTTCATTGCCATCCGGTGTCAGGAGCTATATCAGTTCGGTGTACCAATGGTAACGGGGTTCTCGTTGCTTGTCAGTCATTGACTGGCCATCTCAGATCTCATCTTAGCAACTTCTTTCTCAGACTCCTCCTGGCATCATCTGTTTGGTTGATTTCCCCAGGAAGCAGGTGCTGGACAGAGATTCGAGTGTGTAGGTTCACTAGGAGGTGTGCTCAGCATGGACACCTGTGGTGACAGGGAAGGAAGCGAGATGGAGAAGAGAGAGGTGGTGAATTGCAATTCAGTTTCATCTAAGACCTCAGCTGACTCCTTTGGGAAGCTCTGAAACTTCAGACTTGTCCCAGGTTTGGGAAATGGCCCAGGCCTTTATATTCCTGTATTGACTGGTACAGTGGGCTGAAGGTTTGTGTCTCTCCAAAACTTCATGTTGAAATCCTAACCCCCAAATGTGATGGAGATGGGGCCTTTGGGAAGTGATGGTCCTGAGGATGAAACCCTCATGAGTGGGATTAATGCCTTTATAGAAGGGACCCCAGAAAACTCTCTTGCTCTCTTTCTGTCATGTGAGGATAAAATGAGATGACCATCTGCAACCCAGAGAGAACCTCCATCAGAACCCAACCATGCTGGCACCCTGAGCCTCGAATTCCAGCCTCCAAAACAGTGAGAAATGGGTTTCTGTTGCTGCTAAGCCACTCGGTCCATGGCACTTTGTTGTAGTGGCCCAAATGGACTAAGACAGACAGTTGCCATTGCAGGCTGCCCCTGGGAAGGTGGGGTGTCCTTGAGTGAGGCAGCTTTCTTCAAGGAAAAAAGAACAATTTCTGGAGAGAGATGACAGTTGGGAGCTCTCAGCCGGCAAGTCTCAGCAGCAGAAGGAATGAAGAGAAAAGAATGGGCGCAGTATTTTGTAGATTCATCTCTTAAGAAGCAGATTCTGTTCTTACAGCTCTTGAATCTGGCTTGGCTTTGTAACTTGGTTTAGCCAGTGGGACAGTAGCCAGCACAAGACAGGAAAGTCCTGAAAAGCACTTGCCCAGGCTTGCTACTGAGAACCCTTCCATGGTGTGTGAAGAAGCCCAGGCTAGGCCCCTGAAGGAAGAGAGAGGCCCCGTGCATCCCAGGCAAGGCCTCAGACATAAGTCCTATACCAAGGGTTCCCAAACCCCAGGCCACAGACTGGTACTGATCCATGGCTTGCTAGGAACTGGGTCACATGGTAGGAGGTGATTGGCAGGTGAGTGAGCGTTACCGCCTGAGCTCCGCCTCCTGTCACCTTCTGGGTAAGTGGCAGCATTAGATTCTCATAGGAGCATGGACCCTATTGTGAACTGTACATGCAAGGGAACTAGGTAGCATGCTCATTATGAGACTCTAACTAATGCCTGATGACCCTAGATGGAACAGTTTCAACCCGAAGCCATCTTCTCTACCCACTCCACCCCTGTCTGTGGAAAAGTTCTCCATGAAACTGGTCCCTGGTGCCAAAAAGGTTGAGGATGCTGTCCTAGACCACCCACTCCCGGCCAAAGGGGCCCAGATAAACCACACAGCAGACCCAGCGGTTCATGGGAAATAATAAGTGTTTGCTGTCTTCAGCCACTAAGTTTTGGGAGTCATTTGTTACATAGCAAAAACTCGTTGATGAGTAGGCCAGCATGTTTGTTCAGAATGTTTTGGTATTTGGAAAACTTATTTTCTTCCCCCTCTCTAGGTTTCTAGATTTCCAATAAAACTTTAGCCAAATCCATGTTTGTTTTTTCAGAGCCTTTTACAAAGCACTCTTTCTTTTTTTTTTTTTTTTTTTTTTTTTTTTTTTAATGAATCATAAATTTTATTTCAAAATGTAAACGTCACTAAACATGCATACACGTTAAAACAATAAAATTTACAATTTCGTTAATTTTTCTTTTTGCATAGGACATCATTACAATATAGAATCTATGCCATACAAAATACATACAAAGTTTAATCCGAGCAAGCCAAGGCCAGACTGGGAACTGTACAACTGTAATACTTCACTGTAGTGATCCAGAAAAGATGAAACGTGGCCTTCGGGATTATAGTGGGTGCTGGTTAAAAAAAAGTTCCTACGGAAACGAAAAACATGAGCTCCATGGAAATGGTCTTGGACCCTTGGATTCTGCCTTGGGCTTTTGGCAAACGATTCCAGAGAAGCTCCACCAATGGCTTTGGATGGGAAGGGGTTGCCTGTGCGGGCCTGGGGCAGCTGAGACCCAGAAGCATGCACCCAACACAGGCACACAAGCAATTCCTAGTCACGAAGGAACCACCACAAGCCCCAGACCCGACAATGACAATGCATAGTTGCTCAGGAGAGCCTCCCTCCTGCTGAGGCTGACCAGCCTGAGGCCCCAGCACTCCGCACCAGGGGCCCCTCCAGGGAGAGGCCAGGGAGCAGTCTCCCACTCACACACCCAGAAGCAGGCACCTGGACCTGGCACAGATGCTGGAGCTGATGAGCCCACGTGGTGTCTAGAGCCACATGGGAGGTGGCCCCTCACTCCTCTCAAGGTAGCCAGGTACAGTGGCTCCTGCACCGAGTGTGTAGCCTCGGTCATTCAGCTCACACACCTGCTTTCCAAATGAGCACGCAATGTGGCCTGTCCAGGGGCCCACTAGGAAGAGGCCAGGGAGCAAGGACCCTGAGGCCTGAAGAAAGTAGTTCCCTTGCCACACCACCCGCCCACCCCTGCCCGGAATGTGTGACTTGTAGGGTTGGGGACGCTACTTCTCTCCCATCCAGTTCCTTTTTAAATAAAAGTAGTAAAGTTTTTAAAGCTGTATGAGAAAGAGAGAGGCAGGGCCGGGCCAGGCAGCTGCACTGCAAGTCCGAAATCTTCATGGGAGTGAGTAGAAACCAAACGCGGCTCCTCTTCCCTCGTGGACCGGGCTCCCATCTCCTGCCGAATTCAACTCTTCTGATGCCGAGGGAAAGAACAGCAGGCGGGAGGTGGCGCCTCACCCTAAAGGGTGCTCAGGCATGTCAGTAGTAAGCTGGACTGTGCATCCACGTTCTGGTACAAAGGTCTCTGGAATGTGTCTCAGACAAGCCTTCAGAGCCTCAGAATCAGGAAAATTAGTCATAGGACCTGGTTCTCCCTGGGTTAATCCTGAATTCAAAAACCATCAGCCTACACCTCAGATTTTAGCTTTGGAAAATATGGTGACCAGAATTGTATACGGAAACAGCAAAAGATGTAGATAACCTACAAAGCAGTTCTTACTGGTTGCGATATGATCAACACATCAACATACCTTTTAAACCTAGCGCTGAGTCTGACTAAATGACCTTTTTTAAATGGGGGGAAAAAAATCAGTGACATCTGTCGGAAGTCAAAATGGTCAGGTAGCCCTGCAAACACAGCCACAACCAGTAGCAGAGAAACAAGGCCACACTATTGCTCAGATCACATCTTCCTGTTGGGGGGCACCCCTACCCGGCTGAGATCCTGAATGGGTCCCTAGGGAGCACCAGGATCCTGTGCAGTCCATCTTAGCACCTGCTTCTGGCAAGAAAGAGGCTGGTTTTCTGGACACACCGTGCAGGGAGACAGAAGACTTGAGGTCAAGTCTTGAGGCAGAGTGGCCAGCCCTCTCTGCCCATCCCCACCTTTGAATGACCCCTCACTGGTCTGAGCTGTGCTCTGGATACAGCAGGGCCTGGGGTCGCCATGCCTCACATTTGTACCTGGAGGCTGCACCACGGCGAATCCGGCACCTGCCTCGGTGTGGGGCCTGGGAAACAAGTCAGGGTTGGGAGTGAGGGGATCTTGCACTCGAGAGTCGTGGGTGGGGGTGCAGCAGAATGCAGGCAGGGCTCCTCCAGGACCCTGTTCCCATCCAGGACATCTCCGCATGTTCCTATGTAGCACCCTGCAGGACAGGACCCCAGGGCTCTCTGAGTAAAGGGCTGTGTCCGTCTGTTTTCCTGTATGGCTGTAGGATCCAGTAGGCATTTGGGGAGCTGAGAGCCATTCCCCTAATATGGCTGATGTAAAGAGGGGCTTTCTTATCTGGGACATGAGCAATACCAGCCCCCGATGGCTGAGCCTGAAGTCAATTTAGGCCCTTTATAAGGGAGCTCTCCCTTCACTCAGGCAATACAAAGCACTCTTTCAATTACCTTCTTCAGCTCAGAAGAGGGAATATAAGAGGCCTTTACTGTTCATATTTGCTAAAGAAAATACACGCTTTCAGAGCTGCCATTGTTACTGAACAGAAAACACAATTACCACTGGAAAAAACAAAGAACTGTTATTTGATCATAAATGTTCTAAAGAGGGCAGTATGCTGATTATTAGCTGAACTGAGTTTTTGGAGGAGGATTTGAGGACCTGATGCAGTGAATTAAGTGGAAATGTGCTAAAAAGAAAAAGAAAAAGAAACCCAAAAGGAAACGCAAACCAAGCACCTTCTAGCTGCCTACTGGAAAAATATTTTCATAGCACATATTTCTTGGCACCAAGTAGGAACTTGGTAAGTGTTTGTTGACTGAATAAATGAATACCTGAATGGTAGGAATCTGTGCTACTGTGCTTGAAAAATGTGCTACCCTGCTTCCCTGGCTTTGGGATCGTGGAGGAATCAAGTTGATATTAAAATAGAGGAATTGGGCTCAGTAATCTTGAGATTTCCCTTCCCAAACTCCCTAGAGCTTCGGTGAAATTCTAGGGTCTCCACTTCTGTAGGATACATCTTTCCCCTTTTATGCCTCTGTTTTCTCTTCTGAAAATGAGAATATCTGACCATTTTGAAAGCCTAGATTTTGGGATTGGCCACGGGGTAATGGAATGTGCCCGGAGACAGTGATCTGTGTTTAATTCCTTGCTAGACCTCTCACCAGATGTTTGTGTGATGTTGGGCAAGCCACTCAAACTCTGTGCTTCAGCTTCCAAATCCACGTAATGAGGACAATAATACTATTGCAGGGTTGTTGGGAGAATTCGAAATAATATACACAAAGTGCCTGGAATGTGGGTGCTAAATAGCTGGAAGTTATGAATAATTTGTAGATTTCTATAGAGTGAGGAGAATAACATTTGCACTATTCTGATGGCTCTTGTGATGTATCTAATATTTCTGATTTTATTCACAATTGTCAAATATTGGGGAAAACTCCTCTGTGCCCATTAAGCCTCAAGTCTTTATTTAGAATGCTGAACTCTTTCTTTCCAAGCGTTTCCTCCTCCGAATGCCCATAGGGACAAGTCACATTTCTTGAGCTGCTAAATTGAATGGCAGCTGCCTCCTACTCCATATGTTTCTCATTCTAACATGTTGTCTCAAATATTTTTAGCTACTAAGCACACACTCTGGTCTGCTATGTTTTGCCTTCTAATTTTTTTTTTTTTTCACATTTTAGATGACTGCTTTTGGGTTTTGCATTATTCTGTGGTTTCCTGCCCACTTGCTCCACCCTTTAATTGCTCCACCAGCACGCAGTCCCCGCCGCCTGCCAAGGCTGGCTCCCCCTTTCTCTAATATCCCTGGCTCTCCCCAAGGGCCGTCCTTAATCCAACAAGCTCTCCAGTGCTTTGCAAAATTTAAACCCCTCTGTTTATCCTGCCCCCTCCCCTCAATGTCCATGGCAGTTATCTCACTTGGGCTCCCATTTCCTGCTCTTATTCTTGGCTTCCTGCCAGTCATCACACATTCACATGAAATCCTGCCTCTCCTCACCGAAGGGAAAGGCTGTTTCCATTCATGGAAAGCTCATTTGCCACAAAGATGCTACACCCTTGCCATAGGCAGGGTGTTCTCGGGTTTCCTGATATGCCCAGGGCAAGGTTGGAGGGCCCTGGTCCCAATAGTTATTTACAGTGAAGGCAAGTCAGGTTAGAGAACAGCGTGGTCTTTGTGGTGTGGGGGAGAGAGCACAGGCTGTGAATTCTGACTGACCTGGATTTTGGTCCATGTACCATTTCTTAGCCTCAAGTCATTTATCTGTGAAATGAGAATCATCTTAGTACCTACCTCACAGCAGTATTCAGAGGCTCATGAATGGAAAAGACTCAACACAGAGCCTGGAGAATGACATTTGCTCCATAAGTATTGTATTCCACCCACCCCCTTTCACTGACTGCTAAGGCTTCCAGATCAGCCAAAGTCTCAACAACAATCAAAATGACCTGTGTAATCCCAGCACTGTAATCCCAGTGCTCACGCCTGTAATCCCAGCACTTTGGGAGGCAGAGGTGGGTGGATCATGAGGTGAAAAGATCGAGACCATCCTGACCAACATGGTGAAATCCCGACTACTAAAAAAATACAAAATTTAGCTGTGCACAGTGGCACATACCTGTAGTCCCAGCTACTCAGGAGGCTGAGGCAGGAGACTCGCTTAAACCCAGGAGGTGGAGGATGCAGTGAGCTGAGATTGTGCCATTGCACTCCAGCTAGTGACAGAGCAAGACTTTGTCTCAAAAAAAAAAAAAAAAAAGAATGTAGACGACACTTCAAAGGATTTAAGTGAAGAGTGCATAATGAAGATTATTTGTAGAGATGTGGGCTTGGGTGAGAAACACCCCGAGACCAGAAACAGCAGAATCCCTAGTGCCTGCCGAGGGGCAAGACCAGGGTGAGCTCCTACTCAGTGTCTGGTGAGAGCTGGAGCCCTGACACAGGGATGGAGCCAACTGGCACTTGGAAAGTGTCCTGGGGTCTTAGTGAACTGACATCGTTTCCTCTTCTCTTCCCCAGGATCTCAGATTTCTGAAAAAACCCTATACAAATCTAAGTTAGTTAAAAAACAGCAACAACAAAATCTAAAGTGGTTGGACTGGAGCTATGCTTAGGTAGAGAAATGCGGCCCACCCAAGAGGGACTAGGGATGGAAATAACCCCCTCTTCTCTCTTCCTGTCCGTGCCTTCTATTGGGTGAAACTAGAGGTCCACTGGGCAAGGGGACCTGGGTGGAGATGTCCAGTGGCATTAGCCTCCCAGGTACAGAGAAATGCAGAGAAAGATAAAAAATGGACCCAGAGGAGCTGAGAATCATCTTGTCATTTGTCACCCATTCGCCGGTTGCTTTGTACAAGGCCTTGAGTCTCAGTTTTCTCTAAAGGGGGCATCAAACTAACTTCGTGTCTACCTCACAGGGCCTTGGGGCAGCCAGTGAGAGCATTAAAATCATTCGCTTGCCATGCAACCCTCTTCATTTGCATTATCTCACTTAATTCCGCAACAGCTGGGTAGAGCATAAGGGAGAGAGGCCAGGAGACAAGAACAGGCACTTTGGAATCAGAAGAAGAGGGTTATCAACTGTGGCTCGGCCACGCTTTTTAACTGTGAGATCATGGGCAACTGAAGCTCTCGAAACCTCAGCTATTGTCCTACTTTGGGTTCCTCAAAAAACACATCCTGAGACAAGTAGTTCATTTGGGAGCTGATCCCAGGACGCCCTGGGAGGGAGCGGGCAGGGACTCAGGGGAGGGAGAAAAGCCAATTTTGGGTGTATTCACAAGTGGGTAACTTGGTCTCAGTGCCACAAGTGCCCTGAAGACTGTACAGGGTACATCCTAGGGTTGTTTGCCTGCAGGGTGAGGGTGCTGAGGTGTTTATCCACCAGCTCCCAGCCCTCACTAACTGAGGGTGATTCTTGGGAGTTTCACTCCCTGGCCATTTCACACTGCCTGCTGTGGCCGGAAGAGACTCAAGCAGCCAGAGAATGCCATGGGGTGGAAGTCCTCCGGCGTGGGCCGGGAGGAAATGTCTGGGGGACCGACGCCGTCCATTTTGTTTTTCTAATTTGTATCCTGGAGATGATGTCTATGTCACAGGACAGTGACAGAGATGAAATGATTAATAATGAAATGGCTAAATATCTTCCAAGCACCTGGCTCATAGGTAGGTATTCTTTGGATACTTATCCAAAGAAAAAGGAGGCATTCATAGTAAAGATGGGTAAATATTCATGTGTTACAGATGGAAGCAAATGGACTCAAAGAAGTTAAGACATTTGCTCTAAATCACACAGACAGTTCTTAAGTGGCCAAGTCAGCTCTGGCCCCAGTGTATTCCCCTTCCACTCTGCCGTGGCTACCTCCTGTTAATGGACTATACATTTAGAGTGCTTTTGCCTCATAAAGTGTGAGAAGCTCCATAAATATAAAATGTGTGTAGTCCCAGGCTTGCTAGCTCAAATTCAAGTTAAATTGACTCTTGGGTAGTTCTTCCCTCGCCCCTGATTCTCATAAGCTCAAATATATATTTTCTTAGTCCCCTGGGATCCTCCATTCTGTGCCCCAACAATCCCTAACCCTTCATTAGTAATGCCTAGGTGTCTCCACATATTTCAAGGGGTGCCAGAAAGTCTCCAGACAAAATAAAATATGCCATAAAACACAAAGTGCATAAAACTCTAGACACCTTGTTCCCCATGTCATGTTTCCTTTTAAAAACAAATATTTTGAAATGCCCTCTTTACTATCCTGCTGATACACACATAAAAAACAATAAAATGCACAAACTCTTTTCTTAAAAATGCTGGGAAGATATACATAATAAAAAATTTACCATTTTAACCACTTTCAAAGTGTACAGTTTTGTGTTTTTCAATACATTCATATTGTTCTGCCATGATCGCTACCATCCATTTCCAAAACTTTTATGATTCTCCCAAACTGAAAATTTACATTCCTTAAACACTAGTTTTCCTCATTCCCCTCTCCTCCCAGCCCTGCCACTAGCATTTTACTTTGTGTCTCTATGAATTTAACCATTCTAGGTACCTCATATGAGTGGAATCACACAGCGCTGTGCCCTTTTGTAACTGGCTGCTTTTTCTCTTTCTCTCTTTCACCCTGCCTTTCTTTCCTCTTTCACCCTCCTTTCCTCCCTCCCCTCCCCTCCCTCCCCTCCCTCCCCTCCCCCCCCTCCCCTCCTCTCCCCTCCCCTGTTTTTGACAGAGTCTCACTCTGTCAACCCAGGCTGGAGTGCAGTGGCAAGATCTTGGCTCACTGCAACTTCCGCCTCCCAGGTTCAAGCAATTCTCATGCCTGAACCTCCTGAGTAGCTAGGACTACAGGCATGCACCACCACATCCAGCTAATTTTTGTATTTTTAGTAGAGTTAGGCTTTCGCCATGTTGGCCAGGCTGGTCTCAAACTCTGGCCGTCAAGTAATACTCCTGCCTCAGCCTCCCAAAGTGCTGTGATTACAGGTATGAGCCACCACACCCGGTGCGGTTTATTTCACTTAGCGTAAATTCTTCAAAGTTTATATTGTAGCATGGGTCAGAACCGCTTTCCTTTATATAGCTGAACAGTATTCCATTGCATATATATAGGACTTTTTTTTTTTTTTTTTGCACTGGGAGGTATATGTGCAGGTTTGTTACATGGCTATATTGTATAGTGCTGGGGTTTGGGCTTCTATTGAACCCATCACCCAAATAGTGAACATAGTAACCAATAGGAAGATTTCAACTCATGTCCCCTTCCTTTCCTCCCCCTTTTTGGAGTCCCTGGTGTCTATTGCTTTCATCTTCATGTCCGGGTACACCACATTGTGTTTATCCATTCATCTGTCAATGGACACTTGGGTCTCTTCCACCTTTTGGCTATTTTAAATAGTGTTGCTATAAACATGGGTATACAAATATCTGTTTGAGTCCTTGCTTTCGATTCTTTTGGGTATATACCCAGAAGTATAATTGGTGGATCATATGGGACTCTATTTTTAATTTTTTGCAAAACTGCCTTATGGTTTTCCACAGTAGCTGTACCATTTTATGGTCCCATCTGCATAACTGTTTTATAAATGAGAAAAATAGAAAAGCAATTGGTAGCTAAGTAGTATGTGGTATTTCAGAATGGCAAGGCTGGAGCTGGGCTGCATGAGTACACAGTGCAGCCGCTGCACATCTGCCCCTCGTATGCCACGAAAACAGACCCACGTGTAGGTGCCATGCGGCGATGCTGTCCCTGGAGTGTGTTGCCAGAAGTAATTTTCCAAAATAATGAACAACTCTTCGTAGAGCTCTAAATGAATCACAGCGCATCTGCATTCGTCTTCCTAGAAACTCAAGTAGATATTAAAGATGCACTAAAAGGTACCTTGTATTTATATATGAAACAAAATTACAATTAGAAAATTATGAACAAATATTTCATCTATAGCAGTTTCCAGTAGGACATCTGAGAGTTGCTAGGATGTGGATACTTTTTCATTGTGTCCTTTTAGAACTGTCCAATACCTCACTTATTTATTTCTAGTAGCACGCTACCTGTCAACATTGTGAACAGAAAATGCCCCTACAAATTCCTATCTCCCCTAGAAGTGAGATGCAGCCCCCATTTAGAAATGCTCTAAGGAAGCTCACCCAGGTGGTGGATGAATGATTTCCGATTGCCTGACAGTAACAATAGGACTTGTTGGAGCAAAGGTCATGTACATTAAAAAATGTCCGAGGTCTCCAAGGTCTTGATCATAAAAACCAGCACCTGGCTTTTTTTCCCATTAGTTTCTTATATCCCATAGATGCTCAGTTGTTCTCAAAATCTGTTTTCTATGCCCAATCCACAGATAAGAAGGACTGAGGGCCTGGGCACATGTGGCCTCTGTGGGAAGAAACAAAAAGAGGACAGATAGGTGAGATATTTTCAAGGCTTGTGCACCAAAACTTAAGTGATTAGATGTGGGGAAGGAGAAAAAGATGAACATAACATGTGGCTTGGTATTTTTGAGATTGGGCACTGGAGAATTAACATGCCATTAACATAGTAAGGGTGGTAAAGTATTATATTAACAGCTGGCCCCAGAATTCCACAGATGAAGAGCTGTCTGTGACCAGGTGCTCTGCTCTGAGAGGTGAGGCCTGAAAGATGCTCTGGAAGGAGAGTGAACCCGAGTGAGGCATTTTGGAGGAGAACTGGGGTTTTGGCTCTGCTCTACCATCCATAAGATGTGAGGTTTGAGAACAACTGCTTATAAGTGATGGTTTCCTCATCCGTAAAATGGGCTATTCTAGCCACAACCTACCTCCCAAGGCACTTGTGTGTGAGCACGGTATCTAAGACTGATTGTTCTGTTCACCTCATGCCTGAAATAGCAATAGCTACTCTGTGTATTAGCCCAATGGAACAAAATAGAGAACCCAGAAATAAGGCCACACACCTACAACTATTTGATCTTCGACAAACCTGACAAAAATAAGCAATGGGGAAAGGATTCCCTAGTCAGTAAATGGTGCTGGGAGAACTGGAATGACACAAGTTTACCCATATAACATGAACCCCTGAACTTGAAAGTTAAACAAAAAAGGCAAAAAATAACTATGCTGTGTATCAGTCAGAATTCTCCAGAGAAACGGAACCAAGAGAGTCTACATCTCCATGCACTAAGATTTACTGTAAGGAATTTGTTCATGTGATTGTGGGGGATGGCAAATCTAAAATTTTAGGGCAGTGGTAGGCTGGACACTCAGGCAATAGTTGATGTCTCAGCCTTGAGCCTGAAATTTGCAGGGCAGACTGGCATGCTGGACACTCAGGCAGGGTTTCCATGTTACAGTCTTGAGGTAGAATTTCTTCTTCAAGAAATCTCTTTCTATGCTCTTAAGGTCTTCAAATGATTGGACGAGGCCCACCCACGTATGGAAGGTCATCCCCTTCACTTAGAGTCAGCCAATTGCAGATGCTAATCACATCTATAACATACCTTCAAAGCAACATCCAGTTTAGTGCTTGATCAAACAAGTGGGCACCATAGCCTGGGCAAGTTGACACATAAAAGTTAATCTTTACCCCTTGGACGCATAGGAAGCTAGACATGAGAAGTGTCCAATCCATGGCCAGGAACTTGTCCACTTGTCACATAAGCCAGAATACACCCTGGCCTTGCTCTGGGTCTCATATCCTTACTTAGTAAACTGGCTATCAGAGCACAGTCCTTCCAAAGTTCTGGGAAGAGCTTCTTCCATTAAAGCTCCCCTGCCAGATCAAGCTGCATTCAGTGTCTCCCTGGCTAGATACTGTTCCTGTGGCATCTCTAGTACCACAGCCTATCTAGACGGGGTGGGTAAAGGTAGAGGGGCAGCAAATAGGTGACCTTCCGTGCTACCAGGTTCTCTGCATTTCTCGCACGTCACTGCCAGTCTCTTGCCTCCTTTGACTCAATGGCCCTCGGTGTGTGTCTGTTATAGCAGATGCTAATCACATCTATAAAATATATCCTTTTACTGTTTCTGTTATACTGCTTGTTGCCTCTAGGATGTTAAACACAGCCCAGTGTCTGGCAGCCATTCCCAAGAAATCCACCCACCCCAAACATTTTGTGAATTTCAGCAGCATTTCCTCAAGACTTGGTGGTAGCAAAGGTGGTTGAAGTTTACCTACATTACCTACATTTAATTCTTACATCAGCCTTTGAGGTAGACATCATTAGTTTTACTGCCCTAAGCATCGTGACCCTGGCCACAAAGCTAATAAATTGAGGACACTTTCAACTTTTTACTTTATACTGGGTCCTTCTTAAGAATCAGGCACTTGGTAGCCTTGCGTTCACTCTTAAGGTGATGGAACTTAACTGAGCCGCTGGAAATAGTGATACTTGTCATTTATTCAATTTATTCCACACATGAATGCCTCCCAACAGTGAGCATGCAGCCTAAGGAAAGAGTCAGCTGTGCTCACTAAAGAGGCGGCGAGGCAGCACACGTATGCGTGTGTAGTCAGGAATGTGGAGACCAGGGTAGGGAGGTGTAAAAAATGCTGTATGTGGGCTCAGCATGGCCCTGCCCTGCCTCAAAGCCTCCACATAGGAACGCCACTGTCATGAATCTTAAACTCCATCCCAGCTGCATGGGCAATATTAGCCCCACCCAGTTGGAGTGGGAGGGGGCATGGGGTGAGCTTGCTGAAGGGCGGCCGTCTTTCTAGTCCCACCTAGTGTCCTGGTAGCCAGGCAGATGTCTGTGAACACTTGTGGAAAGTGGGATCCAAATATGAAGAGCTGCTGCCTCCTTGCCCATGCTGGTCCTCTGCCTGGGTCATGTTCCTTTCTCCCTCCTGTGTAAGGGAATCTGCTCTTCATCCCTCACCATGTCCCCAGGCAGGTGCCCTTGGGGCTCCCATAGCAATCCCGCAGGGTCTTGGATGCTCTTCTGCATCTCGTTTCTCCCTGGGATGATAAACTCCCTGTTAAACTGCCTGAGGCCTGAGATAACTGAGGTGCTTCTACCTCCTCCACACATTCCTTCCGTTGACACACTGCCCTGAGTGCCTTCTTCGATGCGTTTGTGCTTTTCCAGTGGGACTCTGAGGGAATGCAGCCCCAGACAGGTTTGCGGCAGGCCCTGCGCTTTCTTGCCTTTGCTGGTCCTCACACCTGGACACAACCTCTGCCTTTCCAAGGCCCGACGCCTCTTTCACTAGTGTTGTGAAATCTCCGTCTCCTTGGAATTCCAGACTGCTTAATTCCATTTCTTCTTGCAGCATTTATAATTATAGCAATAACTAACCTCTGTCTGGCTAGCATTCCTTACAAAGCACTTCCCCATATATGACCTTTTCTTATTCCTACCAAAAGAATTGGGTGAATAGCTGTCCTGCATTTCATATTTTCTATGAACAGATTCTGTACCTATATATCACTCTTTTCTTTTCTTTTTCTTTTTTTTTGAGACGGAGTCTCACTCTGTCCCCAAGGCTAGAGTGCAATGGTGCAATCTTGGCTCACTGCAACTTCTGCTACCCAGGTTCAAGCGACTCTCCCTGCCTCAGCCTTCTGAGTAGCTGGGATTACAGACATGCACCACTACACCGGGATAAATTTTGTATTTTTAGTAGAGATGGGGTTTTCACCATGTTGGCCAGGTTGGTCTCCTGACCACAGGTGACCCGCCTGCCTCAGCCTCCCGAAGTGCTGGGATTACACGTGTGAGCCATCACACCCGGCCACATATATACCACTCTTAATTGTCACAGCAGAACCACAAGAAGTGTGTTAGTGTTCCCGTTACACAGATGAAGAAACTGAAGTGCAGAGAAGTGAAATCTCTCACTCTAGTTTATCCAGCCAGGAATTGAACTTAAGTCTGCCTGACTTCAAAGCTTTGTTAACTATCAAAGCATGTGGCCTGTGGTGCTCTACTGGGCTACATTTATAGAGGTGGAAACAGAGGCTGGGTGACTGAGAAATAACTTGTACAAGATGGCGGATGCAGGACTGTGTCCGAGTCTTCTGAGTTCAGACCCCAGGCTTCTCCCTTGACATGGCTGTTCATCTGCCGTACAGTCACTGATGTTCATGACTCATCTTCATTTCTCAAAGAAACATGAGGGTAAGATCAGTGCCGAAGTTGCCAAATTACCTATGAAGGATAAAGGAGGAGGGAGCAGGACTGGGTGCGAGATCCTCAGACCACACCACCTGCCACCAGCAAAGTGGGGGCAGGCAGGCAGGGAGACTTAGGGAGGAGAGCTAGGACTGCAGTGTGGCTCTGAGAGGGCCTCCCCAGGCCCAGGGGCAGACTCCAGGCATGGGATCTATCAAGGAGGCCTATCCTGGGCAGATGTCACCTGGCTCTAGTCCTCCCTCATGCTCAGTCATGGCTGGGAGAATTCAGGGAGCCAGTGGCCTTGGTGCAAATGCCACATCGATTCTGAAGGTGCACAGGTGGTGGATGTCAGTCAATTGCACCCTTGGTCAGTTGCAATGCTCTCTGGAAAGCAAAGCTGGGCAGCACGCCTACGTGAGCACTGCGTGGACGAAGCCAATGTTTTGGACTCAGACAGACCTGACTTACCAGCCACAGGACCACAGGTAAGTCAATTAGTTTTTTTTGAGTTAATTTGCTTACCTTTGGCTGACGGATTAAATGAGGTAATGTATGTAAGATGCCTGTCATGATACAGCTGCTCAAAAATTGGCAGTAACCTTCCCTCAGAGAAGTCTGCTGTAGTGGTTAGCAGGACAGATTCTGAAAAGAGATAGCTTAGGTTCAAATCCTGTTTCTGCTACTTCTTAGCTGTCTGATGTAGAACAAGTTACCTAACCCCTCTGGGATTCAGGTTTCTTTTGCAAAAACTGGAGATAATAATAGTTCTTAACCTCAGGAGAGGTATTGTGAAAACTAAATGGGATAATCCATAAAGAATTCAGAACGTAATAGCTATTACTAATGGCCTGTATCCTGGAGCTGGGCTTCTCTCTTAAAGGGCAATGCATGGCAGTGGCCTGCAGAGGGCAGTATCACCGCAGCAATCTGATTTGCCTCTGGGCTAATGCTGTATCTGGGCCTTTCAAGCTGAGAGCAGAAAAATACCAAGGAGTACAAAGCACAGCAAAGTGACCAGGTGACAGAATGTGCCAGAAGAGATGCAGATAGCATGTAGAACAAGTACATTTTAAAAAAATAATATTTATTGGTGAGTGGCTGCAATGAAACAGAATGGAGAAAAATACCAAGAATTTCAAATTAAAATCCTATGCACAATTTAAGGTGAACATGCAACCCAAAACTTCTCATAGAAAATGACACACCTGCTCTCTTTGGACAAGTCTTAGGAGCCCCTGGAGTCTGGAGACCTGGGCCCTAGTTTGTTTATACAATTTGTGTCCCAGATCAAGACACTCTTTGAAAACACTTGGAATGCAACTTAAAGATGAACAGTCTAGAGCTGAGTGAGTGAAAGTGGAGTGCTTTGGACTTACAGGACATCTGGTATGTAATGCCAGCTCAGTCCCGAACTAGCCGGGTGACTTTAAGCCATGCGAGTCATCTCTCTGTGGGATGCAGACAACCTTTTGAACAGTCAGAGCAAAGGGCCAGGCCAGGGATTACCATCAGTCTGTATTCCATGCCACATCCCCCAAAAGTCCTTTTGTATTTGCCCCCATGCTATCCTGCAGGACATTCTTCTAGTTTCTTAAGCATCCTGGACAAAGGGGGGCATTTTCTTACACCTCCAGTGTGCTTGTCACTCTTCTTGCTCCTGGTAACTGCAATGTCTACTATCTAGTCTCTTAGGGGTCTCTTGGGACCACCATTAAGCACCTTCAGACACTGGAATTCCTACTGCTATTTGTCATGGAGCCTGCTTCATGGACGAAAATACAGTTCATGTTGTTTTCAACTTAAATGTCTAAATCCCTGCCTCATTCTGTACATATCTTTCTGCAACTTGCCCTTTTCACTTAATCCTGTACCTTGGAGAATTTTCCATGCCACACATAAACATTGACCTTGTTCTTTACGATGGCTTAATGACAATCCACTGTATGAATGTCTGGAATTAAAGAATTCCAGTGTCAAAGGTTATTTAGACTTTTTCAATTTTCCCCTCTAAAAAGCAGTGTGGCAAGGGTGCCTGTGTGTGCCTCGTCCATTTCTGCAAGTCTTTCACTAGGATGGATTCCTAAAAATGGGGTTGCTAGGTTTCAGAGGTGAGCATGTAGAATTCTAAAAGATACTACTGAGGCACCCCTAAAGTCTATGCCTACTTACATTCCTGTCTCTTTCGAACACACTCTTTACTATAGTCCTCAGATGACAGGTAGGGTTTAATGTCAAGAACTGAGGAACGTGAGAGACGTATATCCTAGAGGTCAGGAGCCAGATATTGCATTCAAATCCTGACCGTAATCCTCACAATTTGTGTGATTTTGGGCAAGCCACTTAGTCTTTTGTGACTCAGTTTTCTCAATGAGTTAGTATATGAAAAACACCCAGAACAGGTGCTGACAAGTAGCAAGCAGGAATCCATTGTTTTGTGTTACTGTTATCCCAGCTTCTCTGATCTGTAACACCCAGGGGTGTTGGTGTTCTTAATGTGTGAAAAGAAGTTGCAAGACGCATGGGGTGCATGAAGTCAGAGGATACATTTCACTGGTAGACTTGTTGAAATAAGTAGTTGATAAACACCTAAAGTCCTTTTTTTCTTTTCTTTTCTTTTTCTTTTTCTTTTTTTTTTTTTGAGACAGAGTCTCACTCTGTTGCCAGGCTAGGGTGCAGTGGTGCAATCTCGACTCACTGCAACCTCCGCCTCCCAGGTTCAAGTGATTCTCTTGCCTCAGCCTCCTGAATAGCTGGGACTACAGGTGCATACAAGCACATCCAGCTAATTTTTGTATTTTTAGTAGAGACAGGGTATCACCATGTTGGCCAGGATGGTCTCTCTCTCTCTTTTTTAAATTTATTGCACTTTAGATTCTAGGGTACACATACAGAACATGCAGGATTGTTGCGTAGATACATGCATGGCAATGTGGTTTGCTGCCTCCATCCCCATCACCTATATCTGGCATTTCTCCCCATGTTATCCCTCCCCAACTCCCTACCCCCTGCTGTCCCTCCCCTAGTCTTCCTCAACAGACCCCAGTGTGTGATGCTCCCCTCTCTGTGTCCATGTGTTCTCATTGTTCAACACCTGCCTATGAGTGAGAACATGCGGTGTTTGATTTTCTGTTCTTGTGTCAGTTCCCTGAGAATGATGGTTTCCAGATTCATCCATGTCCCTACAAAGGACATAAACTCATCGTTTTTTTATGGCTACATATTATTCCATGGTGTATACATGCCACATTTTCTTTGTCCAGTTTATCATCGATGGGCATTTGGGTTGGTTCCAGGTCTTTGCTATTGTAAACAGTTCCACAATGAACATACATGTGCCTGTGTCTTTATAATAGAATGATTTATAATCCTTTGGATATATACCCAGCAATGGGATTGTTGGGTCAAATGGAATTTCTATTTCTAGGTCATTGAGGAATCTCCACACTGTCTTCCACAATGGTTGAACTAATTTACACTCCCACCAGCAGTGTAAAAGTGTTCCTATTTCTCCACATCCTCTACAGCATCTGTTGTCTCCAGATTTTTTAATGATTGCCATTCTAACTGGTGTGAGATGGTATCTCAATGTGGTTTTGATTTGCATTTCTCTAATGGCCAGTGATGATGAGCATTTTTTCATATGTTTGTTGGCCTCATAGATGTCTTCTTTTGAAAAGTGTCTGTTCATGTCCTTTGCCCACTTTTGAATGGGTTTGTTTGTTTTTTTCTTGTAAATCTGTTTTAGTTTTTTGCAGATTCTGGATATTAGTCCATTGTCAGATGGGTAGATTGCAAAAATTTTTTCCCATTCTGTTGGTTGCCAGTTCACTCTAATGATTGTTTCTTTTGCTGTGCAGAAGCTCTGAGTTTAATTAGATCCCATTTGTCTATTTTGGCTTTTGCTGCCAG
Source organism: Saimiri boliviensis (assembly GCF_048565385.1). Taxonomy (NCBI): domain Eukaryota; kingdom Metazoa; phylum Chordata; class Mammalia; order Primates; family Cebidae; genus Saimiri; species Saimiri boliviensis. The sequence continues at coordinate 27,747,275 of NC_133455.1, read as the reverse complement.
TGCTTTTGGTGTTTTAGTCATGAAGTCCTTGCCTATGCCTATGTCCTGAGTGGTTTTGCCTAGGTTTTCTTCTAGGGTTTTTATGGCGTTAGGTCTTATATTTAAGTCTTTAATCCATCTGGAGTTAATTTTAGTGTAAGGTGTCAGGAAGGGGTCCAGTTTCTGCTTTCTGCATATGGCTAGCCATTTTTCCCAACACCATTTATTAAACAGGGAATCCTTTTCCCATTGCTTGCTTTTGTCAGGTTTATCAAAGATCAGATGGTTGTAGATGTGTGGTGTTGCCTCCAAGGCCTCTGTTTTGTTCCATTGGTCTATGTCTCTGTTTCGGTACCAGTACCATGCTGTTTTGATTACTGTAGACTGTAGTATATTTTGAAGTCAGGTAGCTTGATGCCTCCAGCTTTGTTCTTCTTGCTTAGAATTGACTTGGCTATGTAGGCTCTCTTTTGGTTCCATATGAAGTTTAAAGTGGTTATTTCCAGTTCTGTGAAGAGAGACCTAGGTAGCTTGATGGGGATAGCATTGAATCTACAAATTACTTTGGGCAGTATGGCTATTTTCACAATATTGATTCTTTCTAACCATGACCATGGAATGTTTCTCCATTTGTTTGTGTCCTCTCTTATTTCCTTGAGCAGTGGTTTGTAGCTCTCCTTGAAGAGGTCTTTTACACCCTTTGTTAGTTGTATTCCTAGGTATTTTATTTTCTTTGTAGCAATTGTGAATGGCAGTTCATTCTTGATTTGGCTCTCTTTATTGGTGTATAGGAATGCTTGTGATTTCTGCACATTGATTTGGTATCCTGAGACTTTGCTGAAGTTGCTTATCAGATTCAGGAGATTTTGGGCTGAAGTGATGGGGTCTTCTAAATATACAATCATGTCATCTGCAAATAGAGACAATTTGACTTCCTCCTTTCCTAATTGAATACACTTTATTTCTTTTTCTTGCTTGATTGCTCTGGCTAGAACTTCCAATACTATATTGAATAGGAGTGGTGAGAGAGGGCATCCTTGTCTAGTGTCAGATTTTAAAGGGAATGTTTCCGGTTTTTGCCCAATCAGTATGATGTTGGCTGTGGGTTTGTCATAAATAGCTTTTATTATTTTGAGATACGCTTCGTCGATACCTAGTTCATTGAGAGTTTTTAGCATAAAGGGCTGTTGAATTTTGTCAAAGGCTTTCTCTGCATCTATTGAGATAATCATATGGTTTTTGTCTTTGGTTCTGTTTATGTGGTGAATTACGTTTGTAGACTTGCATATGTTGAACCAGCCTTGCATCTCCAGGATAAAGCCTACTTGATTGTGATGGATAAGCTTTTTGATATGCTGTTGCCATCAGTTTGCCAGTATTTTAGTGAAGATTTTTGCAACTATGCTTGTCATGGATATTGGCCTGAAGTTTTGTTTTCTGGTTGAGTCTCTGCTAGGTTTTGGTATCAGGATGATGTTGGCCTCATAAAATGATTTGGGAAAGATTCCTTCTTTTCATATTGTTTGGAATAATTTCAGGAGTGGTACCAGCTCCTCTTTGTATGTCTGGTAGAATTCAGCTGTGAACCCATGTGGACCTGGACTTTTTTTGGATGGTAGATTATTAATTGCTGCCTCAACTTCAGCCCTTGTTATTGGTTTATTCAGGGTTTCAACTTCTTCCTGGTTTAGGCTTGGGAGGGTGCAAGTGTCCAGGAATTTATCCATTTCTTCCAGGTTTACTGGTTTATGTGAATAGAGCTGTTTGTAGTAATCTCTGATGGTATTTTGTATTTCTGTGGAATTGGTGGTGATATCCCCCTTATCATTTTTTTATTGCATCTATTTGATTCTTCTCTCTTTTCTTTTTTATTAATCTGGCTAGCGGTCTGTCTTATTTTGTTGAACTTTTCAAAAAACTAGCTCCTGGATTTATTAATTTTTTGAAGTGTTTTTTTTTGTGTGTGTGTCTCTATCTCCTTCAGTTCTTCTCTGATCTTAGTTATTTCTTGTCTTCTGCTAGCTTTTGAGTTTCTTTTTTGATCTTGCTCCTCTAACTCTTTCAATTTTGATGATAAGTTGTCAATTTTCTATCTTTCCTTGCTTCTCAAGTGGGCATTATTGCTATAAATTTTCTGCTAGACACTGCTTTAAATGTGTCCCAGAGATTCTAGTATGTTGTGTGTTTGTTCTCATTGGTTTTGAAGAACATCTTTATTTCTGCCTTCATTTTATTGTTTATCCAGTCAACATTCAAGAGCCAGTTGTTCAGTTTCCATGAAGTTGTGCGGTTCTGAGTTAGTTTCTTAATCCTGAGTTCTAATTTGATTGCACTGTGGTCTGAGAGACTGTTATGATTTCTGTTCTTTTGCATTTGCTGAGGAGTGATTTACTTCCAATTATGTGGTCAGTTTTAGAGTAGGTGTGATGTGGTACTGAGAAGAATGTATATTCTGTGGATTTAGGGTGAAGAGTTCTGTATATGTCTATTAGGTTTGCTTGGTCTAGATCTGTGTTCAAGTCCTGGATATCTTTGTTAATTTTCTGTCTCGTTGATCTGTCTAATATTTACAGTAAAGTGTTAAAGTCTCCCACTATTATTGTCTCAGAGTCTAAGTCTCTTTGTAGGTCATTAAGAACTTGCTTTATGTATCTGGGTGCTCCTGTATTGTGTGCATATATATTTAGAATTGCTAGCTCTTCTTGTTGCATTGATCCTTTTACCATTATGTAATGCCCTTCTTTGTCTCTTTTGGTCTTGGTTGGTTTAAGGTGTATTTTATCAGAGACTAGGATTGCAACTCCTGCTTTTTTTTGCTCTCTATTTGCTTGGTAAATCTTCCTCCATCCCTTTATTTTGAGCCTATGTGTATCCTGGCATGTGAGATGGGTTTCCTGGATACAGAACACTAACGGGTTTTGACTTTTTATCCAATTTTCCAGTCTGTGTCTTTTGATTGGGGCATTTAGCCCATTTATATTTAAGGTTAATATTGTTATGTGTGAATTTGATCCTGCCATTTTGATACTAGCTGGTTGTTTTGCACATTAGTTGACACAGTTTCTTTATTGTGTCAATACTCTTTACCATTTGGTATATTTTTGGAGTGGCTGGTACTGTTTGTTTCTTTCTATGTTTAGTGCTTCTTTCAGGAGCTCTTCTTATAAAGCAGGCCTGGTGGTGACAAAATCTCTCAGCAATTGTTTGTTTATAAAGGATTTTATTTCTCCTTCACTTATGAAGCTTAGTTTGGCTGGATATGAAATTCTAGGTTGAAAGTTCTTTTCTTTAAGGATGTTGAATATTGGCCCCCACTCTCTTCTGGCTTCTAGGGTTTCTGCTGAGAGAGCTGCTATGAGTCTGATGAGCTTCCCTTTGTGGGTAACCCGACCTTTGTCTCTGGTTGACCTTAGCCTTTTTTCCTTCATTTCAACCCTGGTGAATCTGATGTTTATGTGCCTTGGGGTTGCTCTTCTTGAGGAATATCTTTTTGGTGTTGTCTATATTTCCTGGACTTGAATATTGGCCCATCTTGCTAGTTTGGGGAAGTTCTCCTGGATAATATCCTGAAGAGTGTTTTCCATCTTGGATTCATTCTCTCCATCACATTCAGGTACATCTATCAAACATAGATTAGGTCTTTTCACATAATCTCATATTTCTTGGAGACTTTGTTCATTTCTTTTCGTTCTTTTTTCTCTAATCTTGCCTTCTCATTTTATTTCATTTAATTGATCTTCAATTTCTGATATCCTTTCTTCTGCTTGGTCAATTTAGCTATTGAAACTTTTGTATACTTCACGAAGTTTTCATGTTCCGTTTTTCAGCTTCATCAATTCATTTATATCCTTCTCTAAGCTGTTTATTTTCATTAGCATTTTTGTCAAACCTTTTTTTCAAGGTTCTTAGTTTCTTTGCGTTGGGTTAGAATGTGTTCTTTTAGCTCAGAGAAGTTTGTTATTACCTACTTTCTGAAGCTTGTTTCTGTCAATTCATCAGATGTATTCTCCATCCAGCCTTGTTCCCTTGCTGGTGAGGAGTTGTAATCCCTTGGAGGAGGAGCGGCATTCTAGTTTTGGGTGTTTTCATCCTTTTTGCACTGGTTTCTTCCCATCACTCTGAATTTTTCTACCTGTGGTCTTTGTGGTTGGTGACTTTGGGATGGGGTCTCTGAGTGGGCATCCTTTTTGTTGCTGATGAAGTTATTTCTTTCTGTTTCTTAGTTTTCCTTCTAACGGTCAGGCCCCTCTGCTGTAGGACTGCTGGAGGTCCACTCCATACCCTGCTTGCCTGGGGATCACCTGCGGTGGCTGCAGAACAGTAAGGGTTGCTGCCAGTTTCTTCTTCTGTTATCTTTGTCCCAGAAGGATACCCGCCAGATATCAGCCTGAGCTCTCCTTTATGAGGTGTCTCTTTGGATAATACAGGGGTCGAGGAGCTGCTTGAGGAGACAGTATAACCCTTATAGGAGCTCAAGTTGTGAGCTGTGAGCTCTGTTGTTTCATTCAGAGCTGTTGGGCAGGTATATTTAAATCTGCTGCAACAGAAGTCATAACTGCCTTTTTTCCCCCGGTGCTCTGTCCTCGGAAGATAGGGCTTTATTTATAAGTTCCTGATGTGCTGCTGCCTTTTTTCAGAGATGCCCTGCCCAGCGAGGAGGTAGCCTAGCCACAGTCTGCCAGCAGAGGCATTGCTGAGCTGCCATGGGCTCTGCCCTGATGCTGTGTGAACTTCCTTGCAGTTTTGTTTATAGAGGTATAGTTAGAACTGCCTCAGTAATGGTGGATTGCCTCGGTAATGGCAGACTACCTCGGTAATGGTGGACTGCCTCAGTAATGGACTGTTCTGGGTCCAGCTGTGCTTGCTGTGAAACTCTCAATCTAGAACGTTTCAGATTGCTGGTCTTTGTCGGGGTGTGACCCGCCTAGCCAGATCACGTGGCTTCCTGTTTCAGGCCCCTTTTTTTCAGTTGAATGGGTGACTCTGTCTCCCAGGCATTCCAGGCACCAGTTGAAACAGCTGCTCAGATTTGTGTGAGTTTTTGTGTGGCTACCCACTGCGCCAGCTGAAACAGCCATGTTGGAGACTCATGGCACTTTTCTGCCCAGGAATCTCCTGGTCTGTGGGCAGTGAAAACTCATTTGGAAATGCAGTGATCACTAATCCTCTGCATTCTTGCTGGGAACTGCACTCCGGAGCTGTTCCTATTCGGCCATCTTGGATTATCTCTCTGGTCTCCATCTCTTGACCTTGTGATCCACCCTCCTCAGCCTCCCAAAGTGCTGGCTAAAATTCTCTTATATGGAAACAAACAAATGCATTATGAAGAAAAATGCAAAATTGGCATAAATTTGAAAACATGAAATATCAAAAATAGAATACCTGTTGAGGGCTGCTATGAACTAGATACTTCACCCCACTCCCTTTGTGGGTGCTCACTTTGGATTATTCTGGTGTGAAAAGGTCAAGTAATTAGAATAATTCATGGTGGTTGCCTTCTGCAAACTGAGGGTCTTTGTGGGTCTAGATTTGCCGTCTGTGGTTTCCACATACTAATGTTTTTTCCTTAGCAATGAAATGCAAATTATTCTCCTAGAAAGCCAATATATTGATGTTTCAGCAAAGCAATGAACAGATGTTTTGCTTGAAATGATTTCTAATTAATGCTCTATAAATTGCTGGAGTTTAAAATAGTCAGCTAGGTAATCAGAGTTAGCCTTGATTTCCTATCTTACTGGGTCACTGGGAGAGACGGGGCAACCAGGATAACCTCAGATTTTCAGAGTCTTCGGATACCATTGAAACTTGTACCTCAGTTACACTGTCCTTCACTCTCTGCCCTCCTTTCACTCCATCTTCCTGTTGTGTCTTTATTTTTTCATGTATGTTTGTCATATTGCAATCAGTTAAAAATCCAGTTTGTCGTCCTTACCAGCTTTTCAAGGTGAAACAAAGTAGCTTCAAATCTTGGCTTGCTTATTTGTGTGAACTTCGGTGAGTTAGTTAATCTCTTGAAGCCTCTGTTTGCCTCAGCTGGAAAATGTTGGTCGTTTCTGCATCAAGTAGAGATCTTTCTGCTGCAAATACTAGAAAACTAATCCCAAGCAGAATTTCCTGGCTCATATGAGTGGAAAGGCTGTGGGTTCTCATTTTAGGCATATTTTGATTCATTACTCAATAGTCACCTGAGGACCCAATTTCTAAACTTCAATTCCTTAGTTTTGACTCCAATCTCAGGCTTCAAATGGTAGAAAGACACATTTTCTCTATTCCCTACACATTTCAGGCTAGAATCCTAAAGGAAAGCCAGCCAGCCTCTGTCCCTGCATTCCTAGTGGAAGCCTCACTGGGTCTCACTGAAGCTGATTGGGTCTTGTGCCGATCCCTGAACCAATCACTCTGATGAGGGAAATAGGAGGTGTTGATTGGCTCAGCCTAGGTCACATTACTTGTTCTTGCCCCGGGACGTGGCCTCTATTGGATGCATTTCCACCACAGGTTAGAAGAGAGTATCCCCAAGCCTAGTCTGTCAGAAGTTGCTAGAAAAAGAGAGTAGATGTTGAAAGGAAAAAGGCAAATGTTTGCTCTCATATCTCTCTAACTAACATATTTGTCTTGTGGATAATGAAGTGATGTAAAGATTGGTACAACTACCTAGCAAAAGTGATGCATGCTGGGGAATTAATGTCAGTTTTTTGCCAGTGTCTCCTCTCTGGCAATACTTTGGCTATTGCTGCTTTGTCTTTGTTCTTTTGAGATTTTGTCCACCTTTGCAACAATTCCTCAACTGATACTTCTATCTCCAGTTCCAACTTCTCGTCGTAGTTTTAGTTCCATGTCTCCAACCGACTTTTGATCAGTGCAACCTACAGATCAGTGGAGTCCACATCAGAAACCCGGCTCATCATCTGCATCCTTAAATAAGATCCTTATTCCTGAATCCTTCCCTTCTGCTCTTGGGTCCCACGCATCCCAGTAGGTACTAAAATGGCCTTGATTCCATGTCCATTTTCATTTTCACTTGATTCCCAGATCATTAAAATGACCTCTTCACTTCCCTTGTGAATTCTGAGGGTCACTAAGGATGGAAATCTGGAATCACACTGCCTGGGTGTCATACTTTGGTTATAAGTCTTAAAAACTGCATGAATTTGAGTAAATAACGTCACCTTCCTAAGCCTCAGCTTCCTCATCTGTAAAATCAGTTTTTCTAAATATATAATTTCAATTTAAATCACGTGTCCCTTTGATAAAGGACACAACCTTTGGAGCAAGGTGTGGGCAGTCAGGTGTATGATCTGCTGGGCTAACTACTCTGTACTGTCTCTCCTACACCATTTGACTTAGTTTATTATTTACTTCACTTTCTTTTTTCCCCCATTCGGCAGCAGATATTTTTGATTTAGAGAGTGTTGGCCAACTGTGTAGAAATGCTACTTTCACACCTGTGGAATATCATGTTGCCTGACATTCATTTCTGTAGCACTTCTAATCCTCTCCGGCTCTGGGATATGTAATTATAAACACCCCTTCTCAGCTCTGGCTGCTGTAGTCCCACTGCTGGATTGCTTGTCTGTTTCCTCCTTACCTTCCAGTGACCCCTTCAGGGGTTGTTACCTGTGAGGTGTATTTCTCAATACGAGGCAAATGTACTAGATGCTATCACAGGCTCATCTACAAGAGCCAATGGTGTGTGGTGAGTTACCAGTGGGGCTGGACTTTACTGTGAGTGGCTTAGCAACCCCATATGGGATGATGTAAGGACTCAGAGTGGAGAGACAGGGAACACACCTGGTTGGCCATACTGCATATGTGTCCTGTCCAACATGACAGTCACTAGCCACAGCTACATGTGGTGATTTAAATAAAAAATAATTAAAATTTTTAGTCCTTAATTGTACTAACCACATTTCAAGTGTCCAGTAGCTGCTTGTGGCTCATGGCTTCTGCTTTGGACTGCACAATTCCATCATCCCAGAAAATTCTACTGAATAGCACTATTTTGAAGTGGGGAAACGGGAGCAGGTATGCTGGGCCCTCATCCAAGGCTGCCAGAGAGAAACAAGGGCTTTGACCCCTCAGCCAGTATGATGTGGACTGGGGAAACTGGCTTGGTTTCAGAGGTAGACACTGGACATGGCAGTGCAAAGCATCCAAGGAGTATACAAGTTGAGTGAAGCATCTTTAATGCTATGCAGGGAGGGTGGTCTCATATTTTTGGCCCACTACAATCCTTGAGAGATTCATGGCAGATGGGAGCTCCCAGGAGAGAAGCCCTGTAGTGAGTTCTTTACATAGTTTATTTCATTCAACCTTAAAGGGAAAGAATATTACCTTGATTTTGTAGGTAAGGAAACTGAGCCTCAGAGCAGTGAATCTAACTGTAAGCTTTTCTTAACTGCCCTGTACTGCCTTAATATTGGGTAAGAAGGACTTGGGGGAGCAGCAGGCTGAGTTCTTGGTGGGAAGTTGGCTTGAATCAAGCAGAGTGTCTCAGATTGAGGCTTGGGCCAGCTCTCCAGCTCTCAGAGGACTGAAATGTAAGACAGAGGAGTGGGCTGGGGCAAGGTCGGGCTGGGACTGACCTAAATTTGTGGGTGATGCGGATGTCTCAAGGTGCATGCAGATCTTGTAGGTGATGCATTCCGCAGATCCAAAAACAGGAACTCAAGTCCAGGGCTGTGCAGCAACGGTTACAAGTGAAACTTGGGGCCACACAGCCCTTCTCTAGTTCCAGTTTTGCCATTTATTACTTTGCACCAGCTGAGGTGACCTTTCTGTTTCAGTTTTCTCATCTGTAAAATGAATATTATAAAATGGCAATTATTATTATTATCTTTATATCATACTAAGGATGTTATAAATACCATCCTTAGCATAAGTAGGGTTTCCATAAAAATGGAATGAAATTGAATCCATTTGTGAGAACTACAGAATGTAAGCTGAAACAAAGCTCCACTTGGATAAAAAGAGAGACTTCTTCAGGCACATCCGAGGGCAATGATAACAGTAAGTTAATAATTTACTTCAGGCTCACCAAAATCAGTAGTTGAGTTTTGCTGTTGGAAATCCCAGCGACGTGTCCATTTGCTGTAAAAATGGCAATCCCATACCACCATTTTGTGACCATTGGCCTTATCAATACTACAAATTATCCTAGTATTTATTAATTAATTGTGAATGAATCTCTCGGCTCAAGCTAGAAATTGCCAAATTATTGTGCTTTGGGTGGGCACAACATATTGTATCTGTACACACAGAATAGTTTAGAACCATTTAGTTTAATTCAGTTTAAAATCAGTTATTTTGAAAATATTCAGTTTTCAGATATTCAAGCAAAATCTCAAAATAGTTTATCTGTGTAGTCTTAAGAATTGGCACATGGAGGTTCTTCAGGGTTGGCCAGACTCATATTCTGTCTGCTTGATGACACTAGCGGACCTTTGGCAGCGAGACACTTTTATCCTGTGTGTGTATCTCAAAGTTAAATTCAAGATCAGTGATCTTGTGGTCAAGGCCACCACCACTAACAGCATTTTTAACAAATATTATTGGATGTCTGTTATGGATGTTAACCTTCTTTGCCCAGTACCACCTGGCCAACATATAGGCACAATCCAGTTCCCAAGCTAAACAAAGACTGCTTTTGGCAAACACATTTCAGAGAGTTTAGTTATTAAATCACGCAGACTGATGAACTGTTTAAGCATTTTACATCTAGGAGGTGAGGTTTCTTGCAATGGGTGCCTCAGTTGAGTTCTACAGCAAGAAGGCTATGGGGAGAATATATAAATCCTGTCTACTGTTGTCTGGGTGTGTGTGTGTGTGAGAGAGAGAGTGTGTGTGCACACGTGTGCATTAGTGATGGAGAGATACACCTGTCCCAGGACTCAGGTTTAGTGTCTACTTGAGTTGCTGTCACACAGTCCTGTTATCTTGTGTGACTGTATAGATAAGCTTTCATGAGGAGCCTAGGCATTTTAAAGACACATTCACTGGTAGAGTGATGCAAAGAAGCAGTGCCCCAGTACTGATTTCTGATCCCCTGTCTGAGAACCAGAGTCCTGTCCTGAGCTGGAGTATCAGCTACGGTCTGTGAAGCTCAATGTTCCTTTTTCCTTCTCCCCAGTTTTTCTACCATGAGTTCCAGTCTGTAAGACAAACATTGGCTTTGGCTTCTTTACAGGGTCTTCTCGTGCTCTCTCTCATCTGGTTCTACTCTCCTTCCTGGGCACGTGGGATAACTTGGTTTCCCAGCCACTTTGCACTCAGGTGTGCCACTGATGAGTTCTAACCACTGAAATGTGAATGACACCAATGTGTGTCACTCATAGGCCAAAATATTTAAGAACCAGTGTACCATCATCTAAATTCTTTCTCCTGCCTCAACATGTAGTAAGTGCTCAGTAAATGACAACCATTGGGATTATGATTCAGTAGAGAAATGTGATGACATTCCTTGCTAAAGGGATGGCTTGAGAAAGTATGTAGAAGCAAGAATAGGGTTATTTGTTGCCTATTTAGAGAATGGAAAGAGATCAACTTAAATAGAGCAGAGGAGTGAGCAAAGTAGAAGGGAATGACGTTCAAAGTGTCTAGAGCCATGAACCTGAGTTGAATTACCACCCTTCTTCCATTAGCTGTATGTCCTTGGACAAGTTAGCCTCCCCAAGGATCGGGTTCCTCATCTGTGACATGAGGGGAATATATGATACATATGCAGAGTATTCTGAATACTAATATGGCAAAATTGCTTTATAAGCCAAGCAATGTTAAAACAAACTAAACAGCACCCCTCCATTACATTTTAAAACGTTGTAGAATGAGTATGAATTTTGCCCTGAATTAGCCCCTTCCTTTCATCCATCCATGCATCCATTCATCCATCCATCCACAATAATTGAATACTCTCTACATATGAAGCACTGCAAGCAATGGTGAGTCACTGAAAGAGAGAGAGAGAGATTGAGAGAACGAGAGAGAGTACATGTGTGCTTCCGCATGTATTAGGTTGACCTGTTAGAGTGAACTGTCTCAGTTTTCCTGGAACTGAGGAGTTTCCTGAGACATGGGACTTGCATGCTAGATCCAGGAAAGTCCTAGGCAGATTGAGATAAAATGGTTGTGTGTGTGTGTGTGTGTGTGTGTGTGTGTGTGTGTGTGTATAGTGATACTTTGAGAAATTTTGGCAGTAAGATATAGGATGATTCTACAACAGTGAGAGACTAAAGAAAGTTCATTAGGAGAATATTTCAGTAGTTTAGGTATGAGATAATGAAGCCTAAATGGGGAGACTGGGAGAGGTAGCAATGGAGAAGAGGTTGACAGCCATCAGTGATGTTTTAAAGCAAAATCCAACAGGATCTCCAAATGGATCAGAAGCATCCCAGACCATTGCTTATGTCTGCATATTGCATTGAAGTGAACCATTTGTTAGCCATCAAAAGGTGTTAAAGTGATACATGGTTTCAAAAGTTTCTAAAGGTATGATAAGTAATTTAAAGACAAAGTTCCAGTTCTCTCTCTCCTTCAAGGATTTTGGGAAAGAAAATGGGTTAGAGATGGGAGGGGCTGGAGAGGAGGGTAGAGCCCAGGAGGAATGACTAGCACTCTGTGTTCCTCTACCAATCCCAGTTGCCATGATCCCTGCCTGGAGCAACAGGATACAGAGCCCTTGCCAGGATACTGCTCAGTTCTCACTAATGATAGCAGAGAGGTGGAGACAGGCAGGCCATGTGTCCTGTCCCTGCTCTCTCCTTTACGCCACAAAGCCTGGCTATTCCAAGCTGTATCTGAGCATCAGATTTCAGTGCAGGATTCAGGATAACTAACAGGGAGGCACTTTGTGCTGTTCTTAATAATATTCCCACCCTAGGAAAAAGCCCCCAGGGAGTTAAAACTCTTGGGGTGCTGTTGGGCTCTGTGGGAATCCCCATTTCCTAACACCAACGCTTTGTCCCAGGTCAAGGTCTCTCTGAGTACATTCTTCTTCTGTTGTGTTCTCTGTGTCCAACTCTCAGAAGATTTCTGCTCACAGGAGCAATTAGGGCCATTTCCTAAGTCTGAGTTATTGAGAGCAATTGCCCTGGAGAGTTGCTGTAGTGGTAAGTCCACAGTTGCCCTCAGGCATTGTGTTTTTAGCACTGTCTGGGGAAGAGTGGGGTGTGGTAGGGCTGGCTGAGTCTTGATACTCTAAGCTCCATGGTGAAGTCCATGGTGGTCCTCGGCACCCACATGAGGTATTGTTGGAGGTCCCCACACCAGCGTGAGTTGTAGCTTGGACTCTTTCATTCTTCTGATTTTCCAGCTAGTAATTTTTGGAACCCCCTCACCTCAAACACCACATACACACCCAATGTGCGTGCACGTGCACACACACACACACACACACACACACACACACACCCTTCCCAAGGACCAATGCAAATTCTCAATTATAGTATAGTCAAATCTCAGAAGGTAGCAAAGCATCTTTCCCATGATGAAGTTTCTGCCCATTTTCCTTGACTGGCTTTCAAATCATATGCTTTCAAACCATAATCAGGAAAAGATAAGGCTTCATGTATGATCTACAAGACTGTTTCTGGTGATCTTCAAATTATGCCCCCATCTGCCAGGTGCATTGGCTCATGCCTGTAATCCCAGCACTTTGGGAAGCCAAGGCAGGGGTGAATCACTTGGGGTTAGGAGTTTGAGACCAGCCTGGCCAACATGGTGAAACTCGGTCTCTACTAAAAATACAAAAATTAACTGGGCATGGTAGCTCATGCTTGTAATCCCAGCTACTTGGAAGGGTGAGGCAAGAGAACCACTTGAACCGGAGAGGTGGATGTTGCAGTGAGCCGAGATCATGCCACTGCATTCCAGCCTGGGTAACAGAGCAAAACTCTGTCTCAAAAAAGAGAAACAAAAATTGTGCGCCTTCTAGCCCACTGGAAATAACAAATACATGCTATCTCAAGCTTCACAAAGATCTAGGGGAAGGCTTGGAATTACAGGAGCCCACTTATATTCTTAGGGGCCATTTTCTTCCTCTCTTTCTGGAAAAGGAAGCTGATTGGGTTCATTTCTCCAGCTACATAACTGGCTCCATTCACTTTTATCATCTTTATGCATATCTGATTGCAAAGAATCACAGTACTAGTCTTATTAGACACTTAGGTGTTTAAGCTTATTTAATCATTCTTAACCTGACATAATTCCCCTAAGCTTATTAAAATGGTTACTTATGTGGCTTTAGGTTTACCAACACAATAGTTCATCTAAGTTTCAAACAACAAGAAAGGCAATTCTGATGTTCAGAGAAATGGACCCTTGATGTCTCTCAGCTATTAACTGGAAAAAATTCATCAAACATTTTTACAACTCTCCTAAGAAGCATTCTCTGTTTAAACCCAGAGCAAAGAACTCCCTATTCTCCTTGGAGCAAATAACACTTTCTTTACAAACTAGATTAGAGACTATTTAAAAATAGGAAAATGATTGCGTTGGAATTTTTTATTTTCTGCTCCATGAGACACTCCCTCTTCCCCTGCACTATTTGAATTGGAAGTCAGAAAGAGAGGTCAGCTGGCTGATCTGTGAGTTATTGAAGTTTTGGCTTACGAAGGAAATCTGATCTCTGTCTAAGTGGCACTAATGTGTGGGCTGAGAGCTGCTACTGTGAATTCAGCAAGGGATTCATTAATGCCGTGAGCCTCCTGGAGCGCTGTAGATGGGTGACCTCTGAAATAAGAGCATAATCAGGAAAAGATAAGGCTTCATGCATGATCTGCAAGACTGTTTCTGGTGATCTTCACGATATCTTAAGTGAGGAGTACTTAGGGCCAGAAAGTCAGGAATGGGGGTGGAGATGGGGGGAAGACCACCCGAAGTTTCCATGATATCACACAATTGATTCTTGGCTTTTAAAAAGTCTTTGGAAAATCTCCCTCTTTTTTTCTCTCTCTCACACTATTTTCTTTGCTAAGAAAAACAGGCTGCTGTTTTTGAAATTATGGTGATGTAGTCTACAAAGCTTGTAAATTGCTTGTGGGAAGACATAGCTGGAAAATACCAGGTAGATATTACAAGGAGACCCAGTTGTTGGGGTGTCAGGCAGCTTTGTAAGATTCTAACTTTGACATGGGTGACGGGGTTGGGGATATAGGACAATGGGGCTGCCAGAGTAGCCTTCTTGGAGTTTCCCCTCATGATATCAAAGCTACTCTGACCATAGGACACACTTTTTATTGAAAATTGACTTTGTGAGTTTGAATTTCAAGTCAACTAAGCCATGCACCCCTTAACAAAGGAGATACATTCTGAGAAATGTGTGGTTAGGTGATTTGACTTGTTGTGCAAACATAATAGAGTGTATTTACATGAACATAGGTGGTATAGCCTAGTCTATTATACACCTAGGCTATATGATAAGGCCTATTGCTCCTAGGCTGCAAATCTGTACAGCATGCTACTGTACTGAACACCATAGGCAATTGCAACACAGTAGTATTTGTGTATGTGAACATAGAAAAGGTAAAGTAAAAATACGGTATAAAAGATAAAAATGATACACCTGGTTAGGGCCCTCACCATGGATAGAGCTTGCTGGACTGGAGGATGCTCTGGGTGAGTCAGTGAGTGAGTGGTGAGTAAATGTGAAGGCCTAGGACATTATTGTATACTACTGTAGACTTCATAAACACTGTACACTTAGGCTATACACTAAATTTTTATAAAAATATTTTATTTCTTCAATAATAAATTAACCTTTACTGTAGCTTTTAAATTTATAAACATTTAAATTTTTAAAAGCTTTTTGACTCATAATAACACAGCTTAAAATGCAAAAACATTGTACAGCTGCACAAGACTATTTTCTTTATATCCTTATTCAATAAACTTTTTAATATTTCTAATTGTTTTAACTTTTAAAACTTTTTTTCAGAAGTTTTAAATATTTTAATCATTTATAGAATATCTTAAAAATCCTTGCCAAGTAAGATTAACTTTATAAATCTTTGTGTAAAATGAAAAAAAATCAAGGCATACAAATTTCATTGTGTCCTGCATTTTAAAATACCATCCCTTATTTCCTCTGAAAGATTTTCATTTTAAGTTCAACTGTCCAATTTAAGACAGAAAGTGAAGACACTTTTGAGTATCTGAACTAAGCATTGTCTTGACTGAAACGAAGTAAGAACTCTGTGGGAGTCCTTACGGCCTCCCGATCATGCCTTTCCGTAGATAGGGACCCTCATCTTTGTTGATCATCACGCCTGCTATGTCTAAATGTGCCCACTTGGGATGAGTCATGAATTCTTTCAGGAATGCCGCAACTGTACATGCTCCCGGAGACCTATATTTTCCAATGTTGTTAACATCAGCAAGCTGGCAATCTACAACCTGTCTTGTATAATGTTCGAAGAGTGGCATCCTCCAGACACGGTCCCCTGTTTCAATGCTGGCCTCAAAGAGTTTGTTCCAGAGCCAGGATGAATTGGTAAAGACCCCAGTGGCACCTGACTCCAAAGCTACATCCATGGCACCTGTTGAGGTGGCGGCATTGAGGATGACCTTTGGGTTAAATGTGTGCACGTAGCAGAGCACATCAGCCAGTATGAGCCTCCCCTCGGCATCAGTGTTATCAACCTCTATGGCCTTCCCGTTCCTGGCTCTAACAATCCCCTGGCTTGTTGGCCTTGCCGCTAGGCATATTTTCACAAAGAGATGCCAGACCTATAATATTAATGGGCAAATTGAACTTTGCAGCAGACACAATGGCTGAGCATATAGTTGCCGCTCCTCCCATGTCAGCCCTCATGAGGTCCGTATTTGCAGAAGCGTTGATGGAGATACCACCACTGTCAAAGGCAATTCCTTTCCCAACAAACGCCAGGGGTGGTTCGTTTGCATTGGGGCTGCCTTTGTAGTGAATTTCCAAGAAGACTGGGGGCTCGTCAGATCCTTTGGCCACACTGAGGAATGATCCCATTGCCTGTTCCTCAATCCAAGGCTTGGATCTAATGTGGACCTCACTTTTACTACTAACGCTCTTGAGATTCTTCTCAATAATTTCAGCAAATCTGGTTGGCATCATCTCGTTGGCTGGTGTCTCCATCAACTGGCATGCCAAGTTCTGCACAGAAGCAAACAGGACTTCTTTCTGCCAGGCCTCCTGATCCCCGCTTCCATAGAGCTTCACTGCTGACATGGCCATCTTCTTTTTTTGCTTTAGGTCCTTGTATTTATAGAGACCAAGCACAGCAACCTCTGCAGCAGCCTGAGCATCTCCACAGGGGTCCACCTCCATGGAAGAGAGCCCCAGGTCTTGAATCTGCCTGTACCCCGCTGCAACGGCAGCTCTGGTGTTTTCTTTGCCTTCATGCCAGTTTTCCTGTTTGTCGATTCCAGCTGCTTTTTTGCTGAGGCCAACTAGTACCACACTTGGGAAGTCCTGATGCAGACCATAAAAGGTTCGAGTCTTGCCTGCCTTCGGAGGTGGTCCAGATTTTTTCAGTGTCTCTCTCAGCTTTCCAGCTATCAGTTTATCAGAATTCTCTCCTGCACTTGTGAACTGTGGCACATCACCTTCCTTTTCTTTGGAATAGATTCCTAAAACAAGACCCTTCATCATGTCTGCGGCGGAGAGACCCCAGCTCCCGAAACATCTCACGGCCAGATGTCAGACGACGACTCACCCAGCAGCCTTGAAACTTTTTAAATTAAAAACTAAGACACAGATACACACATTAGACCAGGCCTGCACAGGGTCAGAATCATCAAGACATCACTAAGCAATAGACACTTTTCAGTCCCCTTAGAATCTTGTGAGACCACTGTTGTGTTTGTGGTACGTTGTTGACTGAAACAGTGTTATGTGTTGCATTGTGAGAGTGGGTTTGTTATTGTCATAGTCCTTTTTCTGGTGCAATAACAAAATACCCCAGATTGGGTAATTTATAAAGAAAGGAGATTTATTCGGCTTATCATTCTGGAGCTTGGGAAGTCCAAGATTGAGGGGTTGTGTCTTGTGAGGACCTTCTTGCTGCATCCAAACATGGTGGAAGACATTACATGGCAAGAAGACAAGTACGTGTGAGAGACAAATGGGGGCCAAACTTCATCCTTTTACCAGGGACCCACTCCCATGTGAACTAACCCACTTTCCTGATAACTGCATTAATTTATTCAAGAGGTACTCACCTCTTAAAGGTCCCACCTCTCAATACTATTATAATGGAAATTAAATTTCAAAATGGGTTTTGAAGGGGACATTCAATCCATGGCATTTCCACTCCTGACCTCCCAAAATCATACCCTTCTCACATACAAAATACATGCATTTTATCCCAAAGGTCCCAAAAGTCTTAACTCATTTCAGCAACAACTTTAAAAGTTCAAAGTCCAGAGTCCATCTAAATCAGATATAGGTGAGACTCAAGACATGATTCATTCTGAGTCAAATTTCCTCCATTTATGAGCCTGTGAACTAAAAACATGTTGTCTACTTTCAAAATACAATGGTGGGACAGGCATAGGAAAGACATTCCCATTCCATTCCAAAATGGAGAAATAGGCAAGAAAATGGGTAACTGAATCCAAGTAAGTCCAAAACCTAACAGAAAACTTTTTCCCTGGAGAATGTTGGGTAATAATACACTCTGACTTTGTATTCTATATCCTGGGCATACTGGGGTGGGGTTTTAGCCCACAAGGTCTCAGGCAGCCCTGCCGCCATGGCTCTGCTAGGCTCAGCTCATGTTTGAGCCCTCTTTGATTGGGGTCTTGTGCCTGCAGCTTTCCTAGGCAAGCATTGCATGCTGGTATTGCTACAGATCTGGGGTCTCTGAGGTGGTTTTGCTCCCATAGCTCCACTGAACAATGCCGTAGTGAGGACTCTCTGTGGTCACTTGGACAACATATTTCTGCTTGGCATTGCTCTGGTAGGAGCTCTCTGCAGTAGCTGTGCCTCGAGTGACAAGCCTCTACCTAGTACCCAAGCTTGTTTATAAAATCATTTTAGATTTAGATGGAGGCCACCGTGGCTTTGTAGCTCATCCACTCTGCACACCTACAGAACTAGCACCATAAGGATGCCACCAGGATTTAATCCTTGAGCCTTCTAGGGCTATGGCATGAGATATACTAAGGCCCACTTGAACCATGGCTGGGGTGGCTAAGGTGGCTGAGGGATGCCAAGGGAATGTGGGAGCAGAGTTTCGAGGCAGCCCTGGACAGTGAGCCCATGGTGGATGCCCTGGGCTTGTCCCCTGAAATCATTCTTCCTTCTTAGAGCTTTGCCTATGATGGGAGGTGCAGCCTCAAAGATGTTTGAAATGTCTTTGGGGTTTTTCTTCCATTGTCTTGATGAATAGTACCTGGCTCCTTTCTAGCCATTTTAATCTCTTGAGCAAACAGTCTCTTGGCCACACCCTTATTTTTTTTTTTCCCTGAAATATTTTTTTAGACTTTACATGGCCAGGCTTTGAGTCTTTTGAATCTTTTTCTTCTGCCTCTATTTTAATTGTAAAGTTCATCTTTAAGTTATTTCCTTCCTCTCACATCTCACTGTGTATGGTTAAAAGCAGACACATGGCAGCCTGGCAGCCTGAATGCTTTGCTGCATAGATGTATCTTCCACTAGATATCTAGTTGATCTCTCTTAAGTTCTGCATTTTGTAAAGACCTAGGACATGGACACAATTTTGCCAAGTTATTTGGAACTGCATGGCAAAGATGGCCTTTACTTTAGTTTCCAATACGTTGTTCCTTGGTTCTGTCTGATACCTCATCAGAACGGTCTTTACCATTTATGTTTCTACTCACAGTTTGGTCATGACCACTTAAGTAATCTCTAAGACATTCTGGGTTTTTTTTTTTTTTTTTTTTTTTGGTATTTTTATCTTCTTCTGAACTCACCGAAACTGCCCTTAATGCTTCATTTGTGGCAATCTAGGCTCTTTCTAGCCTGCTCCTCCAAATTCTCTCAGCTTCTACCCATTGCCCAGCTCCAAAGCTACTTCTACATTTTCAGGTATTTGTTATAGTAACAGCTCCACTTCTCTGTACCAATTTTCTGTCCTAATTCATTTTCTCTTGCTATAGCAGAATACCTAAGACTAGGTAGTTTATAAAGAAGAGAGATTTATTGCTTACAGTTCTGGAGGGTGGGAAGTGTAAGGTTGAGGGACTCACATCTGGCAAGGGTGGTCATGCTGCATCATCCCATGGTAGAAGGCAGAAGGGCAAGAAAGCATGAGAGAGAGAGGAGACAGAGAGGGAAGGAGAGAGAGACACACAGAGAGAAAAAGCAAGAGAGGGCTGAACTCACTCTGACAACTGCTTTGGCTTTAATGTCCGTTCCAAAACTCATCTTGAAATGTATTGCCATTGTCACAATATTCAGAGATGGGGACTTTAAGAGTGATTAGGTCATAAGGACCTAATCAATGGGGTGAATAAAGCTTGCAGTGGTTGGAACGTTGATCTTTTTCATTGAGCTCCCAGATTCTGAGTTTATAATTTTGTTTTCTAGGTTTAAGAAACTCTTCTTAGATGCCCAAATTGTAAAAAAAAATGTATGTAGTTGATGGAAGCCTTTTTGTACTAGCACTGCTGTTTGCCTCTCTGTTCTTGTCATATTTGTTGTCTATCAGGGAGAGAAAATTCATGGGGAAGTGGACAAGCAAAGACACTGAAATAAGCCCTTTCCTCAAGCAGGGCATGAGGACTGAGAAGTTCAGTTAAAAAAGGAGCACTTTGAACTTCCAGTGGTCCTCATTTCTTAATGCTGATTAAAAAGCATCTGAAATATTCAGATTCCCAAGTCTTTTTTCTAACATATTACTTGGCCAAAGCAAAATTTTAAATAACCTTAAAACAGTTTCTCTCTTTAGATCCTCCTGAATGGCAATTTTAACCTAGTAATAGCCTTTATGCTACTGCTCTTCCCAAATCCCATACTCTTCCATTCCTTCTGCCCCATTTACCCTTCTGATTTGCTCTTTCTCCCTCTAGACTCTCCTGCATCACCTTAAGCTCTATTGTCACTTAGAGTTAAATTTCCCTCAGAACAGACAAAATCCTTTTCTGCTGATTTCAAGCCCTGGTCTCAGTCTTAGCTGAGAGCCATTGTCAAAAGACTTTTCAAAGCCCGGACAGGAGTGGGAGAAATTTACAGAGGAACTTAAAATTATCTTATGAATGTATAATGTAGGACTTACTAATCTTATCAATAAGTTCACGTGCTAGTGGTAATCTCACATGCTAAAGACTGGGTAGAAACAACAGGGTTGGAAGCTCTCAGGAATGACTTAAATGACTCTGGCTTTTACAGAAAATCAGAGGGCTTTAGAAAAGCTGTAAATGTTGGATAAGGTCTTTTGGAGTCTAACCCAGAGTCTTCTCTATGTAGGTAGATTAGATTCTAATCCAGTCGGAAGCAAGGAAAGGATGAGTTCTTTGGAGATATCACAGATAGGGTCTTTACACCTTTAAACACCATTTAGAAGAAGATCTTGAACCAAATGCAACCCTGATTCTCCTTTAACTTTTTTTTACAAATAAATATGCCAAGCCAGAAGTTGGGTATTTAACACATAAGAATATACCAGAATGGGAAACAACACTGCTGCCAGAACTCCCAGTTCTTTGCTGAGTGCTTTGAAAAGAACTTAGGACAAAAACAAAGTAGAAATCAGAATAAATTTATGGCCTTACAAATAAAACATCTAGATGCTCCCACACTAGTCATTCAACTCCAAAGGAGGGAGTCTCTTAATAAAGATAGTGGTAGATATTTAAAAAAATACATTACTAAAAGAATTGCTCTGTATTGACTGAATAAAAACAGAGAAAAGATAGTCTTCCTTTGCTATCTATGAGGAATTGGTTTCAGAATACAAAAATTTGCAGATGCTCAAGTACTGAATATAAAATGGTGTAGTAATTGCACATAACCCACACATAACCTCCTATATACTTTAAATAATCTCTAGATTACTAACAATATCTGTACTAGTCCACATTCACGCTACTATAGATTCTCTGAGACTGGGTAGTTTGTAAAGGAAAGAGGTTTTATTGATTCACAGATCCACATGGCTAGAGAGGCCTCAGGAAACTTACAATCATGGCAGAAGGCAAAGGGGATGCAAGAACCTTCTTCACTAGGTGGCAGGAGAGAGAAGAAAGCCAGCAAAGGAGGAAGAGTCAACACTAGTAAAACCATCAGATCTCACTCACTATCATGAGAACAGCATGGGGGAACCGCCATTGTGATCCAATCACCTCCCACTAGGTCCCTCCCTTGACCCATGGGAATTACAATTTGAGATGAGATTTGGGTGGGGACAAAAGGCCAAAACATACTATTTCACCCCTGGCCTCTCCCAAACTTGTATTTCTCACATTTCAAAACAGTCATGTCTTCCGAACAGTCCTCCAAAGTCTTAACTCATTCCAGAATTAACCCAGAAGTTCAAATCCAAAGTATTATCTGAGACAAGGCAAGTCCCTTCCACCTATGAACCTATAAAATCAAAATCCAGTTAGTTGCTTCTTAGACACAATGGTGTTACAGGCATTGGATAAATGTTCCCATTCCAAATGGAAGAAATTGGCCACAACAAAGGGGCTACAGGTTCCATGCAAGTCTGAGAGCCAACGGGGCTGTGATTAACTCTTAAAGCTCCAAATAATCTTTTTTGACTCCATGCCCCATATCCGGGGCATGCAGATACAAGGGGTGGGCTTGCATGGCCTTGGGTAGCTCATTCACGGGCTGTTGTTGACTGACTGCATCTTTTCCAGATGCATGGTGCAAGCTGTTGGTGGATCTATCATTCTGAGGTCTGGAGGATGGTGGCCCTCTTCTCACAGCTCCACTAGGCAGTGCCCCAGTGAAGACTCTGTGTGGGGGCTCCAATCCCACATTTCCCTTCTGTATTGCCCTAGCAGAGATTCTCCATGAGGGCTCTAGCCCTGCAGCAGACTTCTGCCTGGACAGCCAGGGATTTCCATACAGCCTCTGAAATTTAGACAGAGGTTCCCAAACCTCAATTCTTTTTTTCTTTTTTAACTCTAGAAACAAAACAATATAGAGGAGAGATTCTGGTGTTTCTTCCTCTTCTTTTTTGTGTATTTTATTTTGCTTAAAGTTACCAGATACATGTGCAGAACATGCAGGTTTGTTACATAGGTACACATGTGCCATGGTGGTTTGCTGTCCTCTCAATCCATCATCTAGGTTTTAAGCCCCACATACATTAATATTTGTCCTACTGCTCTCCCTCCTCTTTCCCCTTACAACCTGGCAGTTCTGGCAGTTCTGGTGTCTAACGTTCCCTTGTCTGTGTGTGCTCTCATTGTTCAGCTCCCACTTATGAGTGAGAACATGCAGTATCCAAACCTCAATTCTTGAATTCTGTGCACCCACAGGCCCAACGCCACATGAAAGCTGCCAACAGTTTGGGCTTCCACCTTCTGAAGCAATGGCCTGAGCTGTTTATAACTATGGCTGGAGTAGAAGTGGCTGGGATGCAGGGTGCCATGTCCTAAGGCTGCACAGAGCAGCAGGGGCCCTGGGCTTAGTCCACAAAACCACTTTCCTCTCTTAGGCCTCCAGGCCTGTGATGAGAGGTACTGCCGTGAAGATTTCTGACATGTCCTGGAGACAGTTTCTCCATTTTCTTGGTAATCAACATTTGGCTTCTCATTATTCATGCAAATTTCTGCAGCTGGCTTGAATTTTTCCCTAGAAAATAGGGTTTTCTTTTCTACCTCATAGTCAGATTGCAAATTTTCCAAACTTTTATGCTCTTCTTTTTGTTGAATGCTTTGCCACTTAGAAATTTCTTCCACCAGATACCCTGAATCACCTCTTTCAAGTTCAAAGTTCCACAGATCTCTAGGGCAGAGGCAAAATGACACCAGTCTCTTAGCTAAAGCATAGCAAGAGTGACCTTTACTCCAGTTCCCAGTAAATTCTTCATCTCCATCTGAGGACACCTCAGCCTGGATTTCATTGTCCATCTCACTATCAACATTTTGATGAAAACCATTCAACAAGTCTCTAGGAAGTTCCAAACTTTCCTGCATCTCCCTGTCTTCTTCTGAGCCCTGTCTTCTAAACTGTTCCAACCTCTGCCCAATGCCCAGTCCCAAAGTTGCTTCTGCCTTTTCAAGTATCTTTATAGCAGTACCTCACTCCTGATACCAATTTACTTTATTAGTTCATTTTCACATTAAGAACTTTCCTGAGACTGGGTAAAGGAAAGAGGTTTAATTAACTCACAGTTCCACATGGCTGGAGAGGCCTCGGGAAACTTAACAATCATGGCAGAAGGCAAAGGAGAAGCAAGCACCTTCTTCACAAAGTGGCAGGAGAGAGAAGAAAGCCAGTGAAGGAGAACTGTCAACACTTTAAAACCATCAGATCTGGCCGGGCGCGGTGGCTCAAGCCTGTAATCCCAGCACTTTGGGAGGCCGAGGCGGGTGGATCACGAGGTCAAGAGATCGAGACCATCCCGGTCAACATGGTGAAACCCCGTCTCTACTAAAAATACAAAAAATTAGCTGGGCATGGTGGCACATGCCTGTAATCCCAGCTACTCAGGAGGCTGAGGCAGGAGAATTGCCTGAACCCAGGAGGCGGAGGTTGCGGTGAGCCAAGATCGTGCCATTGCACTCCAGCCTGGGTAACAAGAGCGAAACTCCATCTCCAAAAAAAAAAAAAAAAAAACCATCAGATCTCACGAGAACAGCATGGGGGAAACTGCCACCATGATCCAATCATGTCCTCCTAGGTGCCTCTCTTTACCTGTGGGGATTACAGTTCAAGATGAGATTTGGGGATGCAGAGCCAAACCATATCATTACCCAAGGCAATGTAAATTCTCTATAAATATCTGTTAAACTGTATTGTTTACAGCATAATGAAGAGAAAAAGAGACTATATGTTCAGTACAGATGTAAATTTTTTAAAGAATATTTTCAATTTGAGGTTGGTTAAATCCATGGACACAAAGCCCATGGATGTGGAGGGCTAACTGTATGTAAAAAATGCAGTGATTAATCAATGAGTTGCTCAGAGGGAACTTTAAAGATTAAAGGAGCCCTTCTAATTGATTTATTTGAAATAAGTGCTTCTATCAATTGAATAATTTTTAAAATTCCCAGAAATTAAAGAAATTCAATAAATACTTTTACTATGTTAAGGATGATAATCCTATAGAAACTTAAATGGTCTAAAAGTCTGAGTTTACATACTTTCAGTGAAATTTTACAAATGAGACTTTATTTTTGGCTTAATGAAAAAGATATATTTTCTCTGATTTATCAGGTAAAGTATCATGGAAGCTTATGATTTTATTCTAATTGGGTATGTTTTTAAACTTATACAGGTTAACTGATCAAATAAACTAGCCTTACTTCTATTTAATGCTTATGGTTATGAAAAATATACATTTGTGTTGATTTATTCTGAAAATTTTACCTCAACAGTAATTATGTTTTATAGCCTGTTAGATCATTAACTTCCAAGATATTTAGAACTGTTAAATTTAGTTAATGAATGGATATTCATTAGATGACTATATAATTTCTGAGTAAGATAGCATATTGAAACATTAATTACTAAGCATAAAGTTTATATACTTTTGCTTCTTATTTTTCTATGCTATTTTTGTGCCTGTTAATGAATATAATCATTTTTGCCACTTTGAGAAGTTGTATTAGGGTTGTGTATAGCTGTAGAAAATTGTATTATATTTATGAGCTCTGCTAGTCTGCAAAGTGCCAATGTGTGACAGTGGACGATTATCCACACTCCTCCTGCTTACCCCAGTTTTCTCTGGGAAATAGAAGTTACTTTGGTTAAAAGTTATAATTGAATATACCTGAACGAGACTCTAATAGAATAGTCTTGGCAGAGAGGTACATGTTTTTACACAAGGTAATAAGATATGTTTTTGTTAAGAGAAAAAGAAGATTGTAGAAGAATGTTGTATATAAAAGATGTGTAAATGCATCTGAAGCTACAAAGTGTGTTAGAATCTTAGTGAAATTTGTAAAATTTTGATGGCCTTGTTTCCTTTCCTTTACTGCTTATTGCCTTTACCTGTAATATAAAGGCTTTTTATTTATTTATTGTCTCATTGATTTGTCCTCTAGAAAAAGGAGACCTGTAGATCTTCAGTTCAAGGGAATTCTGGATTTTTAATTTTTGCCCTTTCCTTGGGCCTCTTTATTCATGCTTATAAGAGGTCTGAAAAGTTGGAGGAATCCTACCTGCTATGGTTAGGAGAACAGCGATCAATTTAGGCAATGCCATGAAAGCCACTGCAGGGTACCAGAATTGCCACCCCAAAATATGACACTTTAGCACAACAATTATTTTGAGCTGAAGACAACTGAGAAATAGCAGGCACAGGAAGAATTCTCTGCTCTCCCTTTTTTTGCTTAAAAGCAAGACTTACATTTCCCTTTGTAAAACTGACATAAATTTCTATTTGTAAAGGTGTTCCCTTCCCCTGTATTAGGAAGAGAAGGAAGACTCTCTTCATAACAAACCTTACTAAACAACCCTTATTTACCATACATGTTCTAGTCACCTTCCCACAATTTGCTGCCCCTAGGAGCTCAAACCCCCACTTTCCTTTGTCTTGTCTCTCACACAGGATTTATTTCCTTGTCTCTCACACGGAATTTATTGTCCGTTGTTAAAACGGTATATAAGACCCCAGGGCTAACTGCTTCTTTGGGGTCTTCACTTCTAAGAGTGCCTGTCTACATAAAAATTAAAATATTAACATATTAATATCAAATACAATTTGTATGCCTTTTCCCTCATTTAATCTTTTGTCAGATTAATTCACAAGTCCCGCTTACTGTACCTGAGAGTAGAGAAACAGTTTATTTTTTTCTCCTCTGAGCCATGGAACTCCTCATCCAAGAGGATGAAATTAGACAAGTGGTGGTTCAGGAAAGAGCTGCTTTAGTATCATATTGGACTCTGGAGGAAGAACATGTGCTGTTTTAGGAGAAGAATGTTATACGTAAATCCCTGCAGACCTCTCTTAGATTTTTAATATTAATAAAATGATCTGGGGAAGTAAACAAAGAAATCAGAAAATTAGGTCATTTGGTTAACAACTCCATGTCTGGTTCTGTGAACTCTTTCAGATTAGGGGATGGAATCTGCTCTTTTAGCGTAACCTGGATGCCCTTGGCTCCTGACTGAGAAGTGAAGAACAAACTGACCATAATTCTGGTTTAATATTTGTCTGTGCACAGGGTTCACACGTGTGATCTCTGGAGTCATAAATGCTGTTGCTCGGCAGCTGTCCCATCAAATATTCTAGCAAAAGGCAGGCAGAAAGAACTGGAAAATCCAACACTTTTAGGGGTTGAAATGACCACATTTAGAAACTTAGATACAATTATTAATGGAATCTTGATACGCAATTATGACACCTCTAACAGTGGTAAATATATGAATTGATTACATCTGTAGAAATCAATAGTTTATCCTTCAACTGACTCTGAAGAATGACCTTAAGAGGGGCTGAGAACAGAAATCTCCTAACCTCATATTCAGGCTGGATGCTGAGAACTAAACACACCTTACTTTGCATTAACATGACTTTGTGCTATTCTTCTGTCTTCATTAGAGGTGGCTACCCAGGATGTTCATTATTGAAACTTCCTGAAGATTCTTCACGTCTCTTGCTTTCAAATTGTCGCCTTGCCGTTTCTGCCAATTCTGAACTGTTGTACCATGAACCTTACCCAATCCTAATCAAATCTCTGCTTTGAAACCCCACCTTAAATCAAACCTTTGATTCTTAAATTCTGACTTTTTCTTCCTACAAGACATGGCCACAGCTTTGCTAGGTGGTATGGTTAGAGTAGGTAATTAGGCAACGGTGAGCAGGGCAGGAAAGCCCCATGAAATCCCAGCCCAAGAATGTCAGGTGACCATCAGATGATGGTTAGGTGGTTGTTAAACTGTCTCTAAAATAATAATTGGTCCCAGCCAGCGCCAGGGAAAGGCAGTCTCCCAATAGATAGAAAACACCTGAAGCTGGTGATTCGCAGCTTCCCGATAAAATCTCAGGACCGGGTGAGTGGGTTCAAGCATGCGCATGAAAAGGCAAAATGGTGGCGTTTAACTGGTAAATGACCTTCTTCTAGGAACGCTTGACTGGTAAGGGAAGAACGCGGCATATGAGCATGTGCACAACTAAAGTAAACACACTGAGCATGCGGCGCCTACAAGTACTGGCGGGACCCTAAGCATGCAGAATGCCAGTGTATGTAAAACTTATATTAAAGGTCAAACTGCAGACTTGAATCTCTCAAGTCGTGCCCTTGGGCCTCTCTCTTACAAGTGTACTTTACTGTCATTCCTGCTCTAAAACTTGACTCAGTCTCTCACTCTGTCTTATGCCCTCTCCTTTGCCTTATGTCAAATTCTTTTCTTCTGAGGAGGCAAGAAAGAATTGAGGTTGTTGCAGACCCGTATGGATTCGCTGTTCCCAACAGGGTTTTCCTTTACTGCAGTAAGCAATGAACTCAGCTTTGTCTTATCAAGAGGTTGTGTCTGTGATATTAGTGGAGCCAGCCTTTGACAGATGTTACAATTGGCTTAAAGGAGAAGTCAAACCACAGAGACTTTTATACATCAGAAATAATGAAATAAATTTGCAAGTGACCGCAAAACCAGCTTTATTGTAGGGGTGGAGGGGGGATGGGAGGAGGCAGGTTCTTGCTCTAACAGACAGAATTTATTTGCATGTCTATAGACAAAATTACTGTATATAAGTACTGTGATTACTACAATACTCAGATAAATGACTGCAACTTAATTAGGCAGTGATAAAGTTACAGAGCGATGATCTGGAAGGGTATACCCTAGACAGTGCCTAGTTTTCCATTGAAGCATATGTTTTTCCCAAACTAGGTGCTTGGTGTGCTGTTCTAGGGCATTTCCCAGACATTATTGTGTTTAATCTTTACCGCACCCTGCAAGATGAATATTACAATTTCTTTTTTTCAAAATGAGGAAACTGAGGCTCAGTGAGTTTTTCAAAAACCACAAAAATGCTCTAACATGTGTAATATATTTTGGTTAATGCA
This sequence comes from Saimiri boliviensis, assembly GCF_048565385.1. Classification (NCBI taxonomy): domain Eukaryota; kingdom Metazoa; phylum Chordata; class Mammalia; order Primates; family Cebidae; genus Saimiri; species Saimiri boliviensis. The sequence continues at coordinate 27,719,174 of NC_133455.1, read as the reverse complement.
AACATCATATACTAAGAAGAAAAAACTGAAAATCTTTGAATGGCAAGGAGAGAAAAGGATTACTGGTGTTGGAAACAGGAAATGGGTTTATAACAGGTGGGAAAAGTCCACACCGAGACAATGGATTACTCAGCAAGGCTAGTTTACTTCCTGCAGGAAGGGTCCAACTCGATTGCAGTCTTGCCACGAGAGCACACCTGAACAAGGGAGACAGGACATTTATAACTTTCATGACCTGACACGATTGCCCTACTGCTGTGTCCAGTTTCCATTGGCTGGAACGGGACCTCACATTCTGTGCTTGACCGGACTGGCTAAAATTTTGGAAATTTTCTAAAGAAGTAAAGGCAGAGGAGAACAAAGGAAAAGAGGAAGTAACTTGAGGAATGCTTAGAGAAGTGATAACATTTCCAAATAAGGAAGGAGAATAAGCTTTGACCTAAGACTTGCCTGGGCTTGTCCAGGCATGTCAGGGCAAATACCTAGATTAAAGTGTAAGAACTAAGAACACAGGATGCACTTATTTCTTTATTATGACTAACAGCTACTTTATTAGCAAAAGCTTTAAAATGAATTAACCTTTGAAGAAACCATTATTTATTCATAATGAACTAAGAGGAAAGCTTTGAACAGGAACCTTTTATTTATTCTCATTTCCTGCACTGTGTATCAGATGGCTGGGTGCTATCCTGTACTTTAATTTGGGTTCTTTAAGTTCATAGTAGCCTGTACCTTTCCCTGTCTTTGAGCTATTTAATAACTCTGTAAATGAAAAAAGAACCATAGTAATGTAAATGATTCTCATCCACAGTCAATGCAAATGGATATTTGGTGGAGAAAAGTAGTCCTGCGTCTACTAACAAACGCATTTCCTCATTGCTGGACATTCCTGATTGCCTACGTCTGTGTCTGCTCTTTGAATTCTCCTTTGAACCAGTTTATCACCTTAGGGTTTCCTTATTAATTGGTGAATAAGATAAAACCTTTGATATGTGTTCATTTTCTATTTGTATAGCAGTCATGAATTTTACTTTTTGGGAAAATGTCTTTTAAAAAACAGTCAGCAATGAGTTTAGCCCTGGGGCCACTTAATGTTTTAGGCCATAGGGAAGGTTAGCAGCTAATCTAAGGCTCTCCCTGCTCTGAAATTATTAGATTTTATAACCACATACCTGACATTCCTAGAGTTGCATGTTAAGCCGTCTATTGTTTTCTTTCCAGAGCTATCTGATAGCACAGGCTGTCTGTGAAATACAGTCTGAGCAATTAGGCCTAGCTAACGTCTTCCTGACTGAAATGCCAATACAAATATCTGACAGAAGCAAGTGATTGAAAATAAATAGGGGCTACTTAATGGAAACTAATTTGGTATTACAATGGAAATAGGTGACTTAATGCATTCTAATTCCAGTTAAATGTGACTAATTCCAGTTAGTGTTTGAATTTCAGATACAGTTAACTTTAACCACTTGAGTCCTTGGAAGTTTCACAGATGCCACTACAGTTATACTATAGAGATGTCTAGATCGTCACATGTTACCCTTAGGGCCATTGTGACCTTGTAACGCCTGCTTCATCGTCCTGAGACCTGCATCATTAATCACTCATAGAGTGTATTAAAGTTGAAATTCTTAGGTTAAAAGCATCAAAAAATTCAGATGTTTTCAGAACATAGAGTATTAGTCAGGGTCTTCTTTGCTGCAAGTAATGGCAAAGTCAAACTAATCTAAGTAAAAAGAAGACTTTGTTGGGTCACATGGCAACGGTCCAGGGGCTAGGTGAGTTCAGGTCTGACTAGATCCAGGGGCTCCAAACATGTCTTCAAGACCTGATATTTCTTCTTCTCTGTGTTCTCCTTCCTTTGGGTTGACTTCATTGCTGATGGCTCTCCTTTGCTGATGGCCTTAGGTTATTCCTGGCTGGCAGGGTCGCTTCCCCAAGACCAATGAAAAAGAGTCTGGTTCTCACCAACTCTTTCTGGTTTTTCAAACAAAACACTCAGGATTGGCTCCAGTTGGACTGATTGCCATGACTTGGCATACGTGCCCATCTCAGAACCAATTGCTGTGTCTAGGAGGATGTGATGTTCTGATTGGCTAGGTTTGGGTTGTATGTCCAGGATTATAGCTCATGGTTGAACAGTTCCACCCAAAGCATAAAGAATGAGAATGGAGGAGGGGAGACTACTCAGAGGAAAATCCAGGGAACTTGGCTATGGGAAGCCCAAAATACCATGTAAACCAAAAATCAAATTCCAAGACCACCCCAGCCATCTGAATGGACCCCTCCTCTTGGCCAAGGGCATTCCAGAGTTGACCTGAAACTTTGGTTCAGGCCATGATGGAAGAGGAGTCAGACATGCCTCATTATACCCCTCCAGCATGACATGAACATGGATCTTAAGTCTGATAAGAAATATTTACAAACTATTCTCTCTGAAGCCTGCAACCTAGAGGCTTTATCTGCATGATAAAACCTCAGTCTCCACAGCCAAGCAGAAAAAATTTAAATCTACCTCTGACCTGGAAGCCCCCACCTTTGGAGTTGTCCTGCCCTTCTAGATCAAACTGATGTAAATCTTACATGTATTGATTGATGAATACATATTATGTCTTCCTAGAAATGTATAAAAGCAAGCTGTGCCCCAGCCACCTTGGGCACATGTTCTCAGGACCTCTGGAGGCTGTGTCATGGACTTGTCCTTAACCTTGGTAAAGTGGACTTTCTAAATTGATTGAAACTTGTCTCAGATACTTTTTGGTTCATACTGCATTGGAATTGTAGTATCAAATGTTTACTGAAGCCCTGAGGTTAAAACTCTTGCCAAATGGCCGTACTTCTTGAGGGATCTCTCTAGGGGACAACTGTGTTGTTAACTGGCATAAAACAAACAAACAAAAAACCCATCCATTTATTTGATCAATTAGCACTTACTGAGAAGTTCCTGTGAGACTGATCCTAACTTTAGGTTAGGGATGCAGAAGTAAAAACTATATCACTGCTGTTAGGAGTCGGTAATGGTCCAGGGAGCTTCCGAGGTGTTCAGGCAGTGTTAGTCTTTAGTTGCTAAACCGCAGCGACATGAGTTGGACAGTCCAACTTCCAGTCGGGCCCCTGCACAGACCGGGCAGGGCTTAGGAGGAATCCCAGGCTGTGGGCATTCTTTGGCCCAGTGGCCAGGTTTTTGACCCTTGAAGCAAAGTCTGGGAGGTGCGGCTGGATGCTGCAGTCTGGGTGCTTTGAAGTCTTTGTGAGCCGGTGGTGTGACTGGGGTTTGTCTTACGGCAGAGGGAAGCATCTGTAGTTCTGAGATGCGCTGCCCCTGAGCAGCTTCTTCCCTATTGTTGAACACTTGAAGTCTAGGTGGCTTAATTCCTGTTGTGAGGTTTGAGGACCAGATTCTAATTTCTGTAGTTGTTTAATGTCAGGGGTTGATTGGGTGATAAACAGCCTTCAGAGGTGAGAGTAGAAGTAAGGATGACATTAGGTCACTCCAGGTGAGATTATAGGACTGGGTTAAATATCAGAACTCTTGTATATATTTAGTAGGATCTGATGAAAAGGAGCCTAACCACTGGCCGATTTGGGAAAGGTCAGATAAAGAGAAAGGAACGTACACCCTAACTGTGCCTTCAGCTCCAGCCACCTCTTGAAGGGGGCCTTTTTGGGCGGGATAGAGGAGTTAGTCACAGGATATGAGATGGGAGGAGACAGGAGGGGCATAAGGAGGTGGGTTGTGGGCAGAGGAAGAGGAGGGAAGCCCTGGGGGCGGGGGGAGGTGGCGTTTAGGGCCTGGATTAGGGCCTGGTTTGGACGGGTGGGGAGGAGAAAGGTTGGAAGGGTTGGTGGACAAGGAGGATTCTGGGTTGCCAGCAGAGGCAGGAGGGGCAGACGGAAGGGAGAGAAGGAAAATTTGGGACAGGTTGCACTGACAGCAGAGATTAGGGAGGGATTGGAGTGTAAATAAAATGCCTGGACGTCGGGCACCTCAGACCATTCGCCCATTCATTGACAAAAGTTGTTTAGGTCTCGCAGAATAGAAAAATTGAAAGTGCCGTTTTCTAGCCTTTGAAACCATTGTCTAATTTGTATTGAGGCCAGTCAGTGTTACAGGAAAAAAAACGAGACCTTTAGGTTTCAGATGAGGTGACAGTTGAAAAGGTTTTAGGTTTTTTAGGATGCAGGCTAGAGGCAAAGACTGAGGAATAGAGGGTGAATATTGCCCCTGGCGAAGGAGGTAAATTTTAAGGGGAGGAGTAGAGACCGAGAGAAGGAACAAACAGCGACCAGGGTTTTCAGCAGGCGTCCCTGACTGAGTCCTGGGCTGTAAGGTGGGTGAGTGATCAAGGCAGGCGTCCCCACGATTGACCAGACACCGAGGGAAGACTGTCTTCCCGAGTCTGACCAATGTTGAAGTTTTTGAGTGAGAGGGAGAGACTTGTCTCCTCTGTCTCTACACAGATAAAGAGTATCTCCTTTGTCTGTACTAGAAGGAGAAGAATTTAAAGGAAAACAGAAAGAGGGAGAGACTTGTCTCCTTTTCTCTAAAGGAAGAGAGAGAGAAAGATGGAGAGATTTGCCTCCTTTTCTCTAAAGGAAGAGAGAGAAAGAGGGAGAGACTTGTCTCCTTTTCTCTAAAGGAAAAGGGAGAGAGGGAGAGGGAGGGGGGAGGGAGGGGGGAGAGAGAGATTGAGAGAGAGAGAGAGAGAGAGAGAGAGAGAGAGACTGACTTGTTACCCAGTCTGAAGATGGCAGAGCTGTTTGGCATGCTAAGCGTGAGCTGCTGGTCTGGTCTGATGTGTTGAGGTCTCAGGTGGGTCTCTTCCCAGAGGGGAAGTGGGGATAGGGGGTGAGTCTGCCTAAAGGAGTACCCCTGATCCCAGGTTTTGGCATCAAATGTTCAAATGTGCGCTGAATGAACAGACTCCCCAAACAGCCTTTGTGTGAGCAACGTGGCTGTTTATTCACCTGGGTGTGGGTGGGCTGAGTCCAAAAAGAGAGTCAGCGGAGGGTAGTGGGTTAGGAGTTGGTTTTATAGGTTTGAGGTAGGCAGTAGAAAGTTACAGAGGTTAACAGTTTAAGGCAGTTTTTGCAAGCTGGGATGGGGTCGTAGGGTCTGGAGTCACAAGGCTGACCAAGGTTGGTTACAAAGTCCAATTGTCTCGTCAGTTGAGGTAGAAATAAGGAACAACAGAAAAATGTCTCAAGTTAATTACATGCCACAGGGGTTGATCATGTCTTCTCCTTTTGTGGTTTTCCAGTTACTTCAGACTTCCTAATTCTGGGAGGACATCCAGAGGTGTACATGCGGGTCATGGGGGTCACCATGGCTTGACTTAGGATATGGCATATGGTGCAGCCAGTCCTTGCATTAGGGAGAGCATAATATTATTGCCATTTTTATCAGGGTCCCTGGTCATTGGACAAGCAAGTAAGAGTAGATTTCAGTGGAAAATCTTCAGGTAAGGTTCTACAGAACAGGAAAGAGTAGATGTTTAAATGTGTTGGATGCAATCTATTCGTCTTATCTATTTGCATTTGCCCTGTATCTCCAAAGTTATCTTTCAACTAGTACCTCATTATCTCTTGTTCATTTGGAAGCAATCTATAGTCTCTTAAGATTGTCATAGTGAGCCAACAGAGCCATCTTTGATCTATCCATTGTGACCCATGCTGCCTGTTTACAGTGTGAAGAGTGAGCGGATACAGTATCTTCAACTAGTCATTGGCTGCCTAGTGAATCACTCCATTATCACTCACCTTGAAAATTGTTCTCAGTGTGTTATCATACCATTAAAAAATACATGGTCAAAAAAATTCCATTAGAAGGAATTTCAGAGTTTCAATGTGCTGATTGTTGGACAAGCAATTGTTCTGGTAACTTGAGTTGTACATGATAAGACTCAGGTCTTGCTGTGATAAGTGCTGGGAATAAAGGCTACATGGGACCCTGCAATTCTATAAAGGACCCCAAGGTAGGCTGATGGTTGGAGAATTCCCTGATGGCATTGGACACAGTGTTTGAAAGACAAAGAGAAAAAGGAATGAATTAGGTGAAGGATGTGGAGATATGGTGGGTGTAGGAAATTCCTTGTGGTGGGAGAGGGCAAAATTGTTAGAAGATGATAATGTTGATATTTAAGAATGTAATGGATGCTTTGCTAAATGACGAATGTGAATTGGGTCATTTAGTACTTACAGTAATTGTATAAAGTAAAAATTATTGTTATCACCATTTTCCAGATGGGGAAATAGACTTCCTAGCTATCCCACCCGCTTCCCCTAACCTATACACAAAAATTAAGTAAGTTGCTCAAAGTTACACAGCTAGAAGAGGCTGAGTCAGGATTTGAATTGCAGGGTATTTAATGCCAGAGGCCCTGCTATACTACAGGGATTTCTGGGGAGGAAAAAAAAAAAACTCCTGCTATATTACAGGAGTTTCTGGCTGGAGCTCAGGGAGCTAGGGGAAACAGTGTGTGAGCTAAGACGGGAAAAGTAGTTGGGGGTCAGGCAATGGAGGGCCTTGAAGGTCTAGGGCCATGTGAGGCCATCGAAGGACTCTGATGTGGCTTGATTTTTGTTTATGAGATCCCTCTAGCTGCTGGGCTGAGAACTGGCTGTAGAGAGCAAGACTTGAAGTAGGGAGGCTGGTGAAAAGACTGCAGCAATAGTTCAGGCAAGAGCTGCTGCTCATTGGACTAAGGCATGGCAGTAAAAATCAACGTAAATGGATAGACTTAAGAGACATTTAGGGGGTAAAATTGCCTGGACTTGGTGATTGGTTATGGGAAGAAGGTAAAGGGAGCATCATAGGTGACACCCAGGAAACTGGCTGATGGAACTGTTGGATAATGATACTATCCACTGAGTTGGGGAGACAGACCGAAGCCATGTTGGGGTATAGGATTGGGCAGACTAGATGTTGCATTAAATCAGAGACACAATGAGTTTAGGTTCCTCTGAGCTATAACCTTGGCAGCTGTAGGTGTTTGCCTGGAACGTAAAGAGAGGCCACAGAACTTAGATGGACATTTGAGTGCTGTATTAGGGTCTTAGGGCTGCTGTAACGAATTACCACAAACTTGGCAGCTTAAAACACCAGAAGCTTATTCTTACACAGTTCCAGAGGCCAGCAGTCCAAAATCATTGTGCTGGCAGAGCTGGTTCTCTCTGGAGGCTGCAAGGGAGAATGCATGCCACGTCTCTCTCTCAGCTTCTGTTGGCTCCTGGCAACCCTTGGCACCTCTTGGCCTGGGGCTACTTGATTCCAGTCTGCTGCCTTCATCTCCACTTGGCCTTCTGCTCTGTGCGTGTCTATATCTCCTCCTTTCTTTTCTCTTATAGGAACACTCATCATTGGATTTAGGGTCCAACCTAAATCTAAGATAATCTCATCTCAAGATCTTTTGCTTAATTTCATCTCCAAAAAACCTGTTTTCAAATAAGATCACATTAACAGGCAATGGTTCATACTTGAACACATCTTTTTGGGACCACTCTTCAATCCAGTATAGGTGCTATTAATGAAGAGATGTCACCCAAATCCTGGAGCATGCATGCAATTTCCTCAAGAGACAATGTAGTGAAGAAGAATAGAAGGGACAGAGCAGAGTCTTGGAGAACTGCATCATTTAATGGTTGGGTGATGGTGGACAAGTCTACAAAGTGGAGTTAGAAAAGAGCCCCGAATGGTCGAAAGAACTCCAGAAAGTGAAACTCAAGAGAAGAGTGGATTTCATGATGGAAGAAGGGAGCAGTGCTTACAATGATCACCAAAGTGCTAGGTACTTGCTTATAGTAACATTGATCATTGGCCTTTACTGTTGCTAATCTAGGACTAATAATATATAATTACTTTTGTTTTTCTCAATTAAAATGTAACCAGAATACCAAGCAGAATGTTAACTTTGCAGGAAGTTCAGCAGAACATTTATAATTGGCAAGTAAATTATCTGGAGTTTTATTTTCCTTTTTTTTGAGATAGCATCTCACTCTGACACCCAGGCTGGAGTACAGTGGCTACACATGGCTCACTGCAGCCTCAGCCTCCTGAACTCTAGTGATCCTCCTGCCTCAGCCTCCCAAGGAGCTGGGGCTACAGATGTGTGCCACCATAGCCAACTAATTTTTAAATTTTTTGTAGACATAGCATCTTGCCCTGTTGTCCAGGCAAGTCTCACACTCCTGGGCTGAAGCAATCCTCCAGCCTCAGCCTCCCAAAGTGCTGGGATTGCAGGTGTGAGCTACCATGCCCAACCGTATTTTCCTTTTTGGTGAAGAGAATCCAAGTAGCTTATCACCCAAGTCTTCACAACTAACATTTAATTTTTATGTAGGAAGTCAATTTATCCTTCCACCCTGGGGTGAACTAAAATGTAGTCCTGCATCTTGGCTTTACAGCTATACTATAGAAATAACACCCTTTTTTGGGTACTTTTGTGGCACAATGATATTACCAGAGAGAAGATAAATATATATATCGTGGGCTCAGAAAAAGACATAGCACCATGTTCCTTTTGAGATAGCACATTGGGTAAAAATGCTTTGGCAAAAACTAATTGCACTATAAAACCAAATGAAATTCCTGGTTGCCTGAACCAGTTGAATACTGGTTCTACCTTTAGGTAGGGATTCTTCCTCTCTACATGTATAAGGTGCCTCCTGCTTTCTTACTGAGGTGTTTTCCTGGATATAGAGGAAACAGATGGGGTTGAAGTCTTCTAGTTGGAGTAATGATGGGGCTGGGGTACCCCATGGGTGAACAGGGAACAAAATCTATCTGACAGTGTCTGTGCAGGAAGTGAAAGTTGAGAGAAAGGAGTCAGATTCTGGGAGTCCTTGAATACCAAGTTCAGGACCTCCCAGTGGAAACAGTGGAATCTGTCCCAGAACGAAAAGCTCTTTTCTTTACTTCTGTGGCTGTGATTCATCCTTGGTTTTCATTGCAAGTGCGGCAATCCAGGCTGTAGTTATTTGTGTTCCCACTGGGCTCATTTGGGAGTTTCTCTGGATTGAGGTTGGATTTTCATAAATCAACCTGGAATGCCTTGGCTGATATTGGGAGGAGTAGCTCAGGTGAAAAAAAAAAAAAACCCAAACAGCCAGATCTGGGGGCTTCTGCTACTACAGGCACTGTGGGGTCTACTGCCAGCAGCCATGCACTTTGTAACACACAGTGGGGCCTGGTCAAATGGGCCACAGTGGCGGAGTCCCCGGGAACCTGATCACAAGGGACCAGAGGGCTCATGTTCATCCTTTGTGGATTTTTGATTCCCCATTTCTTTCAGCCCAGAGGTACTCTGCAGAGATACATGCCTTCTGTCTTTATTATGTTCCTCTGGTTTGGGGAGTGAAAGAGATGGGGAACAGGGAGAGGGTTGCAGATGAGAGGGTCTCCAAGGCTGGGATTTATAAGAACAGCCTCCTGGCGGAGGATGCCTGCATGAGGTGGAGGTATGGTTTCAATTCCGCTCTGGCAAGCCTGCGTTGGCAACACGAAGTTCTCTTTCAAGTCTCACAGTGATTCGAGAGTTTGTAGACAACTTTGTACTCTGGGTCTCTGCCAGCGTCCTGAAGAAACGACTCCCCTTGGCTTCCCGTTTTCTATCTCGCTGGCCCCAACCAAATTTAGTGAATAATAACTTTTTTTTAGAAGCAAATATTCTGCTAAGTAAACCCAGGAAGGACCTACACCACTGTGCATTTGGGGACCAGTGTTGTCTTTTTGCATCTTTGTGACTTCTCTCCCTTTGATCCCATGAGAACGGCAATCTCAGATTTGTACCATTCTCTGGTTCTTCCTGGGGAGACAGTCACCTCACACAGATGACAGGCTGGGAGGAATGGCTTGGCGTTGTTTGTTTTGTTTTTGTAACTACTAACCCATGCGAGGTTCTTGCTTTGTTTTTTGTATTAACCTGTCACCACATTTTCTGATGCATCATTGAAAAGAAAAAAACACGTGTCTGTATATCATCTCTTATTCTCCAATATGCCCTTTGTGTATTAAAAATGCAACCAGTCTCTGTGGGATCTGATTTACCTGTTGGATGCTCCAAACCACTGGCCTCACCTCCGTCTCCTTACTCTCCTAACCCAAGAGTAGTTCACTGTGCTCCAGCTCCAGCGAGTGTGCAAAGGAAGGAAACAGTAGCAGCAGTTCTGCCCCTGTATCAGCACATGCTCGAGCAGCAGCCAGAATCTATGTAGAAGGTAGGCCTGATCATGGAACTTGTGAGCCTAAAACAGAGGTAGGCAACTTTCCTTTTTTTAAATTTATTTATTTATTTATTTGAGACGGAGTGTCACTCTTGTTGCCCAGGCTGGAGCGCAATGGTGCTACCTGGGTTCACTGCAACCTCCACCTCCCGGGTTCAAGCGATTCTCCTGCCTTAGCCTCCCGAGTAGCTTGGATTATAGGCATGCACCAGCACACCTAGCTATTTTTTTGTAATTTTAATACAGACAGGGTTTCACCATGTTGACCAGGCTGGTCTTGAACTCCTGACCTCAGGTGATCCGCCCGCCTCAGACTCCCAAACTGCTGGGATTACAGGAGTGAGCCACTGCGCCCGGCAGCAACTTACTTTTGTAAGGTGTCAGAAAGTAAATATAGGTTTTGCAGGCTGTGTGGTCTCTGTTACAGCTACTTAACTCTGCCCTTGTAGCATGAAAGGAGCATAGAATGTGAATGAGTGGATTTGGCTATGTTCTAATAAAAATTTATTTACCAATATAGGCCAAGCGCTAGATTTGGCTAAAGGGCTGTAGTTTGCCAGACCCTTACTTAAAACCCTTTAGTGTCATGCCTGTGTCTTCAGATTCAAACTAAAACTCCCAACCAATGTGTAAGACCAGCATGCTTTGGCCTCTGCCCCATTCAAGGCACTTTATCCCTCACACAGGGGGTCCAGCCAAGCCACACTGACTTTGTTTCTGCTCCCTTGCACCTTGGGGAAATCACATAAGTTGTTCCTTCTGCCTTAAACCATCTTCCAATCCTGTCTTTTCTCCTGCACACATTTATGTTCAACTTCTCCTTTAGGTATTACTTTAATCTCTTCCTCAAGGAATTCTCCTTTAATTCCTTTATAGTGAGAACTCTTGATAGCAAAAGACAGACGTTAAACTTGATTAAACTGAGGCATTAAAAACAAGGGTATATTTTGGCTGATATAAACAAACTCTGGATAGGGCCAAGGGGAATTGCACTTAGGGATGAGTAAAATCAGAGAAGTGCTGAATTACGCAGTTGATGTAGAATGTACTGATCTCATGGTAGACATTCAGAGATGCCTCCTAAATGTGGTGACCTCAACTGACTGGAACATTGCTGAGAAATGGAAAGCAGCAGGCCCTTCCAGCATCCAAAAGGATGGTTAAAAAAAAAAAAACCCTTGTTTTAAAACAAAAATCTTTAATTGTACTCATAGGAGAACTCCTCAGACCCTAAATCAGAGCCTACTTAATTTTAGTTTAGTCACAATTATAACATATTGGTTTACCAAGTTTCCCAGTCTATAGCTAAGTAGAAACAGTTTATTTTTTTTTTTCTGGATGAGGAAGAATAGCCAGGAGTTGACATAATGATGCCAACTAGGAGTGACAATTAATTTATAAGGAAGGTAGAGAAGGAAGCCTTCAGGAAGCAGAGGAGGCTGGGGCCACTTAGTGGTAGCAAAATAATTTGTATTCTTTGGCAGATACTGATATGGTTTGGCTGTGTCCCCACCCAAATATCATCTTGAATTGTAGTTCCCAGAATTCCTGTATGTTGTGGGAGGGAGCCAGTGGGAGAGACCTGGTGGGAGATAGTGGAATCATGGGGGCATTCTCTTGGTGGTAAGGCTGCCATGTTGTGAGCTGCCCTATGGAGCTCTCTTGGTAGTGAATAAGTCTCACGAGATCTGGTGGTTTTATGAGAGGAAATTCCTTTTACTTGATTCTCATTCTCTCTTATCTGTCGCCATGTAAGACGTGCCTTTCACCTTCCACCATGGTTGGAAGGCCTTCCCAGCCACATGGACTGTGAGTCCATTAAACCTCTTTTTCTTTATGAATTACCCAGTCTCAGGCTTATCTTTATAAGCAGTGTGAAAACAGACTAATACAGATATCAAAGGCATTAATGCCTTCTAAAATAGCTAACAGCACAATGTATATAATGCTTTTTATATGGCAGGCCCTGTTCTAAGCATTTTATGTGAATTATTTAATCTTGTATTAACTATGTACAGTGAATGCTACTATAATCACCATTTTATAGATTGTAGTAGTTATCTATTACTGTATAGCCAAAATTTAGTGGCCTAAAATGACCAATATTTATTTTCTTACCATTATTGTGGATCAAGCATCCAGATGTGATTTAGCTGGTTCTTAGGGTTTGAGTCTTCCGAAGTCTGTAATCAAGGTGTCAGTCAGGGCTACTTGCGTCTCAGGGCTAGCCTGGAAGGGGTCACTTTCAAGCTAAGTCTTTTGCTTGTTGGTGGGATTCAGTTCCCTGTGGCTGTTGGACTCAGGATCTTAGCTCCTTGCCATGTGGTTGTCTGCATAGGGCAGCTCACAACATGGCAGATGGCTTCATCAACTGAGCAAGTGAGAAGAGTCAGTGAGAGGTGGTGGGCAAGAGTTGAGTTAAGTCAGTCTTTTATAACTTAATCTTGGAAATGACATCTATTATACTATGGTTTGAATGATAGTGGCTCCTCCGAAATTTGTGTTAAAACTGAATCCCCAGTGCAAAAGTATTAAGTAAGAGGTGTGGCTGTTGGGAAGTGACTAAGTCATGAATGGGATTAGCACCCTTATAAAAGGACTTGAGGTTTAAGGGAGCCCTCTGTTGCCCTTCCATCCTTCCTTCACGTGAGAAAACAGTGTTCTTCCCTTGGGAAGCCACTGCAACAGAATGCTATCTTGAAAGCAGAGAAGGCAGCCTTCACAGACACCAGGGTCTTGATCTTGGACTTCCCTGCCTTCAGAACTGCAAGAAATACATTTCTGTTATTTGTGAATAACTCAGTCTGTGGCATTTTGATACAGCAGCACAAACTGATTAAGACAACATTCTGTTGCTCTTGCTGTACTCTATTAATTAGAATGAGGTTACTAGGTCCAGTCCACACATGAGTGGAGGAGATTACAAAAGGATATGAATGCCAGGAGACAGAGCCTTTGGGAATCATGTCAGTAGCTGGCTACCACATAGATGAAGAAACGGAAGCACTGAAGCATTGAAAGGTTATGGATTTCGCCAAAGATCCCACAGTTAATAAGCTAGGGGTCCTGGGAATTAGATCCAGGATCTGTGCTTTTAACCACCAATCTACACTGGACGATCAGGTTTGCATAAGCTTCCAGGTGATTCTAACGTGCAGCTGAAATTGTGAATCGCAGTCTCGCACTTCTCAAGTTTCAATGTGCACACAAATCACCTGTGTTAAAATACCTGCTTCTGATTTGGTGGGTCTTTGCTGGGCCTGAGACTCAGCTTTTCTAGCAAGTCCTAGATGATGCTGGTGCTCTGGGCCCTGGACCACATACTTTGATACTTTGAGCTCAGGGCTGAGAGTTGGATGATTGTTTTTCCACTTGTGATTCTCCCTTGAATTGGTGGTAGAGCAGACTAATCATTTGATTTTTCTGCCTTTAAAAAAATCTTATGAATTTTTATATATACATTCATTTGTTCATTTATTCACCTAGGATAGTCAATAGTTGATTGTCTAATAACAGCCAATATTAATTTTTAAACCCTTTGTTTTACTTAGTTACAAAAGTGATTCTTGCCTCTCAGGTTTGGTTTAAATATCACTTCCTATGGGAAGCCTTCCCTTATCAGATATGCTCACAGCGATACCTTTTGTCCCCTCTTTAATGCACTTATCATATGATATTGTAATTGCTCAAGGTTACTGCTATCCCAGTTGAAAAGTTTCTGTAAACGAAAAAAAAAAAAAAAAAAAAGAAAAATCCTTTTTTTGGAAACACCATACTTTCATCTGCAGGAAAAATGTTATCAGGAAATAATTGCTCTAAATATAATTGCCCTAAATATAATTATATAAAATTAATTATATATGATTGATACAATAATTAATTATATGTATTGGACATTAGTTCATCTTATCAACTCAGTTTTATTTAGCAGTCCTCCTTCAGGTACTAAAGTCTTTGCATTTTGTAAGATCCATTTGCCTTTCACACACTGCACCTAGGTGCAGCAGCTAAGAGTCTCCTTGAGATGGTTTTGTGTAACTGTCCACTTAATAGGTGTTTGAGAATCCTAGTGATATGCTTGTTTATAATTAAGAATCTTATGCTCCCAATGATACCCACCTCTTCAGAGAGCGTGAAATAATTCTTTGCTTTAATTGATTTCTTATGTATCTACTGCTTGTTTGGGCTTCTTTCCTTGTGTGTTCTGAAGATCATATTGTTTAAAAATTTAGCATCATTTTTAAAATTCAAGAGCAGGTCTCGATTGTGCTCTGTGTAATGGATTAATGAGAGCAAGTAAATCGCAGTATTATATGGAGTAATTAATGAAGGAGCAATACCTGGTTAGGTTAATATAACTTAACAATTGAAGTAATTTTGGCCATTTTAATGAGGTTTGGTGGTTATTTCTTGTTTGTCCTCGAATATTTTGGTTTTCTTTAGTAGAATGGGGGTAAATTTCAAGGCTTAAGAGGCAAAATTTTTTCTCACTGAAAATAATACAGTGTTGTTTTCAACTTTGGATGATTTGCCCTATTATAAGGGATTTTCAGGAAAGAATTGCTCTTATAAAGTGGAGAACTGTACTGGTTGTTGGAGCCTCAGTAACGGACCCCTCCTCGGCTAGGTTTCCCTAGGGTCTTTCACATTGCTACTGGCGGAGCTACAGACCAACTGTTCTCCTCGCTTCATATTTAAAATGCCAGGATAAAATCCAAAATATGGAGCCTCATGACAGATGTACCTTGTTAGCCGTGACTCCACCTCTATTTCTAGACTTTAGGAGCTTTAAGTTCCCAACAAGAAGTATAGCTTATTACAATGGATCTTTCATAGCACGAATCTTTCAGTAAATGCTGCTGGCTGTTTCATTGAAAAGAAGTAGAGGAAAAGTCACAAATATGGGTGGAAATGTACATATGGATGACACAAATACTTATGAATAGGAAAAGACTAAAGGAATTGTTTCAAAACATTGGCGATGGTTATCTCTGTGTAGTAGGATGGCACATGATTTTCTTCATTTTTTATTTTTATTTTTTGCTTTACAGGATTATATACAATGAACATTCATTCAACACACCTTTTTCTTTGCATGGTTACCATATATTAGGCAGTGTGCTGGATCCTGGGGGTATAAGTGTAAAACAGAGGCAGTCCCAGCCCCAGAGCTAACCTTGTGTAGAAGACAGATAAGTATGAAGACAAGATGCACTGCACAACCTCAAGACCATCCTCAGTATCATCTACATCACAAAATTGTCTACTTAACACCTGTTGAGTGGGCGGTGACAAGAAACCACCACCAGCTAAGGAGACTCTTAGCTGCTACACATAGCCGCAGTGCGTGAAAGGCAAATTCCAAGATTTTAGTAGCTGATGGAGGACTGCTAAATAGAACTTGGTTAAGATGAATTAATGTCCAATATATAATTAATTATTGTATAAATTAGATATAACTAATTTTGTGTAATTATATATACAAATAACATAATTTGTATTGTAATCCATATAATTTTGACCATATTGTACCAAAGGCTTCCAAACATAATAGGAACTGAGAGATGAGCTACTTTTTCTCTTCTGATTCTCTTACCTCCAAATCTACTCCTTCTGATCTCCTTCATTTCAATAAATGGTGCTATTTTGCACTCTGTTACTTAAGCTAAAAACCTAACTATCATCTTGATTCCTCTCTTTCCACCATCCCTGATAGCCAATTTATCTATAAGTCATGATAACTGCCTTCAAAATATATGCTGAATCATTCTCCTTTCTATCTGTGCTGTTCCCTATCTAGTCCAAATCACCTTTTTGACATCCTGGATTAATGCAACAGTTTTCCAGTTGGTCTCCTTATTTCTACTCTTGTCCCTCTAAAATTCCTTCTCCACACTGATGATCTTTATAAAATGAGATCACACCACCCTGCTGCCTAAACTCTTCAGTAAGTTTTCATCTAACCTGGAATACAATCCAGACTCCTACTGTAGCCTCCAGTGGCCATGTAACCTGGCTACTGCTGGGCTCTCTGGCTTCATCTTTTATCACTCCCTGTCTTGTTCACCATATTTAAGTGGTTATATTTGTTATCTATGGCTGTGTACAAGAGTAATAAGCATTTAATGTCTCGTGGTTTCTTTGGGTTAGGAATTAAAAGGTAGCTGGGTGGTTCTTGCCCAAGGGATCTCATAAGACTGCAGTCGAGGATCAGGAATTATAAGTTAGCTGGGTGGTTCTGTCTCAAGGGATCTCATAAGGTTGTGATCAGCATGTGCTGCAATCATGTGTAGACTTGACTGGGGCTGGAAGATCTGTTTTCAGGATGGTCTCATTCACATGGCTGTTGGCAGAAGGCCTCAGTTCTTTGCCATGTGTATTGCTCCGTTGAGCTGCTTGAGTATCCTTACAACATGGCAGCTCATGTCCCATAAATTGAATAATTCAAGAGAGCAAGACTGAATTTGCAATGTCCTTTATGACCTAGGCTTAGAAGGCACATTCCTTCATGTTTGAAATGTCTTCTTGGTTACACACATAAGCTGTGTCCACAGTGGGTGGGGACTACTTAAGGGCGTCAGTCTCAGGAGGTGAGAATCACTGGGGTCCATCTTGGGGGCTGGCTACTCTTAAGGATTTCTCAAAAACACCAGACCGTTTACATCCAGGACCACTGCAGTTGCTAGTCTCTATGTTTCTGATTCCTTTCCCTCCACCTTTTCACAAACCTGGTCTCTTCTTCATCTTCTACATCTCAGCTCAAATGTCTCCTTCTTGAATAACATTTTTCTAAAAACTATATCTAAGGGAGATTTTCTACTACCATGTTATTTAGTTTATAGCATCCACTGTAATCTGTTCACTCATTTATGGACCAATTTACTGTCTTCCTCCTTACCTATAGAATGTAAATGCCGAAAAAAACTGGGGTTTATTGTGACCCCAGCACCCACCGCAGTATCTAACAAATATGAAGAGTTCACTAAATATTATTTGAATGAATGAGATGTTTAAGGCTAAGATCGGTTTTATCAGACATTTTCTCTTTTAATCAGTAAAGGGTCTGGAAATAGAGTGAAAGCAAGAGGAGGAAACGAGAAGGTCCATCCTGGAAGCAGATTGAGGGCTGGGCTGAGGGGAAGAGGATACTAGAATGTGACTTACGCTCTGATGGGCACCACCAGGC
Organism: Saimiri boliviensis; assembly: GCF_048565385.1. Lineage (NCBI taxonomy): Eukaryota > Metazoa > Chordata > Mammalia > Primates > Cebidae > Saimiri > Saimiri boliviensis. The sequence goes on along the minus strand of NC_133455.1, from coordinate 27,701,767 downwards.
ACCATAAAAGTCATGCTCAAAGGTAGTGTCCATTACCACAAGCTCCATTGGGCCACATCAAAATTTTATTCTGACTTCAGGAGGAGGGGATTTCTGCTGGGATTCTGAAGGAGGCAAAAGACTTTTTAATTCTAGGAGGTTTTGCCAGAAAGTAGCAGAATGAGAAGGTGAGATGAGGTCGCAAGCATCCTGAGTGGGGGATGTAGTGGTGGGAATGACTGGGCGTGTTTGTGAAGAGGCCCAGGTACTAGCTTCTTTTCCCCTCACTTATCTCTAGATTATTCTATCTGGGAACACCTAGAGCCAGGCAGAACAATATGAGGAAATTTGCACAGAATGTTATCTCTACACTTTGCCAAGTAATTGGTAAACCTCAGGGAGCCGGCCCAGCCTCTGCACTGATCTGGATTCTCATTTGGAGGCAGGGAAAGAAAGCTGTCAGGGCTCCCCAGCCCTCTCTTGGGAGTGAATTGCTACAGCTGGAATGTCTGAGGAAGGGGGCCAGGGTCAGGGCTGCTCAGTGGCCAATCCAACCTGAAAGGTGTTGTTGGGATGTTTTTGCTCAGCGAGGAATCACGTGGCTTTCCTAAAGCCCTCATCTGGGTCCCCAGAGAAAGCCTTATCTCTGTTCATGGTGTTAAAGTATGATTTTCAAAAGGTTAAAAAAAGTGACTCTAAAAACAAAACCAAAGAAGACATGCAATTACAAAAGGGATGCATGTCAAAGATTTTTTATTCAACTCATTTATTAATTAGAGAAGCAGTAATATGTTAAAATCTGTCCAAAGAGCATGATTGCTTGGGATACACACACACACACACACACACACACACGCACACGCACACGCACACATGCATGCACACACACACACAATTTAATATTTATTGCAATCTATGGGGTATCTTCTCCCCTAGACTGAAATTATTTGCATCTGGAATAGACAAAAGTCTATGAGTCAGCCTCTGCCTCTACAGAGTTGTAAAATAGCCCAGGAAATAGAAAGTCAAGTTTAGCACTACAGTGAAGAAATGCTTGGTAATCTTCTTCACCTATTTCCAGAATTCAGATAATTTTTCTGATAACAGATTGCTTTGAAATCTCCCTTCCTATGTGATCTGATGGCAGCTAAAAGGTGCCTCATAGCAAAAGTTGATTCTGACAGCCTGAGCTGGCATCAGATTCCTTTCCGTGAATATTTTCAAGCCTTTCCTATTGGCAGTAATCATAGTTGATATTATCAAATACCTAGTCCATGCCAAACATACTGCTAAGCGCTTTTCATGGATAACCTTGTTTAATCCTCGATAAAAATTAATTATTCTGATCTCCATTTTGCAGATGAGAAAACAGAGGCTGAGAGAAATTCAATAATTTGCTGAGGGTCACACAGCAAGTCAGGAAATGGTGGATCCAGGATTTGAAGATATACAGGCTGACTCGAGCTGCAAGAAGTTGTGCTAAACACTGTATGTCACAGAGAGATTAATTATAGTGTCCCTGCTCAAAGTCGTCTTAGAACTATCACTTTCCTATCAAAGCAAAGCCTCATGTTTTTGTTTGTTTGTTTTGAGATGGAGTTTTGCTCTTGTTGCCCAGGCTGGAGTGCAATGGCGCAATCTTGGTTCATGCAACCTCCACCTCCCAGGTTCAAGCGATTCTCCTGCCTCAGCCTCCCGAATAGCTGGGATTACAGGCACGTGCCACCACGCCTGGCTAATTTTTTTTTTTTTTTTTTTTTTTAGTAGAGTAAGGGTTTCTCCATGTTGGTCAGGCTGGTCTTGAACTCCTGACCTTTGGTGATCCTTCCACCTTGGCCTCCCAAAGCGCTGGGATTATAGGCGTAAGCCACTGCACCTGGCCTGCAAAGCCTCATATTTTAATCTGAAAATTGGGATACTGCTTATGCCTTCCCACAAGCTGACTGAGGATAAATGAGATTATATGGACGCTCTTTATAAACTCAAAGTCACTGGGAAGGCCAGTGTTGTCATTAAGGAGCTCAAGAGTCTCACTGGGAGTTTCATCTTTTGGGCTCATGGCAGTACAGATATTTCTGTGAGGAAGAGGGAATTTGAGTTTCTCATAGTCAAGCTCAGTGATGAGCTTGGTGAGTACCAGGAGGTTCAGGAATAGGGTGATGCAAAATTTAAGGGAGTACCAAAAAGCTTAGTAATAAGATAAATAACAATATAAATAACAATGTCCTTCAAAAATAGTCAAAGTTAATGTAGACAGTCAATGTTGAACAAAATATCACACATTAAGCCAAAGCTAGAATCAGTTTTACTTTTTTTTTTTTTTTTTGTGCTTTAGCTCCAGTATGACTCAGGATGGCACAGGCTATTAAGCCATTCCTTGAAGGAATTCACCAAAAGACAGTATTGTGAGGTACTCCCAGTTGTGTCCTGGAGTGGTTGCTGCTCTTAGATATGGATCCAGATCAAGTGGAACAATTAAAAATGTTTAATGTTCTTTGCTATTTTTTTGGAAGCATAAAGAAAAAAGAGCATATCATACCTCCCTGAATTTTCACAAAATGAGCACATCCAAGGAACTAGCACCCAGATGTAGAAAAAGGATGCTATCAGCACTGCAGGGAACCATCCCCCACTGCTTTTGTCCCCTTCTAGTCATAACTTAAGAGCCATTTTCCTTGTGGGGACTCCTTCACTAAGTACTCAGTTTTGCCTTGTAGAGATATGTGCATATCTGACCTAGGAGCACAGACTAGGTTCATACAAATACTTGGTCCATGAAATGCTTTCATTGTTGGCCCATGGGTAAGAACTTTTAAAATTTCTTTATTAAGGTATTAGCTTACTTATTTTAAATAAGACCACAAGCATGAAAAATAGAACATAGCAGTTTTCATCTACCTCTGTAGACCTCTCACATGCCTTCTCTATGCCTGCCTTCCTCGGGAGTAACTGCTTTGATTGTAACCCTAGAGTGTGTACTCATAGGCAGTTCCATTTGCCAAATTTCTGACATCAGACAATCAGAGCCTTGACCATGATGTATTGTCTGATCATCCCTTCTCTTCATTCGGGTCTCTGGAAGCCGTTTGCTTTGCTTTGCCCTTGGGTAGAGGAGGCCAGGGAACAAGCTGTATGACAGACAGTGCTAAAAAAAAATCACAGCGTCAGATCTGTCTGGGTCAGGGCAGGCAGCTGGTTAGTGGAAGGGTGGGGGCTCTAGCTTGGCTCTTTTGGGATGTGGAGGAGGACTTGCTTAGGAAGCCTGGTTGCGGTAAGGGGAACCAAAAGGGAAGGTTGTTGGGGTTTCAGTGGGAGGGGCTTCAGCAGCTGGGAATGGGATTTAGATGGCCAGAATCAGGGGCATTCAAGGTTTTTGTTTTTGTTTTTGTTTTCCAGCTGAAAAGTGCAAGGGAAGAAGACCCCGGAAATGTGTATCAGTGAGAAATTAGCAAGGTGAGGATGGACAGTCCCAGTGCAATATTTAAAATGGAAATCATCTGACAGCATCACTCCTTTGCTTAAAACCACTTGCATTATGGTGGAATGAGCATATGCTCAGATAGATAGCAGCTTCCAGTCCCAGCTGTTAGTCATATGCTCTTGGACAAATTACATAATTTTTTCACCCTCAGTTTCCTCATCTATAAAGTGCAATGAATCATACCACTTGCCTCATAGTGACATTGCATGGGTGAAAAAGAAAACAAATGAAAGCCCTCAGACATTAGCACATACTAACCATGAAATAAATATGGCACTATTATTATTCATGTTGGTATTGTTATTATGAATATGGGATCAAATCTGGACTTCATAGTATAACAGAGGAATCCGTTTAGCTTCTGCCCATTGCTTTGCCTCGTTTCTCCCCGCTCAAGGCCCGATGCTATGTGAGCTAGAGAGGAATGCCTATACCACCTTCCAACCCATACCCAGCCAGCAGAAATTGGGTGGCCTTTGCTCAGGCTGTTCCTTCTGCTTACGTCATCCTTCTCACCTGAGTAGACGCAACTGAGCTTCCTCACTACTGACCTGGCGCACCCATCTGCTAGCTGCTTTGAATATTGGTTGCTAGTGGCTCATTGCTGTACCCTTTTCCGAGAATCAGCCTTGGTTGTGGTCCCAGAGGGGCAATGCCTGGAAGGTTATGCCCTCCAGGCATCTCTGCAGGGGCAGGCAAGAGCCCTGGACTGAATGCATTTGGATTACCAGGTCTTAGCCTTCTTCAAGGACAGACATTTAACTGTGGGACTACTCACACTAGAACTCCATGTAAGATCAGGCTGACACTAGAATTCACTGGTTCCACATGTATTTGTTTGTTTTGAGACAGGGTCTCACTCTGTTGAGCAGGCTGGAGTGCAGTGGTATCATCTCAGCTCACTGCAGCCTCGACCTCCTGGGCTTAAGCAATCCTCCCACCTCAACCTCCAGAGTAGCTGGGGCTATATGCATGTACCACCATGCCTGGCTAATTTTTAAAAAAAATTTTGTAGAGGCGGGTTTCACTATGTTGCCCAGACTGGTCTTGAACTCACGTACTCAAGCTTGATCAGCCCAGCTTGGCCTCTCAAAGTGCTGGGACTGTAGTTGTGAGCTACTGCGCCCATCCACTTCCACATCTTCGTTTTTCATTTGTCCTTTCAACTTTTCTTCAGTCACCTGCAGGGCTCTTCTAAGATCACTCCATTGACAAATTGTACAGGAATCCCCATCTCAGGCTTTCCTCTTAGGAAGTCTGGCCCCCCATTTCTTCAAGGTTCAGTTCTGGTGGTATCTCCCCAGGAGAGCCCAGCCAGGGTGGTACTAAATACACCTTCTCTGAGCTCTCACATCGTCTCAAACAGACTCTCTAGCTTGTCACCCACATGTCATATTGAAATCGTTTGTTAATATGCCTTTTCCCCACCACTGGATTGTGAGAAGCTTCAAGATCATGACTCCCTCATTTTTCTGACTGTACCTTGGCACTGAGACAAGTGATTGTAGCATAGTAGGTGCTTAAAGAGAATCACATAGAGACTTTATTTGAATTAGGGGTTAACAAAAGATTTTCTGAAGGAGTAGTGTTTAAAAGATGAACTTTGCCAAGAAGACAGGCACCATCTGGATCAGTCTGCATGTTTTCTTATCCCTCCTTTCAGGGTCTGGCTGGCGCTAGGTATTTATTACAGAGATAGATTGGCAAAGATACTTGACAGATGTAGAGATGGGCTTTGGATGTGTCTGTTCTCCTGTGGTTGGGCATAAACAGCCTTCTGTATTAGGATTAGAGACAGCTGCATATGAAAGAAAAGACAGTGGTTAAAACAAGGATTTTTAAAAAATTAAATTTTTCTTGTAAAAGAAATGCAGAGGTATATAGCCCAGGACCAGCATGGTGGTTTCATGGTCATCAAAAATCCAGCAACTTTCTTTCTACTCTACCATCCATATTGTGTAACTTTCATGGTCAAGGTCACTTCATGGGCCAGGAGAGCTCTGGGACTCTGATGGTCACATGTGCATTTCTACCTGGAAAAAGCAGGAAAAGCGGAAGAGCAGTCAGATTTATGCTCTATGTGAATCAGCTTCTTTAATGGATCCTTTCTGGGAATTCAGCACACTGGCTAACATTGGCCAGTACTTAGTCAGATAGGAGGATGGGTAAACTCACAATTGGGAGTCTCTTGCTTCCTGCTCCAAGGGGACAATGGACATTTGGAAGGCAACTGGCAGCCTCTTCCATCCCTTTCTTGCAGATTTTCTAGGAGAATCCCATTTCAACATTCTGCCTCATAATCTTCACAAGCCATATAAATATCCCATGTTCTCTATTTCTAAGTAATATCTCTTAGACTGGCTCTGCTGATAAAAATCCTTTTCCTGTGCATGTCTCTATATTTTGGTCTTCATCACAGAACAAACAGCCTCTAGTACTCTAGTACTTGACCTTCATCAGACAGATGACATAGACAAGAAGGTATTTGATACATTTAAAAAGAATCAAGGAGTTAAACCAGACACCACCTTGGCAACGGATGGCTTGGTGGCCATGGACACATTTTGCTTCTTGGGCATTTCATTCTTTAACAGCTGAGTCAATAACACACCTGGGGCATGAAAAGAAACAGGTGATGCTATTCCTGGGAAGTTGCTGGGAAAATAAAGGACCACTTTAAGGAACACCAGAGCTTTGCGAGGTTTTGGAAGCAAAGAATGCTGTCTCAGAACAAGGGATAAATGCTGTGATGCTGAGAAATGTCTTGTACACTGCTGTTAGTTGTGTAAATTGCCAGCATTATACAAAGGGTTCATGACACTTTGGTTATGTATTCCCCACGAGATGGTTCCCACATGGGTTTCCAGCCCCTGGTCCCACCCCTTCTCTCCTGGACTCCACACTTCACCAGTCTTCAGGATGTGTTATTCCTATGCCCACATTTTTCTTTCTTCCTTCTGAACTTTTCCTCATGCTGTTTCCTCTACGAGGTAAGCTGATGGGTCCCATTTCCATAAGCCCAGATCCCATAATGCAGATTATGAGCATGGCTGCTTTAGGTCAGATACCGCATGGGTGCTGTTTCCAAGTAGAAAGGCCCCCTGTCAGGCTGAGCTTGATTTCAGACCTAGGTCTGCCCACACGCTTCCAAGAGGCTCTCAGAGGTCAAGCGGAGCCTGAGCCATTTCCATATTTCAAAGCCTCTAGTTTATTTAAAAGGAAGAAATGCCCAAATGTTGGTGGAATTAAATGCTCAGATAAATTCACATTGCTTGGCAGTGGCTGTCTTTATTTCATGTATAAACACAGATGGAGGTAATGGTGAACATCTATAGGGGCATTTTGCGATAGTGAGGTTTGTGCCAAGGGATCCTCTTGTTGGTCCTGTCTTCATTCCCTTTTGCTTGGATTCTGTGAGTTGGTCCTTCTGAATTATCTCATTCAGCATGGTACTTTTGGCAGCAGATCAAACCCTCTCATCTCGAATCTCTGCCCTGGCATTTCCCTACTGGCCAATCACGACTTCTGTTCAGCTGCCCTCCACAGTTCCCACAGACCCTCCTCTTTTTCAAAGCTAAGTATGAAGTCACATTTTTTGAGTACTTTCTATGTGCCAGACATTATGCTGAGAGCCTATGATTAATTACTTCATGTAATCCTTGCCACAGTCCCTAAGAGGTAGCTATTATTGGCCCCCATTCACAGATGAGAAACACTGAGGCTCAGAACGTAAGTCAACCTGGAAAGAGTCCCACACAGTTGACCGGTGGTAGAGCCTGCACTGGAAGCCAGGCTTGCTGGCTCTTGAGCTCATGTTGTTCCCCTGTCACCCACCTGACTCATTTCTGAGAGCAGCTTACACCGCTTCTTTCCTGCCCAACTCATCTGCTCTGTCTTCCATGGCATTTCTCTCTCTCTCTTTTTTTTTTTGCTCTCTCAGCTAGAAGTTTATTTCTCCCTTTCCTCATAGTCTTGAGCACTTTCTCTGAACCTCTCTTATAACTCCTACCACATTCTTTGATTTCCTATATTTATTTGCGTATGTTTCTGAAAATAGAGCTTTGTCTAACAGACTTCTTTCCCCCCCAGAAAAGCACAATGCCTTGAATATAGAAAGAACTCAATGCATTTCTGTTACATGAAGGGAATTTGCTTGTCGCCCTTGGGGGCAGGCCTTAAACTGCTCTGTAGGTGTCTTGCTCAGTATGGTATAGAGAGAAAGTTGTGGTCAGCCAATCCTGCTGACTGGCCGAACAAAGCTGAGATGCCGGACAGTTTTCTGAGTTTTACTGTCTTTGACATAAAAGGCCCTGTTTTTTGGGAGTGTTAAGTTTCTGAATACAGAAGCTAAGAATTTTTCCTTTCATAAGGTAGGAAACACCTTATAGAAGGAAAACAAAATTGTGCCAAAACCCTAAGAAAATTCTCAGGAAAGGTCCCATCAGAACTCCCAGGAGCCTGTCTAAACCCAAATCCCCCAGGTCGAAACTCTAGCTATCCAAAGAGGTCTTTCTGTGGGATTTCACTGTGCCAAATTCTTCTGGTGTGTGTGTGTGTGTGTATGTGTGTTTAAATAAGGAAAACTCCTTTATCTCTGATGAAGAAACAGCAAATGAAAATCTTAACAGGCTCCCTCAAGAGTGGCTGGTTTCACTAGCAATGGTTCCCATGAGGATGTGGCAGACACAAGCTGAAAATAGGGCTGTTGGCACTGGTTCTCGATCAGTTGGAGACATAGGTGCCACTTCACGGCAGGTCTGCTCTTCTCCTTTGAGGGCTTTTAGCGGTTTTACCTTTCCTTACCTAGACTACCATTCATTGTCCCTTTGCTCTCTCCCGGTTTTCAGAAGACCCCACACCAAGGTACCTGACTCTCTCCCCTCCCACTCAGCACCTTTCTGACCCTCTTCTTTCCCTGCTGAAAATTGAACATCCTGTCTCGGCTCCCTTGAGCCCTGCTCTTGGAGCGCAGCTAATCTGCTAATGTGACAATGGGAATGTGTGTGTTTCTCCCTACTCCAGATAACATATTTGTATTTTATTTTCACTCGGACACAGACGAGCAGGGAGGTGGTAGAAGCAGGACCAAAGCTATTAGATAGTATCAAGGTTAGCGTCCTTCAGCCTTTCTGTTATTGTTTTTGTTTTACAAAAAGCAAAGAACAAGCCAACCAACAAACAAAACAGAAGCTCGTTTGCAAATTCAGGTCCAGCTTTTGGTTCACTGTGGCTCCGAAGTTTTCTTTCTTTCTTTTCTTTTTTTTTTAAATGATCTACATAAGCAAGAAAATACTGTCCCATTCCTCACCTCCAACAACACAGATAAGATGCCCATTTCTTTCCAGCTCCTCCTTTGCAATCAGACCCTTCCCCACTGACAGCATTGTGACAAAGGAGACATAACAAGGACCGCAATCCCCTGGATCCTCACCCCAGCACCCCCACCCCCATCCTGTGTAGGATTCTAGCTTGGTCTGTGCAAGAGGTGAGCATGGCAGTACAAAGGTGTGGGCATTCAGAGCTTCAGCCTCGTTCTTTACCTTCCTTCTGACCGAACAGCTGGGATGTGAGTCTGGAAGATTCCTTTTGCTCATTTTCCAAGAGCCACTCATGCCCTGTCCTCTTCCTCCTTCTCGTCTTTGTCTTCTAAGATACAGGATGTCCCTGACTAAGAGGATTATCTTGTTTCCTCAGTTACTAGGAAGCAAAGAGAGGAAGAGCCCACCCTTGGAAGAAAACTATCTCTGCCCACCAAAAGTTGCACTCCTCTTCCAGCTTTGTCTAATAGACGTTTCTCCCCTCTTAGAAAAGCACAATGCCTTGAATATAGAAAGAACTCAGTGCATTTCTGTTGCATGAAGGGAATTTTCTTGTCACACAGATAAGATGCCCATTTCTTTCTATCTCCTTCTTTGCAATAAGAAGGAGATATTAACCATTGTGTACTTGATCTGTGTGAAAATCCCTTTTCTGGTTCAATAGGGAACTTTGGTCTTCCCCTGCAGGCTGACAGAAACAAGGTGAGCATCTAAGCTTCATTCCCAGGCCTGTGGCAGACATCACTCATCAATTGTGATTTTCCGCTGAACCTTGTGTGTGTGTGGCGGGGAGGGGCCTGCACCCCAGCAGGCATGATCAATCTGTTGGAGTCTACATTGGAGAGAAAAAACATCTGCCATATTCTCCTCAGTGATGTTTCTGTCATCCATGCAGGAGGCTGGTGGTAGGGACATCTTTTCAGCAACCTGCAGCTAAGAAGACATGGAAGCTGGAGAGGGTGTTTTCTTAGCTTCCATGTAGATTTAGCTTTAAGGCCAAAAGCTTCACCTGGTTCACCTGCTCTGGGCTTGAATGTGGCATCTCCATTTATTTGCTCTGCTTAGTAAGAAATAAGAAGTACAAGGAGCACACTACTCTTAAGGTAGCAGTAGACATGCTTCCCGGGGAGGACTCAGCAATGTGTGAGGGTGACTCAGGGGCTAGAGGGTCTTGTGGAGAAGGAAGATACCAGGGGCTGGGGACAGCTGGCTGAGCTGGAGGCATCCAGTTCCCTGGCAGCCTGGGCTCTCAGGGTCATCCTGCAGGACAGCAAATATTCTTGTCTGCCACTGGTATTTAGACACTGCTGGAATGTACTGGCGGGACTATCTGTCCAAATCCATTCAAAATTGATTTTCGTGTCTTCAATGGGGAATTTTGGTCAGAAGCCCCATGGTCCTCCAATTCAGTTGGACATTCTCCTCTCCCTTCTTTAGCTTATTAGCTGTTTCTCAGGGGGAGTCTGGGCCTTTGTGTTCCCTCTTGTGCCAGTTCAAACGATCCAAAGGTGTAGGAAGGATGGAAGTGGGTCTGTGCTGTGAATCTGAAATGCCCAGATGCATTTATTTAAAGCACAGCTCAATGCTGAAAAATTGGGTTTTTGGCCAGGATCTCCCTACTTTTGCTAGAGAGCCAGGAAATGGGTAGGAATGTGTGAACCAGTGCAGAGGAAAAGAAGTGAGTCAGAAAAGAAAAGCAGAGCCTGTACAGGCCACATCCTTGAAGGATTTCCTCCACTGGGAGTGCTTTCCTTGATGTTTGCTGCCTTCAAGGCTACTCACATGGTCAGCCATGATGGGGCACCCATGCACACCAGAGGCTGCCAGGCACTGAGAGATAGGGGAAGAAGACCAAATCCTATATCCCTGAAACTTATAATCAGGCAGAAGAGATAAGTACAAATCTGATTAAAATTAAAAAGTGGACAAGAAAGTGCACAGCTACAACATGCTAAGAGGAGTTCTGATGCAGTGGCTCTTAGAACTAGGTTTTGAGCAGTTGGTATATGTGTGTGTTTGTGTTATGCCTTTGTGTGTATATGAGCATATGTCTCTGTATGTTTGTGTCTGTGTGTATGTCGTCTCCATGTATGTGTGTATGTGTTTATATGTATCTCTGTGTGTGCCCGTGTATGTCTCTGTGTGTGTCTGTGTGTATGTAGATGTCTCTCTGTGTGTGTCTGTGTGTATATATGTGTCTCTGTGTGTGTTTGTGTGTATGTGGATGTCTCTCTATGTGTGTCTGTGTGTATGTGTTTATATCTGTGTATGTGTCTGTGTGTATGTAGATGTCTCTCCGTGTGTGTCTGTGTATATGTACATGTCTGTGTGTGTATATGTCTCTGTGTGTGTCTGTGTATGTGTGTCTGTGTGTATATGTGTGTCTCTGTGTGTGTTTGTGTGTATGTGGATGTCTCTCTGTGTGTGTCTATGTGTATGTGTTTATATCTGTGTATGTGTCTGTGTGTATGTAGATGTCTCTCTGTGTGTGTCTGTGTATATGTACATGTCTGTGTGTGTATATGTCTCTGTGTGTGTCTGTGTGTATATATGTGTCTCTGTGTGTGTTTGTGCATGTGGATGTCTCTCTGTGTGTATATGTCTTTCTCTGTGTGACTGTTTGTGTATGTGTGTGTTTAATGAAGAGCTCTTTGTCCTCTAGGCCAGTGGCTCTCATTCTCAATCTTGGCTTCTTGGCTGTACCTTGGAATTAGTTAATGAGATTTAAGAAATTCTGATGTCAGGTGCTACTTCCAGAATTTCTGATATAACTGAGTCTGAGTCTAGGGAGGGAATCCATAAGAATGGTAAAGTCAGGCTCTGTGGTAAATGGCTGGGCTCTGGTGCTTGTCTGCTTCCACTGAAGAATTGGAGGAATGGCAGAGGTGGTATGATAGAGGGCAGTTCCTGTGAGTCACATGGGAGTTATCATACTGTCCTTTACTGTTTCTGGGGATAACAGACGAGGAGAGGAAGGTAGTCTCTGGGTTGTATTTGCATGGAAGATGGACCCACAAGAGGCACAGTTTCACAGTCTAAAGAAATATCTTTGACTTCTTTAATACCAACATACACTTCTGAAAGGACCTTCCTCAATCCCCCCTTCCTTCTCTCACTTCATTCTTCCCTCTCTCCTTTCCTCTATCCCTCTTTTTCCTTTATCCACAAATATTTATTTAGCTCATGCCATGTCCCAGGCACAGTTCTGGGAGCCAATCAATGAACAAGGCAGATTAGTTCTTGATATCAAGGAGTTGACATCTTAGGTGCTTACCACAGAACAATCATGAATAGTGGTAGAAATGTGCCTGTCTTCAGGGACTTTTCCTGAAGAATCAGTAGTTGGTATCTTAGCACTATGTTTTATGGCAAAACATGGTTCCAAAATTTTAAGATAATTACATTTGCATTAAGATGTTGTGTGCTGTCGATCATAATGGACTAACAATGACTCAGAGTTCACACATGCCACATTATTAAGTATTGAATAGATAGAAGAGTTTTAATAATATATGGGTAAGGTATAAAGGGTAAAATTAACCAAACAGCAATGTACCTGCTACCCGGCTTAAGAAATGAAATATTTCATTTACCTTTGGAGCCCTTCCAGATTTGGCTACCATCTTGAATTTTGTGTATAATGTTCCCTAGGTAACATGTAGTTATTGATACCTGATTTCGAACTTGAATTTTATACAAATGTTGCATACAGTTGTTCTATTTAGTGACTTGCTTATTTATTTATTTATTTATTTACTCGGTATTATTCCCAAGATTCAGCCATTTTGGTACTTACAGATTTAGCATGTTAATTTTTATTGTTATCTAATAGTCCTTTGAGTGAAAAATGCCACATTGTACTAATCCATTCTATAGCTGATCCATATTTAGATTGTTTCCAGTTTTTTAAAAATGAACATTGCTGCCAAGAACATTTTTATACATATCTCTTAGTCTGCAGACATCAAACTGCTGGCCACTGGAATGTATAAACCTTAACTTTAGCATGCACCTACCCTATGATCAAGTTATTCTATTTCTAGATAGTTATCCAAGAGAAATGGAAGCATAGATCCACATAAAGACTTGCACATGAATATTCATAGCAGCTTTATTCGTAATAGTTCCAAACTGGAAACAAAACACATGTCCATTAATAAGTGAATGTGTATACAATAATAAGTGAATGTATATACAAATTGTGGTATAATCATACAATGGAATACTACTCAGCAATAAAATGGAATGGATTATTAATACACATAATTAACATTGATAAATCTCAAAATAATAATGTGGGGTGAAAAAAGTCAAAATAAAAACAATTTGTTTTCCAAGTGATTACATCAAAAGTCAAAATAAAAACAATTTGTTTTCCAAGTGATTACATCGATTATAATAGGTGGCGTTTCCTTTGCTCTGTGTCTTTTCCAAAACTTGGTATTGTTAGATTACTAATTCTTGCCAGTCTAGTGGTATTTAGTGATATCTTGCATTTCTTTGATTACTATTATGGCTGAATATTTGTCTTACGTTTCCTATGTTTATTTGCCTTTCACATTTTTTCCCTGTGTAATGATTATGTATTATGTACTTTGCTCATTTGTCTATTGAGTTGTTTGCCTCATTCTTACTGATTTATAATTTTAAACTACTTTCTAGAAATCAATTTCTTGCCAGTTTCATGTGTTGGTCACCCATCTATCCTAGTCTCCCAGCTACATCTAGCATTCCACTATCCCTGCTGAGGTGCCAGATCTTTGGGTGAACCTTTTTGGATGTGCAGGTCCAACAGAGCTCCCCTGCAACTGCTGCCCCATCTGACATCATGAAAAGCAGAAGAGTCACCCAATTTGTGTAACTTTTACGTTCCATTATGCATCCTTGTTATTAGAAACTGTGGTGAGACAACTATGATGAGATGGGGAAAGAATCATAGGAGATGGAAGAGCTGGATTCAAATCTTGACTCTCACTTACTAGATAAAGTACATCGGGTAAACAACTTATTCGGATTTATTCAGGCTCAATTTTCACTAAGTGTAGTGTAGTAATAAAATATTTTCTAACAGCTTAATGTGGACTCCTTGCTATGTCAGGAACTTTATACATATATATTGTTTTGCATCAATCCTCACTCTAGTCCTGTGAGGTAGATGCTATTATTGTAGGAGCCAGAGAAAGTTAAAAAGCATGTTCAAGGCTACACGCTGCTAAGTAGCAGGAATTAAAACCCAGGCAATGTGACTTCAGGGTCTGAGCTCTTACCAGGACATTGGAATTGTAATATTTTCTTACTAGCTTGTTCTGCAGATGACATTATCTGCCGTGTGAAAGCAGAAAGGAGCTAAATTATTGCCTGACACACAGAAGCTTTCTGATCATGGTTCGATAATTTTTCAACCAAGTACTGTATGATTCTAGGTTAACCCTTTCCTAAATCATCACATTACACTACTACAGAGACAGTAGAAACAAAATATTTTCTAATGTTCCCTGTCACACTTAGCTGTGACCGTAATAGATGAATATGTACACAGAGCCACAATAAGATCATGTGTGCATCCTATAAATTGAGTTTGCTTCCTGTCAGCTCCATAAACTTACCAACACTGCCTATCACAGTTCCAATTTCTCCATATTCTTACCAACACTGGCTATCACCTGTTTTTCTAATTCTATCTATCTTAGTGGTTGTAAAGTGGTGGTTGGTGGTTTTGATTTGCATTTTCCTGATGAGCGATGATGTTGAGCATCTTTTCATGTGCTTATTGACCATTTGTGTATCTTCACTGGAGAAATATCATTTCATATCCTATGCCCATTTTTAAATTAGATTGTCTTTTTATTGCTGAGCTGTAAGAGTGCTTTAAAGATTCCATATACAAGTTCCTTATCATGATTTGCAAATATTTTCTCCAATTCTGTGGGTTGTCTTTTCATTTTCTTAATTCAACCCTGCTAGTGATTTTTTTTGTTTTGGAACACTGTCTAAGCCCTGCTACTTCTGACTCCTGTCAAGTCATAGCACATTAGAAAAAGAAAGAAATTTTTATTGAGAACCTTTCATGAGTTATCCATTAAATCCCCGCAACTGGCCAGTGGTATATATTATCATTCCATTTTAGAGTGATAAAACTGAAGCTCAGAAATAAGGCACTTTGACCAAAGTCTCTTGCCTCATAAGAATGGAAAAAGGGATTTGTCATTTATTTCTCTTTGATACTAATGGACTTAAAAATTATTTCTATTTGAAGAGTTTAGGAGTACAAGTGGTTTTTGGTTACATGGATAAATTGTACAGGGTAAAGTCTAGGCTTTTACTGTATCCATCATCCAAATAGTGTACATTGTACCCAATACGTGATTTTTCATATCTCACACCCCCCCACCCTTCCCCCCTTCTGAGTCTCTAATGTCCATTATACCACTCTATGTGCCTTTGTGTACCCATAGCTTAGCTCCCACTTGTAAGTAAAAACATGTAGCATTTGGTTTTCTATTTGTGAATTACTTCGCATAGGATAATGGCCTTCAGTTTCATCCAAGTTGCTGCAAAAGACTTTATTTCCTTTTTTTTTTTACTTAAAAAGGAGATTTTAAACCATATCCTTGTGATTCAAAATTTATGCTTCTATTCTGTAGTTAGTGGCAGTGGGTCCCTTTGTATCACAATGAGTTGAGACTAGATTCATCAGATTTATAAAAATAAAATAGTGATGTTGAAGAAACAATTAAGGGCCTGGCCTGAAAGACCATTCGCCTAACGTCACCTCCGTTGAAATGAGTGGGAATTGTGCGTATCTTGGAGCCTGGCCTGGGAATGAGAACTCTCAAGTTGGAGCGTGTAAGTATTGTTGCTGAGCCATTGTGTTTGCTCTTCCTTTTTGTAGGTGTCGAGACAGCCCTTCATGGCAACTATTTATTATTCGACTTGGCATTGGGGCCTGGGAGCTGGCAGAGTCTGGGGCACGCTGGGATACTCATTATCGCAGCAGATAAAGGAGCTTGAAATCACCAGCTGACCTGGATTTCCTAGTGAGATTAGGAGAACAGATATTGCTGGGAGGGAAAAAGGGCCATGGGTAATGTCCTGGGAGAATAGCTGATTGTGGAAGGCCAGGAGGGCCCACTTTAAACAATCCTATTTCTCTGGAATATGTCTTTGGGGAAATTTGATAAAATAGAATCTCAAGGCTAAATTTATGTAGTTATATGGCGGGGAATGCTGCTAGAAATAAGGTCCTTTACTCTAGCCCACAGTCCCCCACCACCATTTTTTCCTGGAAAAATAACCAGATGATCTTTCTCTGTAGTCATAAAGAAAGTTACGCCAGGTACACTTTCCTAAAACTCCCAGGTCGGTTGGAAATGGCCAGTGTTGGAGATAAGGAGGAGATGGTTTTGATTCCTGCTCAAGATGCCTCTTTCTGTTCCCAAACACTTTTTAATTTGGTACAAGCAGCAGAATTGGCGGAGCAAATACTCTGGCTATTGGCTAGCTCTTGGTTTAATAGGGCGGCTTTTAAGAGAAGGTTAAAAAGGCTTCAGGTTTACCCAAAATTTGCTCTGGTGTCCTTATAGAAATGCTTAGTGATGCCAGGGATGGTTGTTTGCTAAATATTTTTGTAACAGAGGGAGCAGGGTTTGTCAAGGTTTGGGAATCCCTGCTCAAATAAGACACTTTAAATCACTAATTCAACACTTACTATATACCTGATATAGCCCAGGTACTGTGTTAGGTGCTCTGAATCACAGTAGATTCTAAGACACGACCCCTGTATTCATAGAGCTATTGTGTAGTGGGTAGGGGCACTATCAAGGAATAATTCGATCGACCATTGTAGTTCTGTGGCTGAAATCTGTGGAAGAGGTAGTGTTGCATTTTCTGGAAGGCAGATCCAAATCAAATCAGATCCAAATAAAATCAAATCCAAATTTAGCCAGGAAAAATTGTGTTTTGAATTTAAAGAGCTGCCTTTAATGCATTTTCTAAGCTCCACGTGGTTTGTTTCATTGGGCTAAATAAATCTAGAAATCATTAAACCCCTCATGTCTGCTGGGTATGCCAAGAATGCAAGGCCCTGACCTTTCTTTAATTAGGCCAAATCTCAGAGGTATGTTTGCACTGAGCACCCTTGAGAGATGAGCTCCCTCTAGGATAATCATTAGGCCAGCTTACTGTTTGCTATGTAAGTGGGAGATTCCTCAAGCTCAGAGTTCCTCAGCTGTAATGCAGACTCACTGTATGTGAAGCATCCATCTGGGCCTTAACATGTTGTCACCATGGGACTTGGGGGCCAGGGAGACTGACATGAACATGCTATTGCTCCTGCTGCTTGCTGTGCTGTGAGTAATAACATCCTTTGTCTTTGACCCAAGTGTCTTGTGTCTTCTGCCAGTATCTATGAAACAGTAGCAGTCTAGGCCCAATAGTGCCCCTTTCACTGTGAAAGGCTGAAAGGTTCTTTCTATGCTATGCTTGGTTAAAAGGGAAGAAGAGGGCCCGTGGCAAACTTGTTTAAACCCTCAAAGTGTCGCAGTCATTTAATAATACGGTTCTGTCCTGAGCTGGCATCATCAGAGTGCTAAGAGAGATGATCTGAAATGAAATGAGATGGATTATTAGAGAACAGAGGTTTCTGAAGTGTTTTAATGTTGATAGCTGAATCCCTTTTTCCCCAAGTAATTTATAAGGAACTACAAGATATACAAAGATCCCAATGATAAAACTACTGTTTTAAGGTTAAATTTTGGATTTGAAGGTTACTTAAATTATTGTAATTTAGTTGTATATCAAAGAACATTCCTAATTCTGCTTTGGTGGGAGTTGATCTGTAAGGCAGCCCAGGTATTCTTGTGCTGGTTTAAATACAAGGTGTTTGGCAGTGGAGGGCTCCTGACAGGGAAGGCAGCTAATTCTCCACTCACAATATTCACAGGGAGGACTTTACCTTTGTGTATTTACCATATTCTTCTATCTGTCCTTTAGAGACCTGATTTATCAGTACAGCAGAAGTGGCTTTTCAGGGCTGACTCACATTAACTGTGCACAGGAGACTCCTATTTAAGGGATGCATTATACAAAGAAAACTAGAAGAGTTTGGAAACCAGAGAAATTACCTGGGGCACTGAGTTGGCACAGATACTCAAGTTTGTAGTCTAAGCAGGAGTTGGCAAACTGACCTGTGGGGCAAATATGGCCCACTTCCTGTTTCTGTATGGCCCCTGGGCTAAGAATGGTTTATACATTTTTTGGTGGCTGAAAAAAAAAAAAAGAAAAAGAAAAATGCTGTTTTGTGACATGGGAAAATGATAAGAAATTCAAATCTCAGTGCCCATAAATAAAGTTTTGTTAAAACAGAGCCATTCAAGTGAATAGACTCATTCATTTACATCTTGCCTATGGCTGTTTTCATACTGCAGCAGTAGCACTGAGTAGCTGGGACAGAGAGCCTAAGGCCAGCTAAGCCTAGGATATTCATCTCTGACCCTTTACGGAGAAAGTCTAGAGTTGTGATTCTTAAAAGGCAATATGCATACCGATCTTTCAGAAAGTTTATTGAAAGGTAGATTCTAATTTGGTGAGACTGAAGGAGGGGCCTGAAATGCCACATTTCTAACCAGCTCCAGGTGATGCTACTGTATCTGAGAGGCAAGTGTAGAACTCCTCTTCCACTGCGTGGCACTTGGATGGCCATGCCAACTTCTCGGATAGGGTAGATTTTGCCCCTGCAGGGTAGATTTTGATCTGATCATCCTCTACTCTTTATGTAGTCTTTCTTCAGACTGGGCACAACACACTAGCATAAATTTCCACATGTTAAACTGTTTCAGTCTGCCTTCCTAAGGTCACATCCAATCTATCTGGATTAAAGAAGATTCTTGGCTTATTCCCATGTGTGGTTACCGCCCAGCCCATCCACGATGTCTGTGCATTTCACCGGTTGAAGTCTCAGAGAAAAATCTGAAATCCATATTGTTTGGAGGAGCCTCATCGTTGACCTCATGCCACAACCTATATCCCTAGACCCAATGGGAAGGACGGGATGCTGCATTGAGAATGAAGACTCTTGGAATTCACAGTTAGAAGGACGTTTACTTTCTTTCTGAATAATCTCTCTTAACAATCCTTTAAAAACTTTGCAGGGCCTAGCACCCAGGACCTGACATTCAGTAGATGAGATGTTTAATCAATGCCTGACTAAACATCTAATAAACTCCCAGCATTCATCATTATTCAATCTTCCTAAGACTTCAGCCATTTCCCAACTGGCCGTAGGCTTTCATATTTCTGTATTTCCTCCGAGAGTTTTCCTTTTATGGGAAGGCCCTTTCCTACCTTCTCTCCCCAGCAAATGACTTCTCCGAAAGGTGATTTGTTCAAATGGTGCCTTTTGCCGGAAGCCGTTCCCACCTGCCCCAGGTGATGTTGCTAGCACTCTCCTGAGTTTCTGTTGCTTTCCATGTATCCCAGATTAGGACCACTCACTCATATGACATCTTTGTTCAACTTAGAGAAAGGCACCCCTCCTACTTAGCTGACATAGTCCTACACCAAGGGCTTGGGGAGAGGAGTGGGTGAGAGTTGTTGGGGAGAGAGAAAGGAGATGGAAAGAGAAAAGTGTCAAATCATAACCTAAAAGAATACAGGCCTTCAAGCTTAGAAAGCACTTTAACATGTGTTAGTGCATTAGATCTTGTACGCATGGATGTGATTGCAGTAGTCCTGTTATGTATCAGGTATATCAGACAGGTTTTTGTTATTTTGCAGGTGGGAAACTGAGACTCAGAGAGGTTGTTCGACTAATTTAAGGTCACACAGCTCACAGATCTTAGAGCTGAGTTATAAATCCAGCTCCCTTCCCTGACCCCTGTTTGTGACATGCGGAGAGACAGGGCTTTCATATTTCTGTGTTTCCTCAATGACTTTTCCTTTTATGGGAAGGCCCTTTCCTACCTTATCTCCCTGGCAAATGACTTCTCCAAAAGGCAATTTGTTCAAATGGTGCCTTTTGCCAGAAGCATGCCTTTGGCTTTCAGAGGAGAGTGTCATTACTCTTTAAGGGATGATTGAGAGAGCCGCCCCAGGAGGGAGGAGGAGCTTCATGTGGTTGTATTCGCTCAGCTCTGAATGGCTTCTTCTGTTTAATAAACCTTGTTAATTTTACTACTGCTTGTTCTTGGCTCCACCACACAGCAGTGGTTTAGGCAATATGTTTGAAAAAATGTGCTAATTATAGGCTGCAATTTTCTTCCATCTTATAATAAATACTTAGCATTTTAGTACTTGGAGAGGCAAATAGTTTAGGGGAGTCACAAAGCTTGGGGGCTTTGGGGGATACTTGGGAGATGCAGATAGAGGCGAAGGGAAGGAGGTGCTGGCTACCTGCTCACCGAACTCTGTTCCTCCTCTTCTGTAGTGCAATTCTCTCATTCAAGAAGTGTGTGTGTGTGTTTTTTCCAGCTGAGCATGGTAGCTTAATGCCTGTAATCTCGACACTTTGGGAGGCTGAAGTGGGAAGATTGCTTGAGCCTGGGAGTTCGAGACCAGCCTAGGAAACACTGTGAAACCCCTTCTCTACAAAAAATTATGCAGTGAGCTATGATCATGTCACTACACTCTAGCCTGGGCAACAAGAGTAAGACCCTGTCTCAAAAAAAAAAAAAAAAAAGGGAAAAAGAAAGAAACCAGTGTTTTATAACACTAATATGTCACTTCTTGCATGAGAATTCTACAATCTATGAAACTCATGATCTTATAACTTGCTCTCTTACAATTGCCAAATATCAACAGGTCTACAGGGTATCAAATTCGCTTTTTCTGTGTATGGCAGAGACCATTGGTGGTATCCTGCTGGCACTTTATACCTCCCCCTTCCCTCTGCCTCTCCTGTATAGCATCTACGTCTCTCACCTGCACACACCCACATACATACCCCTTCCATAAAGAGACCGAGACCTCAGGTATGGGGCAGATGTGGCCCTGGCCCCTTGAAGCTGACAGTGGAGCCCTGTGGTGCAGAGCCGGGCAGACCTTTAAGATAATCTCTTCCACCCTTTATTTGACAGTCACAGAAACTGAAACCCTGAGGAAGTGAACGAACTTCACTCATATCAATCAGCTACTGTAATGGCAGAGGCTGGATTAGAGCCCAACTCTCTTGATTCTAGGCCCAGCTTTCTTTCTACTCAAATTTTCCCTGCTGCTACTAGTACACCTTGTTGATTCAAGATTGGAAGCCATAGATACCTAGAAACACATTTTATTGTGTTAGTTAGGCCAGCGCTAGTGCCTATAGACAGATGATAAGCTGCCAGATTTCAGTGCCTTAAGCAACAGAAGTTGATTTCTTCCTTACATATAGGCCTTTCAGGAGCTGGGGTCCACACAGTCAGACTCTGCTATATTTAAAATATGGCTTCCAAGGTGATCAGGGCAGTCGTAGGTTTTGCTGGAATGAGGTTTTCACAGGTCTAGGTC
Source organism: Saimiri boliviensis (assembly GCF_048565385.1). Lineage (NCBI taxonomy): Eukaryota > Metazoa > Chordata > Mammalia > Primates > Cebidae > Saimiri > Saimiri boliviensis. Next base: position 27,680,506 of record NC_133455.1, on the reverse strand, counting down.
TGTAAGTTGTCCTCCCCAATTCATTGGCTAATACTCAGTCACCTGCAACATCTCAGTGCATAAAAGGCTGGGAAATCCAGTTTAGCGATCCTGGGAAGAGGAGGAACAAGGTTTGGTGAGCAGTTAACTAATCCTTGCCATATACATTCTCCCTGAATTTCATTTCAGGGCAGTAAAGGGACAATTGCAAAATATTTGTCAAAAAAGAGGATGTTGGATATGATAGAGTTGAGAATAATTGGTATATGAAAGCCCTCGGGAGGGGTGCTCAGTAGATATTTCTGTTTTTTCCTTTCCCATGGGTTTCCAACTCCTAAGGAGATTTTTTTCTGACCCAGTGAAGGTCACCTCAACTTGATTTGGAAGTGTGTACACCTGACTCTAGGGAAGAGGGCAAGGGGTCTTTGGACAGGCTTTCAACAAATACCCCTTGAGTGTGTGAAGTACTGCACTGAGCAGCATAGAATGGGACACCACTGGCCATATCATTCCTTAGTTGATGAGCTCTGGGCCCTCATATGCCCTCATGTCTGAATAGTGCCTCCTGGTTTACAGAGAGCTTCCTTGAACATGATCTCATCTCAGCATCACAATAACCCTCTGAGATGAGAGAAGATAGGGAAAGAATGAGAAGAAACTAACAGGAACTGTGAGAGTTCAGAATGAGGGATGATTTCTAGCTGCAGGAGGGACCCACAGAGGTCTCCTGAGAAAGTGGCATTGAGATGCTTTTAAGGAAGCATGAGAGAGCAGAGAACAGTATTCCAGATGGAGGCCACATGGTAGCCAAAGTCACAGAGATGTGAAAGCGTGGGTGTGTCTATGGGACTAGGGGAGGTGATCAGTGTGGCTGGAGTATAGGCTGCCTGCAGAAGAGTGTGGGAGGCCAGGCTGAAAAGAACCACAGGGCTCAGAGATCAGCGTCGTTTCATTAGGATCATCATCCTCACTCACCTCTTTAAAAACACACTTCCAGACCACTTGCTATATGCCAGGCACTTGGCTAGGTATGGGGACACAAAAGATATCACATACAGTTCCTGCCTTGAGGGCATTTACAACCCACCAAGGGGAACTGCCACACACACACACACACACACACACCCCAACCTTAAATGAAATGCATAGAAGTTACTTGGAAAGTTTGCACTTTCATTTAACATGTGCATGTTCAGAACACCGGAGGCCTGCAAGAGTTCCCTTTTCACATGTACTTGGAGCTCTCCCTTGAAGAGCCTTCTAATTAAGTCTTTGGGGAGGCAGTGCAGCCCAGTGGTTGCAGCCAGAGTCTCTGGAGTCTGAAGGCCTGGGTTGAAATTTGGGCTGCAGTGCTCATGACCTATAACCTCCTGGTGGAGTCTTTAGTTCTCTGTCCTTGGTGATACGGTTTGGCTGTGTCTCCACCTAAATTTCATCTTGAATTGTAGCTCCCATAATTCCCTCATGTAGTGGAGGGACCCAGTGGGAGAGAATTGAATCACGGGGGTGGTTTCTTCATACTGTTCTCGTGGTAGTGGATAAGTCTCATGAAATCTGATGGTTTTATGAGGAGAAACCCCTTTCACTTGGTTCTCTTTCTTTGCCTGCTCCATGTAAAATGTGACTTGTTCCTCCTTGCCTTCTGCCATGATTGTGAGGCCTCCCCAGCCATGTGAACTGTAAGTCCATTAAGCCTATTTTTCTTCCCAGTTTTAGGTAGGTCTTTATCATCTGTGTGAAAACAGACTAAGACACTTGGTTACCTTGTCTATAAAATAAGGATCCAAAGGCAACCTTGTTGGTTGGGTTGTCATATCAGCTGAGTCAATGCAGAGAAATAGTAGCATGCATGATACCCAATTAACCCAATAAATGGGACTAAGTAAGAACGATGCTGCTGGCTGTGGCTTACATACTGTGGCTGAGCTGAAGTAGAGAAGTAGAGTCTCAGAGCATGGAGGGTACCATGGAACGTGTTCTTCCAGGAGTCCCACTCAGAAAACAAAGCTGGGTGAGTGTGCAAGGTTGCTGTGGTATTGCCAAGTCATTGTGGAGCCTGGGTGGCATGTTCTGGCTTAAAGGAGTAGGGATTTCTTAATAAGTCAGGTGTTTCTTGTAGACAATCCCCACCCCCAGCAGTGCTGGCATGTGCAGAGGATGTTTTGAATGTGTCACTGATGGTTACATGCCGTCCGGCTGCAGTGCATTTCCAGCAGCTAAACCAAGGCCAGGGTCAGGGAGCCCAGCTCTAAGGCAGAGGATGATGCATTCTTCTGAAATACGCCGACTCCTTGAGAGCTTCCTTCAATTATACTGCCCTGTGTGAGTTTGCACACCCTCACACACAATTGGCTTTCCTTTCTTAGGAGTTTGGGATATTTCAGGGCTTGCTAATCAGTTGTGTTTATTAGATAGCCTTTGTTTTCCCCTTCTAAGACAGGAAGCTCATTAGAAACAAGCACAAATGATCCAACTTTCAAACCTGAGTTGAAAATGTCCCCTGAGAACCGGGGATATTTTTCAAGGGAGGCATGTTCAGAGGCACAGCCCAACTCAGGGTAGCTAAGCTGGCTTGTAGGCTTTTGGGATTCACATTCCAAGAATTTTGAGGTTCCCATGAGATGAGTGCTTTCCCTCCATGAGTCCACCTCACAGCTAGAAATATGGGGAAAAGCTGGGGCAGACTATAATATAGCAGTTAGTGACAATGGCCCTGGAGCCAGATGACATGGGCTCATGTTCTGGCTTAGCCTTTTACTACTTATATGACCTTGGGCAAGTCACTGACCCTCGAATTCCTCATCCTTAAAATAGGGGTAGACTGGGAAGGTGGCTCATGTCTGTAATCTCAGCACTTTGGGACGCTAAGGTGGGAGGATTGCTTGAGCACAGGAGTTAGAGTCGTCCAGCCTGGGCAACATAATGAGCCCCTATCTCTACAAAAAATTTAAAAAATCAGCTGGGTGTGTGATGGTGTGCACCTGTGGTCCCAGCTACTTAGGGGGCTGAGTTGAGAGGACTGCTTGAGCCTGGGAGTTTCAGGTTGCAATGAACTATGATTGAGCCATTATACTCCAGCCTGGGTGACAGAGTGAGATCCTCTCTGAAAAAAAAAATAAATAAATAAGGGTAGTACTACCCACTTCATAGGATTATGTGAGTCTTACATGATTGTTAGTTATTATTATTTATAGCATCTTTCATTTATTCATTCATTTCTTTACTTAGCTGATATTGATTTGGTACTTTGTATGTGCCAGGTGCTGTGTGAGGTGTAGGAACACTGTAATAAAATAAGCTCTTGTCCCTGCTCTTGAGAAGGTCACCACTCAGTGGGAGAGACAACATGTACACAGGTTTTACAAAGCATTATAAGCAGCGCATGCGGTGGGCTTTGGGAGCACAGTGGAGGGACACCTTGCTCTAATTGATGGTGGTTGTAGTACTAGTGTTAGTGGTGGTTGTGGTAGTGATAGCCCAAGTATATTACAATGGAAGTAATAATGATGGTGATGATGAGGGTGTTGGCCATGCTGGTAATGGTTTGCTTATAAGGATGGTAGTGATAATGGTGGTGATGATGGGACTGTGGGATGGTGGCAATGGTTGTGGTAGTAATGATTCTAGCAGGTTGTCATAGTGATAGCAGAGACAGTTATATTGGTGATCATGGTGATCATGATGGTGGTGATAGTGGCAATGGTTTACCGTGAGAATGGTAGTGAAGATGGTACTGCTGCTAATAATGGTGATGTCAGCCATACAATGGTAATCAAGACGTCATTAACAAGATTGTAGTTGAGATGGTAGTAGTAATACAGTGGTGGTGGTGATGGTGAGGATGGCAATAGTGGTAATAATATTTTGAGTAAGAATGGTACTAGAGATGGTACACATGATGGTGACAGTGTGATGGTGGTAGTAGTAGCAATGACTGTGATAGGATGGCAGTAATGGTGTAATGACAGTGATCATGGTGAGAGCAGGTAGAGGTGGCAGTGATTTTCTCTGAGGAAGTAGGAAAGATGGTAATGATGACCATGTGGAGGTGGTGGTGGTGGCACTATGTAAGAAGATGGCTGTTCTCTTCCTACCCTTTCGAGAATTATTAGGAAAATCCTGCCAGGTGTGGTGGCTCACACCTGTAATCCCAGCACTTTGGGAGGCTGAGGCAGGTGGATCATGAGGTCAAGTGATCAAGACCATCCTGGCCAACATGGTGAAACTCCATCTCTACTAAAAATACAAAAATTAGCTGGGCACGGTGGCATGCGCCTGTAATCCCAGCTATTCAGGAGGCTGAGGCAGGAGAATTGCATGAACCCTGGAGGCAGAGGCTGCAGTGAACTGAGATCATGCCACTGCACTCCAGCCTGGTAACAGTACAGGAGACTCCATCTCAAACAAACAAACAAACAGAAACAAACAAAAGAGAAAATCCCAAGTTCGCCATTATTTCATCTGCAAATGTAAACTGTATCTTTAAATTTACATTTTCTGTTTGTTGCTAGTGTGTAGACATGAAAATGGTTTTTGAAAATTGATATAAGATGTAGTAACCTTGCAAATCTCTTGTTATTTATACTAATTTGTCTGCAGATTCAACTGGGTTTTCTACATAGACAATCATATCATCAGCTAATAGGGTTTTGTTTCTTTCTTTTTAATCCTTATGTCTTTTGTTTATTTTCCCTACCATGTTTTCCAGTTTAGTGTGGAAAAATAGATCATAAGAATGGTATCTTTTTCCTGATTTTAATTACAATATTTCTAACATTTTACAAATATTAAATATTAAAGTGATGCTTATTGCAGGTTTAATGGGTATGCCATATGAAGTTATGAAACTTGTTCTGTTGTTATCCTGGTTTGCCAAGAGATTTTTTTGGTGGTTGTTTAATTACGAATATTTGTTGAATTTTATCAAAAGCTTTTTCTGTTTGTACTGAAAAGATTATATGGTGCTTTGGGCATTTCCCGTGTACGACTTCAGAGCTCTGCACCCTTAATTTTTTCTTATTTCAGCCACTGATGCGGTGACCGATTTTGTGTGAGTGCTGATCAGTTTCATGCAGGTGCACCCTGACAGCAATTAACCTTTGGGTCTCACTACATGCCTCTTCTCATCTCTGTTGATGCCACAGTGGGAGACAGTATGGAAACCATTTGGTACTCACCAAAATTTATTCATTGAGAAGAAGGATTTGTCATTCTTCTGTATGGACAGTGCTGAAATGCATTTTGCATGGCAATTCAGGCAGTCCCATGGGCTTGCGCTACTCATGCAGCAGCGGCTTGATAATTTGTCTTGGCGTTAGTTTTCTTTCCTTTCTGGCTCTCCTTTCTTCTTCCTCACTCCTGTTCTTTGGCTCTCATGCCTTAGAAAAGTACTTACACTTTATCCTTTGTTTCTAGGGAACTTTTTAGAAATATATATATTTTCTCTTTTTAGTCTATTTATGTGTCAAATTACATTTATAAAGTTTCTGGTGTTAAATTACCCATGCATTTCCTTGGTTGGGTCAGCCTGGTCACAAAGTTATACTTAAAAAAAATTTTTTTTTATTACACTGCTGGATCAGTTTGCTACTCTTTGGTTTGGAAATTTCACATCTGTGTTCATGAGTAAGATTGATGTATAATTTTTCTTTTTTAAAACTTCTTTGTCTGCTTTTGGTGTCAGTATTATATTGGCCTCAAAAAAAAGTTGTAGAGTATTCTTTCTTTTAAATTCCCTGGAAAAGATATTTGAATTTGAATATTTGAATGATTTGTTCCTTGAAAGTTTGTGAAATATGTTCTATGAAATAGTTTGGGCTGAGTGTTTTTCAGAAAGATTTATATGGCTGATTAAATTTCCTTGCAGTTATAGGATTATACAAGGTTTCTATTTCTCCTCGAGTCAGTTTTGGTTATCTAGCTTTCCTAGGAATTTATATATTTTAATCTATATTGTCGAATTTATTAACATTAAATTTAAATGTATTAAGATTAAATGATGTATCATTTTGAGTCTGTATGATAGTTAAATTTCTCTTTCACTCCTAATATTTCTCACTTACGTATTTGTTTGTTTGTTTTTGATCAGCCTCACTACTGGTTTAACAGTGTCTTTAGTCTTCTCAGAGAACAAACTTTCAGCTTTGTTGACCTTTTTTCTTATGTTTTTGTTTTATATTATGTTGGTATTATTAGTCTCTTCTTTTAATAACTTTTTCAATTGGTTGCTCAGCTTATTAATTTTAAGCATTCTTTCTTTCTTCTACAAAAAATTAAGGGTATAAATTTTTCTTGAAGTATTGTTTTCACTGCACCCTAAAAGTGTTAATACATAGTATTATTATGAGAATTGAGTTCTATGTATTTTTAAATTTCCATTTTGGTTTCTCTTTTCCCATGTACAATGTAGAAGTTCATTTTTATAATTTCTAGTGTGTTTGAATTTTTTTTATTGATGTCTAACTTAATTGAATTGGAATTTTAAAATATCTACTATAGGATACTCATTTTAAAAATTCATTGAGACTTATTCTTTAAGTACTCCATGGCAATTTTAAAGTAAATATTTTATGTGTGTTTAAGACACACATCTTCTAATTTTTGGAAGCAGGATTCTAAATATGTCCTTAAATCAAGCTTGTCAATGGATCATTAGGATTTTCTACATTATTTATTTTTTCATTTGCTTGATCAGTCATGAAGATGATGGTTTTGCTGATTTTCTCCCCATAGTTCTGTCAATTTTGGATCTATATAATTTGAGGTTATTTTAGTAAGTATGTGAAGGTTTAGTATTGCTATGTTAAAATGGTTAAACTTTGTAGCAGTCTGCACTTTCTTATCATTATACTTAAACAGTGTATTGTAATTACCTAATTATAAGTTTATAACTCTCACAGACTGTAATTTCTGGGAGTTCATACAACAAATCTGAATTGTTCAGCTACACAGTGCTCAATTAATAATTGTTAAATGAATGGATGCATGAACGAATTGGCCTCCACCTTTCTGATATGGTGAATGACTAACACTGGATTGTATATAACAGAATCTCTTGTTTTGTGCCAAGTCCTGAATATGTGGAGTGTCAGAATTTGCAATGCGTTAGAAGCTAGATCTCAAACATCCAAATCTTGGTGTAGAGGGCATCTTCATTTTACAAAGTCTGCTGCTGATGCATTACTTTTTACAGAATTTTGATGGTGACTGTGTTTCCACTTGATTGACAATCTTTCTTCCTACCCTTCTTTCTTCTTCTGAGATTTTCATTTGGACAAAACAGAAAGTCAGCAGATTCTTTCCCTCCCTTGAGTTAATATCAAAGTGCTGATGAAGGAAAACAGGGAGAGCGAATCCATAAAGGACATTGGAAAAGTCTCCTTTCCATATTTTGTCTGGAGGATGTGAGATTAAATTGGGAGTTTCCATAGCCTTGATATTATAAAGAATACAAAGAACTTTAGCTCTAAAAGTATTTAAAACCATGTTTGTCCCCAACAGTTTCGACCAGATGAAAGCCCTTTCCTCTCTTGGGCCCAGGCATAGATTTGGGGAAGTGGGCAGCTATTTCGGATCTATCACCAAAACACTTTGAGTGAGCACCTCCTCTGCCCCAGGATTTATGCTAAACACCATAGTTGCAAAAAGGCATAGAACTCTTCAAGGAACTGCAGCTCTTTGGGTGGGGAAAGGGTAACAGGTTTTGTACAGTTACTAGCAAGTTCAGTGACCCGACAAACCTGCCCTGTGAGTGACAGCTTAGATACTTTGGGCTACAAGAGCCTGAGCAGGCACAAAAGCAAGAATTTTTGTATGCATGTGGCATGAATCATTATAAAAAACTCTATATTCATTATATTTTTTGTTCTTCACAACACCTCCTAGGAGCTGACTTTTATACATTTTATTTTATTTTTTATATAATTTTGAGATGTAGTCTTGCTCTGATGCCCAGGCTGGAGTGCAGCCTCCACCTCCTAGGTTCACGTGATTCTCCTGCCTCAGCCTCCTGAGTAGCTGGGATTATAGGCACCTGCCACCATGCCCAGGTAATTTTTGTATTTTTAGTAGAGACTGGGTTTCACCACGTTGGCCAGGCTGGTCTCAAATGCCTGACCTCAAGTGATCCTCCCACCTTGGCCTCCCAAAGTGCTGGGATTACAGGTGTTAGTCATTGTTCCCAGCCTATAAATTTTATTTTTAATTCACAAATAATAATTGTGTTTATTATATGTTTGTGGGATGCGATGTGATGTTTTGTTATATGTTTATATTATGAAATGACTAAATCAAGCTAATTAACAATTTCATGACCTCACATATCTTTTTTTGATGAAAACACTTAAAATCCTCAAGGACCTAGAAATAGAAATTCCATTTGACCCAGCAAACCCATTACTGGGTATATATCCAAAGGATTATAAATTGTTCTACTGTAAGGACACATGCACACGAATGTTCATTGCAGCACAGTTTACAATAGCAAAGACCTGGAACCAACCCAAATGCCCATGGATGATAGACTGGACAGGGAAAACGTGGCACATATACACCACGGAATGTTACACTGCCATCAAAAACAATGAGTTCGTGTTCTTTGTAGGGCCATGGATGAACCTGGAAACCATCATTCTCACCAAACTGATACAAGAGCAGAAAATCAAACACTGCATGTTCTCACTCACAGGCGGGTGTTGAACAGTGAGAACACATGGACACAGGGAGGGGAGCATCACACACTGGGGTCTGTTGGGGGGAAATAGGGGAGGGACAGTAGGGGGTGGGGAGCTGGGTAGAGATAGCATGGGGGGAAATGCCGGATATGGGTGATGGGGAGGAAGGCAGCAAATCACACTGCCATGTGTGTACCTATGCAACAATCTTGCATATTCTTCACATGTACCCCAAAACCTAAAATGCAATAAAAAATAAAAATACAAAAAAGAAAAAGGAAAACACTTAAAATCTATTTTAGTAATTTTGAAATATACAGTGCATTATTATTTATTATAATCACCATTCTGTGCAAAAGATCATGAAAGCCTATTCCTCTTGTCTGACTGAAGTGTTGTGTTCTTTGACCAACATGTCCCCTTTCCTCCATTCATCCTCCTCCCCCATCCCCTGGTAACCACCATTCTACTGTATAGTTCTATGAGTTTGACTATTTAAAACTCCACATGTAAGTGGTGGACATCATGCGGTATTCATTCTTTCTGTGTCTGGTGTATTTCACTTAGCATGATGTTCCCCAGGTTCATCTGTGTTGTCATAAATGACAGAATTTCCTTTTTTTTTTCCCCCCTTTTTTTTTTTTTTTTGAGACGGAGTTTCGCTCTTGTTACCCAGGCTGGAGTGCAATGGCGCGATCTCGGCTCACCGCAACCTCCGCCTCCTGGGTTCAGGCAATTCTCCTGCCTCAGCCTCCTGAGTAGCTGGGATTACAGGCACACGCTGCCATGCCCGGCTAATTTTCTGTATTTTTAGTAGAGTCGGGGTTTCACCATGTTGACGAGGTTGGTCTCGATCTCTCGACCTTGTGATCCACCCACCTCGGCCTCCCAAAGTGCTGGGATTACAGGCGTGAGCCACCGTGCCCGGTCTGAATTTCCTCCTTTTAAAAGGCTGCATAGCATTCAATTATGTGACCATACCACATTTTTTTTTAATCCATTCATTGATAATGGATGGGTAGATTGCTTCCATATTTTGGCTATTGTGAATAATGCTGTAAATAAATATGGGAGTGTAGATATTTCTTTATTATACTGAGTTCCTTTCTTTTGGATTATATACCCGAAGTGATATTGCTTGGTTTTCTAAGGAACCTAGGGATTAACTTTTATTGTTCTCATTTTGCAGATTAGCAACCTGAGGCTCTGAGAGAGACTCCTTTCAATTAGGGCTTGACTCCAACCTGGTTAATAAGTAATAATAATAATAAAAAGGTAACATTTACTAAGCTCCTACTATGTGCCGAACGCTGTTCTGTTTTAATGCATTATTGCCTTTAATTCTCAATTACAATGCTTTGGAATGTGGTTACCATTTCCCCTCCCAACCCCCTTTTTGCAGATGATAAAAAGATGCATGCCGGGCGCGGTGGCTCAAGCCTGTAATCCCAGCACTTTGGGAGGCCGAGGCGGGTGGATCATGAGGTCAAGAGATCGAGACCATCCTGGTCAACATGGTGAAACCCCGTCTCTACTAAAAATACAAAAAATTAGCTGGGCATGGTGGCGTGTGCCTGTAATCCCAGCTACTCAGGAGGCTGAGGCAGGAAAATTGCCTGAACCCAGGAAGCGGAGGTTGCGGTGAGCCGAGATCTCGCCATTGCACACCAGCCTGGGTAACAAGAGCGAAACTCTGCCTCAAAAAAAAAAAAAAAAGATGCATGGAGAGATGAGGACACCTGCATAAGGCTAACAGGTGCCAGTGGTAGGTGTTAAACCCAGAGAGTCAGGCTCCGTAGAACGTACACTTTAATCTCTACATAAGCAACATGATTTAGTATAGCTTGGAAACTCGAGACTCCATTTTGAGCCCTAAATCTGCCTCTCATCTTTTTGCTACTTAAGGTGTGGTCCATGGACCAGTAGCCTTAGCCTCACTTGGGAGCTGTTAGAAATACAGGATCTGAGCTCTACCCCAGACTGACTGGATCAGAATCTTCATCTTAGATCTCCAGACGATCCACTTGTTCACTGAAGGTAAGCACTGTCTCTCTCACCAGCTTTGCTCAAATCACAGGATCTCTCTCAGCCTCAGTTTCTCCAACTGCATAATGAGGACAGCATCTGCATCAGCCCCTTCTCAGGGCTGCTATGGAGATCAAAAGGCAGGAGGTAGGTGGAAAGGTGTTGTAAATTGCATAGTGTTCTACAAAGGTCAAAACTAAACAACGAACCAGAGCATTAAAGCTTTAGAGACAACTCGACAAATAGATAATGCCTTTTATCCCCAAGGGTTGGCTGGGCGGGAACTCACAGTGCTGTGTGTTATGCAAAATAACCAGACAGGAGAAATGCCTTTTACAAGCAGTTCCTGGAAATTTCAAGCTTTATCAAGGAATTTGGTTTCTTCAGTTCACTGCCTAGTGAAAATAGCTGCTCCTTAATAAGACCCAGATGTTGACACAGCCACTCATCTTCCCCATTGCACGGATGCGTTTCATACTGAATTTCACCTAAGGAATTTTAGACTTTAAAGATAATAATCAAAACCACTGCTAGCTTCCCTTTGGGATTCTTGCTGATTTGGGAGATCAAAGATGTCCCAACAATACAACGAATGTAGACAAGAAAGTGACGTTTCTTGCCTACTAACAAAGAGATGAATGCAGTATACTAATGACCATTTTAGCACTTTTGTCCTCAGGTAGATCTGCTTAAAGCAGGTTCTCTTCTCACATATTTTTATAATTTCCCCCAACCGCCCTTCTTTGCCTCATGCTGTCGGCAAATATGGCTGGTGCGCTAACAACATTAGCTTCCGTTTCAAATACAATTAAATGGATGCCCTTGCTGGCTAATTCTTGGCATACCTAAAAAATACTTTCTCCACATCTAGGAAAAGTATGAGATGTTTAAATTCCAAACAATGAGTGATTCCCAAGGGCATCTCACATGGAGTTTCACGGGATGGGAATCTGGCTCAAAGGAAGGGCGCCCTCCATAGTGGCCCCTCACTTTTTCCGGAGGCGGCCTGATTTGACTTTCTGTGAGTGGCTGAGAAATAACATAACTCTTGACTTTGGAGAGTGCTCTGGACTCTTGTAGACCCACATAGACAGACCAGGCTGTTTTCATTACACACTTGCTGGAATGCATGGGATCTGCTATAAGTCACCAGGGATTTCACAAACCCCAAAGCAAGAATGGCAGAAATTTGGCTTTTAGAGACCCTGCCACTCTTCAGTTTGCTGTGTGATTTCCTCCCCCTCTTTAATGAAACTATTGAGGGAGATGGTCTCAAAATTGTTTTCAAGGGCCAGACAAGGAGGAAGTTTGTTCACTGAGGCTTTCCTTGCCCAGGCAAGGATATCTTGTGAGCATGGCCATTAGCCCCAAGACTATAATAGAGGCATATAATAGGTTGGTGCAAATGTAACTCCAGTTTTGCCATTAAGAGTAATAAATGGGAAGCTTCTGATTTGGACCTGGGTTGGACCCCACCTTTGCCATTTACTAGCAATGAGACTTGGGCAATTACTCAAACTCTTCCGAGGCTCTGTCTTCTGGCTGTCAAAAAGGCAAGCAACATCTCAGAGGGTCCTTGTGGAGATTACATGAGCTCCTGGCTCATGCTACTAATAATCTGTGGATTTCTCTAGAAAGATACTGTTTTCTTTCATATGGGAAGCCTACATTGTTTGACTTTACTTTGAGTTATATTGTTTTGAAATTATTTAAGAAGGACAATAAAGATTTGGTCTATTTAAAGAGCAGATTAGATAATGCCGCAAACCCAGGTCAACATCAGAGGCTGCTCTCGGTGGGAGCTTCAGGCCCACCCAGGCCGTCTCAACACATGTGTATGGAGTTCTTGCTCCAGTGCAGGCACTGGGTGTGCTAGCAGCTTCCATTACAAGAGTGGATGAGACAGACCTGGTCCCTACGGTTAAGAGGCTGAAAGTTATTGGGGAAAATAAGTAAACAAAACAGGGAGATAAATGCCGCAATGAGGAAAAGATAAGCTGCTAAGCACACTAGTGGAGAGCTGCAAGGTGGGGGAAGATGTGATCTAAAAGACAAATGAGCCAGATAAGGGAATGCCTGTGCAAAAACCTGGAGAGACTGTAAGTAGGACTTCTTAGAGAAGTAGCAGCCCCTTGCTCTGATAAACTCAACAAAATGAAAGGCTTTTGATGATGAAAGTGCAGGAAGCTCCATGTCAAATTCTGACATACTGAGTGAAGGCAGCAGAATCATAGAAAATAGAATTGTATAGCTGGAAGGGCCTATTGCAATTCTCTCAAATAGCTAGGCCGTTCAAGTCCTGTGTCTTCTCCACAGGCATTCTCGGACCTTCGTAGGGTCTCCTTGTTATTCGCCAGCCTTGCCTTGCTCTCTTGAATCTCCATGCCTTTGTTCTCTCCATGCCTGGGATCTCTCCTTGCCAAATCTGGCTTATTCTTACATGTCTTTTGAGACTCAGTTTAAATGCCCTTTGATTTTTTCATTCATGAATTATTCCTTCATGACTCACTGTGTCAGTTAGTTATTGCCACAATCATGCTGCATAACAAATAAACATACAAACTCACAGGCATACCATAGTTAGCACTTTGTAGCTCGAACAGCTGGGTATTGGCCAAGGGCTGCTGATGGAGCCTGGGCTCAGTGGGAAGAGCCTGTTCTGCTCCATGTGTCTCTGACCTTTCTCCTTGGACCAACAGCCTAACTTTGCTGAGATGCTCTTCTTGCAATGATGGCAGAGCTGCTAGAAGGAAAACAGAAAAGCACACACGGCCCGAAAAGCCCAGGCTTGGAACTAGCACTCCAACACTTTTCTTGTATTCCACTGGCCAAAGGAAGTTGCATGGCCCAACCCAAGTTTGAGGAGCAGAAAAATGTACGCTGCCCCTTACGTGGAAAGAAGTGCAGAGTCACATGGCAAAGGGCGTGACTACATGGGGAGGAGACAAACGGGGAGCAAGAATGCAATCTACCACATTAACCTTTGTATTTCTAGTACTTGACCTGTGATAGGAATGCAGTCTGTGCTTCTGACTTGCAATGAGAAAACTAAGCCAAGAGTGGTAAAGTGACTTGCCCAAGAAACCTGACAGCTAGACAGTTCAATAGAAAGTGTGTCATTGGAAGCATTTAGTAAGAAGAGTAAAGTTGGAGAGGGCTTTCCCAGTGATTTAGACTAATTCCCCTTTTTTACAGATGCTCAAGAACCTGAGCGAGATTGAGTTACTCAATTAAGATCATATAGTTCATCCATGACCCAGCTTGCCATGCAGTGAAAATGCCCTGTGCTCTTCTGAACCCCTCTGGTATGGCATCTGTGAAGTTGGAAGCTGGAGCTAGTTAAGAGCCTATCAATATGATGGGATGGGGATTTTCTCCCTCTTCACTGCGCTTCATTTTTCTTTTTCTTTTTTTAGTTTTTTGTTTTTTTGGCCACTGCTCCTTCAGAAACAGCAATATGAAAAGGGATTCTTTGGTAATGGAACTCAATCCCAAACAATCAAGGAAGAGGAATCCCATCTTGGCAGTGTAAAAAATCTGCTTTTCTGAAAAATGCTTCACTTACAAGATTGAAAGAACTATTTCCTCTAGACAGACCCCAAAACATAATCCCATTTCTATAAGCCTATTGATGGAGGGTAGATCTGGCAGAGTTTATTATTAAGTTCGCTCACTGTTAGCCAGCCAAGCACACTCAGAGAATTCAGAATAATGCACAAAAGAATCCTTTTGTAAAACATTGAGTACCATCTTTCAGCACTCACAGAATCCGCGTGGTATTGAGGGGTTCGGATGTGACTCTGCCTCTCTTTTCAGCTCATCCTCCAACTTGGGTATAGATCATGGGTATAGATCTCTTTCTTTCACCTGCCCCAGTGGTGAATTAGATGATGAAAATATTTTTTTCTTTGACACACTCTTCTCTTTAACCTTCTCTCCTCTTTTCCCTGACTTTAGATTTTCATAGAGCATTAACAAGGCATTTCTATCACTTATACTGATGTTAGGCTAAAAGAGTTCCTGGCTGTTTTTCTGCTTTACCAAAAGTCATCTTTCTGTTTTGCTTGTATTTAAAAGCATAACTGGGCTTTAATATCATGAGCATAAGTCTGTGGGTAAGGTCAGAGTGATGGTGACAATGGTGTTAATGATGGTAGTGTAGGTAATGGTGGTGGTGGTGACACTGGTGGTGGTGATGGCAGTGGCAGTGGTAGAGGTGGTTGTGTGAGTGGTAATGATGGCAGTGATGGAGGTGGTGGTAGTGATAGTGGTGGCAATGGTGATGGTGGAGGTGGTGGTGTTGATAGTAGTGGTCATGATTCTGGTTATAGTGGTGGTGTTGGTGATGGTGATGGTGGTGGTGATGATTATTGTGGTGGTGGTGATGGCAGTGGTGGTGTGGTGATGGTTGTGGTGGTTGTGATGGTTGTGGTGGTTGTGATGGTGGCAATGGTGGTGAGGTGGTGGTAGTGATGATGGTGGTCCTGATGGTGGTAATGGTGGTAGTGGTGATGATGACAGTGATGGTGGTGGTGACAATGACTGTGGTGTTGGTGATGTTGGTGGTGGTTGTGATGGTGGCAGTGGTGGTGAGGTGGTGGTGGTGGTGGTAGAGGTGAAGAATTTAGTGGAGGAGGTGGTGGTGATTTTGGTAATGAGTGAGGTTGGGTGGTAGTGGGTTGGTACATTTGCATCATTGATTAGTAATAAACTTAGCAGGGCAATAAACTTCAATCTTACCTACTTTCGCAATGTAGTTCATGGTTTTGCTTTCACACTGTGTCACTTAAAAACCAATACTCTCAACAACAAAGTAATTCGTTGTTACTAGCTATACTTTTAACTACAGTCAATTCTGTTCATAAATGTAATTGAAAAAATATCAGAAAATAGTCACTTTGGGATGATATACTTGGGGATTAGCTTCTGTGTTTTACATATCTTAGTTTCTGTTTCTTCATGTTAAATCTGACCTCAACTCCCTCAGTGTGAATGCACAGAACAAACCAGATAATGCATGTGAAAGCCCACAGGAATAATAGCATCTACTATTTGTTCAGCACTACTCAGTGAGAATGTTAAGAAGTTCACACACATTACTGATAATTTGGAAAACAATTCTGCAGGCATTGTTTTGTATTATTTATGTATATTACCTCAATTCAAAAAGGATTTACAAGCTTAGCAGTATATTTAAAATACATAAAAAGGTATTATGGAAAAATGAAACGAAACAAGAATGTAGATTAATGTGGAGCCAGAAAAAAGACTGAAAAGTCCAGGCTGATGACATCCTATTTCCAGGTCCCCAAATTGGGCCCTAAATTTCTAGCAGCCATTTTGAAAAGTGAAACTGTCTGTTACACAAGTCATCTCCCTTAAGAAAAAAGCCTGCTTGTGGTTTGGTAGGTCAATGTCCATACTACCCAAAGTGAACTATGGATTCAATGCAATCTGTATCAAAATGCTAATAGTATTCTTCATAGAAATTTTTTAAAAAAGCACTAAAATTGGTAGAAATCACAAAAGACTGTCAATTATCAAAGCAATCTTGAACAAAAATGGACAAAGCTGGAAGTGTCATACTACCAAACTTCAAAATATACTACAAAATTATAGTAACCAAAACAGCATGGTACTGGTATAAAAACAGACACATAGACCAATAAAACAAAACAGAGAGCTCAGAAATAAACCTACACACTTACAGTCAACTGATTTTTGGCAGAGATTTCAAGAACACACGGTGAAAGGACAATTTTTTTTCTGTAAATGATGTTGAGAAAACCAGATATCCACATGCAGCAGAATGAAATTTTCCTGATTTTTGACAGAGATTTGAAGAACACATGGTGAAAGGACAATTTTTTTTCTGTAAATGATGTTGAGAAAACCAGATATCCACATGAAGAAGAATGAAATTTTCCTGATTTTTTACAGAGATTTCAATAACACATGGTGAAAGGAGAATTTTTTTTCTGTAAATGATGTTGAGAAAACCAGATATCCACATGCAGAAGAATGAAATTTTCTTTTCTAATGTAATTTGTTTTTAGAGGCAAGGGTTCACTCTCTTGCTCAGGCTGGAGGGTAGTGGTATGATCACAGCTCACTGCAACCTTGAAATATTGGGCTCAAGCAAAACTTTCACCTGAGCTTCTGGAGTAGCTGGAACTACAGGTGTACACCAGCACACTTGGCTAATTAAAGAAAAACATTTTTTTTTTTTCTTTTTTTTTTTTTTTGTAGAGATGAGGTTTCTCTATGTTGCCTAGTCTGGTATCAAACTTGTGGCCTCTTCATTACAGGTGTGAGCCACTGTGCACAGCCCCAGAAGAATGAAATTACTTTTATCTTGCATCATATACCAAAATCACCTCAAAGTGCATTAAAAACTTAAATGTAAGCCTCAAAACTATGAAACTACTAGAAGAAATATAGGGAAAAATCTCCATGACATTGATCTGAGCAATGATTCTTTCAATATAATCTTAAAAGCAAAGGCAACAAAAGCAAAAGTAGATGTCACACAAAAAAGCTTCTGCACAGCAAAGGTAACAAGCAACAGAGTGAAGAGACAAACTACAGAATGGAAGAAAATATTTTCAAACTATATATTCAACATATCAATATATAAGAACTAAAACAATTCAATAGCAAGAAAATATATTACCCTATTAAAGAATGGACAAAAGACTTGAATAAACATTTCCCAGAGAGACAAGCTATAAATGGGAGAAAATATTTTTATACTATACCAACCAACAGTAAATATCAATGTGTAAGGAACTAAAATAACTCAATAGTAAGAAAATACATTACACCATGGAAAAATGGACAAAATATTTGAATAATCATTTCTCCAAACGAGATATACAAATGGCCAACAGGTATAGCTATGCGCTACAGAACAGTGTTCCAGTCAGTGTCAGTACTGCATATATGATCGTGGTTCCATAAGGTTATAGCAGAGCTGAAAAATTCCTATTGCCTAGTGTATAGCATAAAGATAAAAGCATATAGATATAAAGAAAATATTTTTATACAGCTGGACAATGCGTGCTTTAAAGTTAAGTGTTATTACAAAAGAGTCAAAAAGTTAAAAAACTTAAAAAGATTATAAAATAAAACTGTTATAGTAAACTGAGGTTAATTTATTACTGAAGGAAGAAAATGTTTTTAAATAAACTTAGTGTAGCCTAAGTGTACAGTGCTTTTAAATGTACAGTAGTGTTCAGCAATGTCCTAGGCTTTCACTTTCACCCAACACTCACTCACTGACTCACCCAGAACAACTTCTGCAAGCTCCATCCATGGTAAGTGCCCTCTACAGGGGTATCATTTTTAAATCCTTTATACTGCATTTTACTATATTTTTTCTATGTTTAGATGTACAAATACTTACTACAATGGCCCACAGTGTTCAGTACAGTAACATGCTGCACAGGTTTGTAGCCTCAGAGCAATAGGCTCTATCATATAGCCTAGGTAATGATTCTTGAATAGACATTTCCCAAAAGAAAACATGCAAGACTACTAGGTGTGTAGTGAGCTATACCATCTGGGTTTGCATAAGTACACTCTGTGATGCTCACATAGGGATGAAATTGCCTAAGGATGCATTTCTCAGAATGTATCCCTGCTGCTAAGCAATACATGGCTGTATATGAAAAAATGGTCAACATCACAAATCATCAGGGAAATACAAATGAAAACTACAATGAAGTCTCACCCGACAACTGTTAGAATAGATATAATAAAAAATGCTATGTGTTGGTGAAGGTGTGGAGAAAGGGAATCCTTATACACTGTTGGTGGGAATGTAAATTAGTGCAGCCATTATGGAAAACAGCATGGATGTTCTTCAAAAAATGAAAAATAGGACTTCCATATGATACGGCGATCCCACTGAATTTGGGCATACATCGAAAAGAAATAAAATTAGTATGCAGAAGTGATATCTGTACTTCTATGCTTATTACAGCAATATTCACAATAGCCAATACATGGAACCATGGAGGGATGTCAGGGTCAAAACGACCTGTATGTCCATCAGTGGGTGAATGGATAAATAAAATGTGTTACATGTACACAATAGAATACTATTCAGCCACACAAAAGAACAAAATTCCGTCATTTGGGACAACATGGATGAAACTGGAGAATATTATGTTAAGTGTAATAAGCCAGGCATAGAAAGACAACTACGACATGACTGTATGTGGAATCTAAAAATGCTGATCTCATAGAAGGACAAGGGTTTGGGTGGTGAGTGGGACCCTCTTCCTAACCATACAAGCTTCTGGTATGGGAAGCTTCCCCATCCATATGGGTCGGGAGATATTGGCCAAGGGATATATTTATAGGGAGACATTTATCGCTAGGAAGAAAGAAGATTGAGAATAGACAATATATAGAGACAGAAAGTTGATCAGTGATTGCCTGGGGCTCGGGGAGGGAGGGAGAGTTTAGGTGAGGCAGGGAGAGAAATTGGGAGTGACTGCTAATGGTTATGGAGTGTCTTTCTTGGGTGATGAAAATGCTCTAAAATTGATGGTTGCACAACTCTGAGAATATCTTAAAACCATTGGATTGTACACTTTTAATGGGTGAATTGTGTAGTATGTGAATTATATCTTAATAAAGCTGTCTTTTAAAATTTAAATTCCTGTTGGTTACCTAAAGGCCACTTTCCTAGTGGCGGGGGAGCCAATCCAAAGCCCCTCTGCCTTCAGCACGTGTGCTGGTCTCACTACCTCATGCTTCTGTTCCTCCACTTTGGAAGTGCAGCAGATTCTATAAACAAAGGCAAAAATGGGGCAGGTTTTGACTGTCTTTTAAACAGTGGTTGCTAGCTAGCTGACTTATCTTTTGCAAGCATTCCAAAATCTGTAAGAGGTTGGGGTGCTTAGGATTTGTTCTCAAGCTTGACTAAGAGACATGCAGGCAGCATCCCTGCTGCTGTCCAATTTGTGGCTTAACAGTCTTTCCCTCCTCATACAGTGACCCCTTCCCAAGGGCTCAATGCTGGAGAAGGGTCATGGCAGGGGGAGAGTGCAGAGGGTGGGAGAGGGGCAGGAAATGGGAACCAAAGAGAGGGACTTCACTCTCTCTCCATTCCCAGAAATTTAGATGCTTAGATGCCTTTCACACTTACCTCTGGAAAGCCTGACACTCACTTAGGAGAGAAGACTGGCACCTGATTGCTACATCTTGATGAGATGTGAAGGCACAGGTTGAATGGTACCTTAGCAGATTAGAAGGTGAACCGCGGAGGTGGGAGGCTCCAGTGTTCTGGCTTGGTGTCTCCTTGATTAGAATTCTTTCTCTGAGACATGATATATAATCTATAATGATTCTTGAATAGACAGTTCCCAAAAGAAGACATGGAAGGCTACCAGGTGTGTAGTAGGCTATACTATCTAGGTTTGCATAAGTACACTGTGTGATATTCACATGGTGATAAAATTGCCTAAGAATGCATTTCTCAGAATGCATCCCTGATTCATCCTGAGATGGAGGGAAAATGCTCATGTTTTATGTGCTGATTTGATTGTATCCGTCTTCTCTGATGCCCTTGTTTGGGATGTGTGGTTGAGAGGGGAGGGGCCTGTGCAGTGGTGTTTGCCAGGGAGTTACTGTGCGTCAGGCACTTCTGTACATCACCTTCTTTGCTTCTCATTCCAGGTACTATGATTATGCCCAAGTGTGCCTAAGGAAAAGTGAGATATGGGGAGGCTAATGTCATGTGGTGTAAATGTGGTGAGACCAAGATTTGAACCCAAGACTGTCTTGATTCTGGAACTCACAGGGTGACCCACTGGTCTCCATGGGCTCGTCCCAAAACAGAAGCAGCAGGTTGGTGCAGTACAGGAGTCAGCACCTTCTGTTTGATGGTGGCTTTGCCATAGACAGATGTAGGATCCTTGACAAGGGTGTTACCACTCCAGGACTCAGACTTTTCAACTGTAAGTTGATTGTTGGCCTAGATATTCTCTAAGGCACCATCTAGACAAGAACATTGGTATTGTTGGTATTCTAGGATGATGTCTACAAACAAGAGCTGGAAGAAATTATGATCTTTTTTTTTAATGGACTTTGCTCTTTAGAAGGAGCCACTGACTTTAAGAGTAGAACCCTAATCTCATTTAGAAGGCTAATTTTCAGCAAGGAGTTGTACAGGTTTTGGAGTCTTTGGAACAGGGTTCAAATCCTGGCTCCACCATATGTTTTCTGCAAGTCACTCAGTCTTTCTGATCTTTAGCTTCCTAGTGGGTAGGATGAAGACAATAAAGCCTTCCCTACTGAGGATTCATGAATATCTCAGCTATATTCATTGTATTGTGGCCTCCTTGAAGGTGGCACCATGCCTTATGTATTTCTGGCAGGCGTGGGCTTGAGTTGAGTTGATTTTAAGAGGGAGTAAAAGGCGAGTCTGGTTCTCTATAGACAAACAGGGTGTGACTCTCCTTTGTTCAAGGTGGCAGGGGACAGGGATGCATTTCCCAGCCCCAGTATCTCCCATCGGTGAGGGTTTTGCCCTGTCTTGAGATCTCCCATGCAGTTCCAGGGAACCGTCACTTTCCCCTACCTCAGCTGGATAAAACTCAAGCAAAGATGTATGGGCCTACGGTGTCTCTGGCTTTGGTCATGGAAGAAGGGTTTGCAATGGGCTAGTTTTTCTTCTTTGGCCTCTTGGCTTCCACCCATCCCCCTTCCACACAGGCATGCACACACCGGCTTACCTAGGTGGGTTTTCTTCTCTGGATTTCCCGTATTGAGATGTCATTTTGGGACACAACCAGCTCTGAAGTCAGACACATCATGGTTGGATCCTGGCAATTCCTGACTTTCTCTATGAGCCTTGGTTTCCTCAACCATGAACGGAGATAGTGATAGCATCTGCTTTCCCGGGCTATTATGAAGATTAATTGAAGTTGAACACAAGGCAAGGACTCCATAAATGATACCAATTTTACTTTTGTTTTGGCTCCACTCTGCCCACTCTCAGGACCATGGCCACTAAACACACAGAGTGACAGGAAGAGAAGGAATCAGAACCCTACGCTTCCTTTGGCTGTGCCAGCTATTCTGACCCATGCTGCTGAATTTGAAGTTAAGCTGAGAAGTTTGTGCTCTGTAAACCAATCTGTGACTTTAAGTAGAACCATGGGTGTTTCAGAACAGAAATGGACTTAGAGGTCGTAGATTCTGATCTCCTCCATTTGGAGTTGGGGGAAAATGAGTGAGAGAATATCCCTGCTTCCCTGCCAAAACCAGTGGTTTAAATAAGGTAGAAGTTTATCTTTTCACATAAACATTGGTAGCTTAGGAATGAAATGATGCATTGATGATCAGCAATTAACGAAGGCTCTATTCAGTTTGTTGCCCTGTCCTCCTTAATCCAAGGGTTCTACTTTGTGGTTCAGGGTGGCTGCTCTAGCTCCAGCCATCAGAACTTCAATCCAGCTCACAGAAAGGAGAAAAAGAAAAGAAAATGGAACAAGCATTCCATTTAAGAATACATCGTGAAAGTCACACAAGCCATATTGTAAGGGCATAAGGATTTACACACCTGAGGATGACACAAGCCATATCCTTTTACATCCCTTGGTTAGAACTCTGTCATATACATCCGTAGGTAATAGAGAGGGAACTCAGGGAATGTAGTATTTATTCTGGTGACTATATGCTCAATAGATTTGGGGGTTCTATTATGGAGGAACGAAGGGAAAATGTACCTAAGGAGACCGTCAAAAAGCTCTGCCACACAGGTGACACACCTGCTTCACCCCTTCAAGCTGTGCTTTTTTCATAGCACTCACAAGGGTTTTTTTTTTTTAAATTAAAAAAATGGTTTTTTTTTCTTTGAGATGAAGTCCTGCTGGATATCACCCAAGCTGGCCTTCAACTCCTGAGCTAAAGCAATCTTCCTACCTCAACCTCCTGAGTACTGAGACTACAGGTGTGCCACTGTGCCCTGCTACTTTTATTCATTATTTTTTACTTTTTATTTTTTTTTGAGACAGGATTTCACTATGTTGCCCAGGCTGGTCTTGAACTCCTGGCCTCAAGCAATCCTCCTCCTCAGCCTCCCAAGTAGCTGCGACTACAGGTGCATGCCACTGAGTCCAACTGCATCACAAGTCTAGATTAAATTTCCCTTAAGTTCTTAATAAAATTTATTAAAAGATTTGATCTTAAAGATGGCAGCTGGTGAATTCCAGACCCGGACGAATTGGCTGGAGCAAAGGCACAGAGCGCATGGGAATGGAGTGGGGAGAGCAACCAGGCCACACCGATGCCTCTGTCAGCCTGGGCCCTTATGTTAAGGAAGGCTGTGTTGACCGTTGGAGGGCAGGGAAGCCATACTGTTCACCACGGAGGCAACAAGGAGAAATGAGATTGCGCTGTGCCAAGAGAAAAGAACAAGAGCTTCTGGGAAAACTCAGACACTTATAAAAATTCCACCTAACTTGGGATGTAAAGTGATGTGCTGCTAAGATGGGTGAGTAGCTCAAACTCTAGCAGGCAGCCAAAGCAGTACTAGTACCCTGAAAGTGCCCCAGAACTCTGGGCAAAACCATTGGAAGAGGGCCTAAACCCGGAATTAATAAAGGGGAGGGATGTGGAGCCTTCAGTATGTTTCAGGCTCTGAGACTTGGTAAGAACACATGAGTGAGGTGTGTGTGTGTGAGAGATAGAGAAAAGGAGAAAAAGAGAAGAGAAAGAAAAAAAGCTAAGAGAGAGGAGAGACAGGGAGAGAGAGACAGTGGCAGGGGTGGAAGGAAGGGGGAAGAGGGGAGACATAGTAAGGAAAGATAGAAGAGGAGAAAAAAAGAAAAGAGAAGAAATCGGAGAGACGTATGGTATCATCTGACTGCTTTCGGTTGCAAGTGACAGTAACCAGCTCAAACTGATCTAAGAAAAAAAAAATTAACAAAAAGAAAAGCAGCAGCAAAAAGGCTGCCAGCAACTCCAGACTTGTTCCTGTTTTCTCAGGGTCCCTGAAGAACAGGTGCTTCTCATTTTTCTTTTTTTCTAATAGTTACAACAAAAGTTTTGTACTAGAATTTCATTGATACAGATTGGCTGACTTCGAGTCTCCTGACTAGGATGCGGGAATGTCAGGACCAACCAAACCAGATGGATTAAGAAAGGAGGACACTGGATTCTCAAGGAAAATCAGTGTGCTGTTACTAAAAGAAGGTGGGGTAGATACTGGGCCGGTGAAAACAACAGCTCTCTACTATACATAGGGAGAAAATCAGAGAGAAAGGGGGGGGGAGAGAGAGAGAGAGAGAGAGAGAGAGAGAGAGAGAGAGGAGGAGGAGGAGAGACACACGAGGAGAGAGATTAGAGATGAAGATGGGAAAGTGAGTATAAAAGGAAAGAATGAAAGATGAAAGAAAAAAGCATTTGAAAGAAAGTAGAAGAGAGAGACAGGTAGAAAGGCAGAAAAAGAAAGGAAGAAAGGAAGGGGGAAGGGAAGAAAGGAAGGAAAGAAGAAAAGGAAAACGGGGAGAAGAAGAAAAAGGGAAAAAGAAGGAAGTAGAGAATGGAGAAGGAATGGAACGAAGACAGGAAAGGGAGGGAGGGAGAGGCGTGTTTACCTGTATGCAGACGTGAGAAACCCAGTTGAGTAATGCAAGGTGTGGCAAGCCTCTGCTACAACTTTATATCGTGACCCGGGATCTCCAAAGAGACCAGATCCAGGAAGAGATGAGGTCTTTCTGAAGTTCCTACTCCCTTCCCTCTCTCCTGAGCATGGTCTCAGCCTGCATCATCCTTGTCTCACCTGTCTCCACCCCAGTGGTGTCCTGCAGCCTCTGGAGTCCCTTGGGAAATTGTAGAATTGTCTCCCCACTGTCATTGCCACGCTTTGGTCCAGGAACCCAAAAGCTTCAGTCTGCCATGTGTTTTCAGTGTGTGGTTGCCTGAAAACACATCTGTCAACCTTAGCATTGGAGAACAAAAGCTTGGGTTTAACATGAAAGGACAGCAGAGAAGCAGCCTTGACCTAACTGCCATGTGGTATTCCTAAGCTTGCAGAGCCTCAGCCTGGAAGATGTGCACGATACTTGAAAGAAGCCTTTTATCCAGGCAAGAGGGGATAAACACATCTGTATGGCATTGATTTCCCCCTCCCCCTTTCTTTCTGGGATTTGGAGCGGGGCTAGGGGGAGGAACAATGAAAACATTTGAAACATCTGACACTGAGTTGGGGTTGTGGATAGGCAGGATTTAGGGGGAAATGAAAGGTGAAATGCCAAATTTAGTTTGGCTCTTCTTTCTTTCTGGCGCCATTTTTTTCTCTTACATTCGACCCGTATTTTCCTTTTAGCACCAGTGGGGGTGGTGGATCATGTAACATTCCTATTTAGCACACACATAGCTTGCCTTGTCTTGAAAGGGAAACATACACTGACAATGGAAACCTCACAACCTCCTGAGGGGGAGACAACCTTAGGATTCTGGCTTCCAGGATATTTATTTTGGTTACTGTTTAGTGTACTGAACACCAACCGGGATCCCTTGACGCACATCTGAAATGGGATTGGAATCTGAAGGCATAATTCCTCTGTTGGAAATACAAGGTTGTAGGTATACAAGAGCACAAAATTACATTTAAGAAGAAATAAGCCATTTATACAAGAGGGAACAAGTATACTCATGTGTCAGGAAGAAAGGGTTTGATAGGTTACATTCTGGAATGGATTGGGACGTTCTTCCTGAAGGTCACCACACAGCCCACTAGGACAGTCGGGCTCTGCTATGGTCTACCAGATATCCCAGGGAAAGGCTCAGGGTAGCAGGGCTGTTACTAATTGCAGATGAAAGCCAAGTAAGAGAAATCATAAAATTCATCACCCAAGACTCGTGATAACTGATACCGTTGATTTGGCTACCTGTTGTGGCAGACCTTGGTTCAAACTCCAGGTGTTTTATCTAGAGCAAGATGGTCTTTGGAAATTCAACCAACCTTTCTCAATTTCAAATTTTTAGTTTTCAAAAATGAGGATGTGGTGAGATTTAAATGAAAATATGAAAATGTATAGGTAAAAGGCTTGATATGGTAGACACTTAGCAAATTCTAAGTAACCTATACTATTTCCTGCCCATGTGTTCCCAACTAGTGTGTCAGCTTCCAAGTGTATATATACTAATTTTTTTGATTTCTATAATAGTTTAGTGCTTCATAAACTTACATGGAATTTTTTTTAACCAAGTATACATTGGTTTATTATAAACTGTTTTCCCTACTAAGATCGATTTTAGGGTATCTTTTTAAGGAACTCTCCCTTGAACCCTAATCTGTTTTTAAGAAACCATTTCATTAAGCCGGGCGCGGTGGCTCAAGCCTGTAATCCCAGCACTTTGGGAGGCTGAGGCGGGTGGATCACGAGGTCAAGAGATCGAGACCATCTTGGCCAACACGGTGAAACCCCGTCTCTACTAAAAATACAAAAAATTAGCTGGGCATGGTGGTGCATGCCTGTAATCCCAGCTACTCAGGAGGCTGAGGCAGGAGAATTGCCTGAACCCAGGAGGCGGAGGTTGCGGTGAGCCGAGATCGCGCCATTGTACTCCAGCCTGGGTAACAAGAGCGAAACTCCGTCTCAAAAAAAAAAAAAAAAAAAGAAACCATTTCATTAAGATGTAAATCACATACCATAAAGTCCAGCCTTTGAAAGTATACATTTCGGTGGTTTTCAGAATATTCATAGAGGTGTGCATTCTTCATCTCTATCTAAATCCAGATCATTTCCATTAACCCAAATAGAAAGAAACCCTATACCCATTAGCACTCACTCTCCATTCTTCCTCCCTCCCCTTGTAGGTGAGGCAACCACTGTTACACCATGTCTACAGCTATATAATGACCTATGGGTCTGAAATGGTGTCGACTCCCTCCAAAATGCATATGAGTTAAGATGACCCAGGAGAGGAAAATCAGGAAACCATTTAAGGAAAAAGAGCTGAAATGGACACTGGGTGTTCAGAAAGACAGATACTTGACTTCTCCACATAGTGATTCTCCCACTAACATCTTGGAGGTTTATGTTACCCAGCAGATAGTCACTAATGATACTGGGTATGGAGCAGCTGAAGTGGGGTAGATCAAATTGAGATGTAAAATACACACTGAGTTTTGAAGAGTTATTATGAAAAAAGGGATGTAAAATACCTCATAAATAATTTTCTTATAGTAATTACATTTTGAAATAATATTTTCAATGTACTGTAATGAGTTAAATAAAATATTAAATGAAATTCACCTATCTTTTTATTTTTTTTTTAATGTGGCTACTAGAAGATTTAAAGTTACATTTGTGGCACATTATATTTCTGTTGGGTAGTGATGCTCTAGATGCTTCTAGATGTGTTTTCAGCTGCCTAGTCTCTTGAGATCGGGGCTGTACATATTTGTTATTGTTTCTTTCGTAGAGGGCCTTGTACATGCTATGCACTTAATACATATTGTTGAATGAATATTGTCTGCCTTTAACGGTTCCTCATTTCAAACAGGATGAATGCAAACTTCCTTCACAATCTGGCTCCAATATTATATTTCAAACTTCTGTCCCAAAGGAGATTGGACCATATCTCCTGGGCTATGTTTTGCTCAAACAGGCCTCTACAGTCTGCCTTCCCAGTCCAGCCTGCAGAGACGAGGGAGCCCAGGGTGCAGGAGGGAGAGGGAGGTGAAAGTGTATGTGGATGAGACCTGCTGTTGTATGAAGATTTGTTGATCTCTTGATGTTTAAGGCCATAGCTTAGAGAACCTTGATTCTTTAAAGGGCTCTAGATTTTTCAGAAATGACTGAGGCATTTCCCTTACTAAACCCAGTCATTTGTCTACATGCAACTTGGACTTTCCTGAAACTTCCGAAGATTCACAGAGTCCAGAAATGTCCTTGTCCTTCCTTTGGCTTAAATTAATTCATCTATATTTTGATCACTTTCAGGAAGATGAGTTATAAGAACCCAATCAGGTTGGGTGTGGTGGCCCATGCCTGTAATCCCAGCACTTTGGGGAGGCTGAAGCAGGTGGATCATGAGGTCAAGAGATCAAGACCATCCTGGCCAACATAGTGAAACCCCACCCATCTCTACTAAAAATACAAAAATTAGCTGGGTGTGGTGGTACATGCCTGTAGTCCTGGCTACTCAGGAGGCTGAGGCAGGAGAATTGCTTGAACCCGGGAGATGGAGGCTGCAGTGAGCCGAGATTGTGCCACTGCACTCCAGCCTGGTGACAGAGGGAGACTCCATCTCAATAAATAAATAAAGAACAAAAGAAAAACAAAAAAAGAACCCAGTCATTGCAGAACCTGGCACATGGACTGTGTGTGGTAGATGCTGGCCCTACACATGAAAGGTTCCATGGTCCTCAGCCATGACAGAGTAGACCTAGGACTCAGATCCTTCAGCAGTGAGTTCATTGCTGCTTCTTTCTATGCCATGCTGGGCCATGAGAGAGAAATCCTGAAGTGCTGTACACCCTTTGAAAAAAACACAGTGGATGGAAGTGAGACCTATCGTGGGCACAGAGACATGGCATCTGTTGAATCTGCACTTCTTCCACGAAGTTTGAGTTGCTCCCTCAGACTTTCAGAAAATCATTGTTGTGTTAATGTTTATTCTGAGAAGAATACAACACAGCCACCATTTCTCCTAGGTCAGCAAGCACACCTGTGTTCAGACAATTAAGAGTCCTAATGATACACACCTAATGGTTAAAAGTTCAGGGTTGCTGACTTCAGTCATGGCTGGATCCAAGTGCTCACATGATTTTATCAGGAAGTTGATTCTTTCTCTACCTCTGCCTTCCTTGGCACTGAATTCACTTTTAGGATGGTTGGGGGTTTACCCTTGCAGTGGTCACTGGCAACTCTAGGTTTATGTTTTCACAAATGAATGATTCTTTCTTGATCACACCAGCAACACTTCTAGGATTAGCTCTTATTGGACCCATTTACGTCCCATTTCATCAGTTCATTGTTTGTTAAACCATTCAAGCAAAATGCATTGATTGCTATCCATGTTCCAGCAGCCACACACTTTTTATGAGGAGCCTTCAAGTATTTTTTTTTATTTTACTTTTTACTTTTACTTTTTTTTTTTTTTTTTGAGATAAAGTCTCACTCCATCACCCAGGCTGAAGAGTAGTGGCACAATCTCTGCTCACTGCAACCTCCGCCTCCCAAGTTCAAGTGATTCTCCTGCCTCAGCCTCCTGAGCAGCTGGGACTACAGGCACACACAACCACGCCTGGCTAATTTTTTGTATTTTTGGTAGAGACGGGGTTTCACCATATTGGCCAGGCTGGTCTCAAACTCCTGACCTCATGATCCGCCTGCCTCGGCCTCCCAAAGTGTTGGGATTACAGGAGTGAAGGCGTGAGCCAGTGTGCCTGGCCTCAAATATTAAAATAAATGAATACAAGCTGTTTTTTTGTTTTGTTTTGTTTTGTTTTGTTTGGAAGAATGTGTTTTTCAGTCTCGATGCTATATTACATTAAGCACTGTGAAGCCAGGCTGTGGGAACAATCAAGCTGTTTTTGATGAACCTCAAAATTGCAATTGAGGTGATGAATCACAGCCATCTCTTTTTCTCTGGGGAACCCAAATGTCCGAATGCACCCATGTCTGAGGTCATCCTTCCTTTGAAATACCTGTGATGATGACTCCAGCTCCTGAGGCTTTCCCTCCCCAGGTGAGTGCGGGCATCCTTGTGGGAATCCTGGCCCATTCCACACACCCACCCTAGTTGCTGTCTACCTTTAGGACTGCCGCCGTCTTCTTCCCATGAGCTGCTTCTTGCCACTGGTTGGCTTTCAGCTGATGCAGGAAAGCTCTTTTTGAAGATGCTGTCATTCCTTCCTGTATAAAAGCATGGATCCAGGACCTTCCCTGTTTCCTATAGTAATGGCAAAGATTGGGCTGTGTCTTTCGACAGGGTTCTACTGGATGTTTTGGGAGAGAACTACAAGGATGAGAGAAACCTACACTTAACTACCAGACAGAATTGGACTCAGAGGTTCCTTTCCTGGGGCTCTCTGAAGGCTCTCTCTTACTCTTGTCCGTCTCATCTGCTGCCATCAGAAGCATCCTCTAGTGTGCCTGCATCTCTAGGTCCGGGCTCCAGACAGCGCAGGGCTGACATATGAAGGAGTAAGTCATGCCCCACTCATCCCTGCCTGAGGCTCTAATTTCCCATCTCAGCAACTGCTTCTTCTCAGCATAAACATATGAATATTCATTCCCTTCTGGGGAGACCTACTTCGTGTCGCTACACACAACTTTTCCCTTTAGCCTTCAGCAGACCGAGGTCACTAATACATAAGTCACAAGGTCACTCATACATAATGCATAAGTCCCTATAGAGATCCATTTCCCAAAATGCCTGTTTTCCATCTTGAACAACAGCACAGTGGTATAACAGCAACAGGTCTGTGCTGAGCTGCACCAGACACAGTCCTGCTTATTTTCCCTGTCTCGCCCTCTGTGAGGAGGACAGGTAGGGGCCTTTAACCATTGCTTTCAAGCACCTGTGTATTTGATTTCTGATCCTCCTGCAAACTGTCCTTTGAAGGGGAATATACCCAACTCTGAAAGAACAGAAAAATGTCTAGCTCCTGTGGTAGACAAAATCCTCACAGAAAAGAAACTTTTTTTACCCCCAAAGGCAATAGTATTCACTGAGACATAGCTTAGGAGGCTCTGAGCATAACCAAACAGGTACTGAACTTGTTGATCTAAATTAGACATATTTAATCTATCAGGTTCCTGACTTTCTCCAGATGTTCTTGCTTTACTTTTGCATATTGTACTAGTCAGTGTTCTCCAGAGAAACAGAACCAATAGATTTACTTATTGATTGATTTTATTAATAATGGGAATTGGTTCATATGATTATGAAGACTGAGAAGTTCTACCCTCTGATAATCACAAGCTGGAGAACCGGGAAAACTATTGGGTAATTCAATCTGAGTTTGAAGGCCTGAGAACTTGGAGGGTAGGAGGGTGTGTGGATATAAGTCCTGGGCTCTGAAAGCCAAAGCGTTCTGATGTGAGAAAGCAGGAGAAGATAGATGTCCCTGTTGAAGGAGAGAGAGAATTGGCTCATCCCCCTGCCTTTTGTCCTGTTCAGGCCTTCTACACGTTGGATGATGCCTGGCCACACTGGGGAGGGGAGCTCTGCTTTACCCAGTCTGCCAATTCAAATATGAACCTCTTCCAGAAACACCCTCACAGGCATGCCCAGAAATAACACTTAGCCAATAACGTTAAAATTTAGTGTTAAACGATAATGTTTAAATAATGTTTATAGGTGCACCTCATGGCCCAGTCAGGTTGATGCATAAAGTTAACCTTTACACATAGCTAAAAAAAAAAAAAAATCATTGATATGATTTTCTCAAAGAAAGGAAGGAAGGGAGGAAGAAGAAAGAGAGAGAAAGAGGAAGGAAGGAAGGAAGGAAGAGAAAAGAAGAAAGAAAGAAAACCTAAAAAATGGATTGGCTTATTCCGATGGTGAGATCAGGTTTTGGTCAGGTACCTAGCCTGACATACTCAGAGTCTCCGATGCACAGTCCTACCTTAACTCTCATATTTTTATCCTCTACTGTTAGCCAATGTGTCGTTGTCTTCAGCTAGAACCAGTCCTTCGCTCTCCCTTGTGCTCTCTGTGCCAATTCAGCCTCCACACTTTTATTTATGTTGTGTTGCCACTGATTCCCTCTCCAATTCTGTCCAAATCCCATCTATCCTTCAAGGGCCTGAAGTCAACCTTGTCTAAGACATCCTCCCTGACTAGCCCACTGGATTTCCATCAGGCTTCATTTCTCTCAACAACTTGGACTTATTTAAGTTGCAGTCGGAAAAATGAGGTGAAAAGTCCGCTATCTAACTTCATTATTTTAAAAGAGGGAACCGCTCTGACTAAAAACACCTCGATGTGTCCATTGAGGGTACAGGAAAACTCAAAAGGCATGGGTTTTGGTGGGCTCAGAGGAACAAAGGGA
This sequence comes from Saimiri boliviensis, assembly GCF_048565385.1. Classification (NCBI taxonomy): domain Eukaryota; kingdom Metazoa; phylum Chordata; class Mammalia; order Primates; family Cebidae; genus Saimiri; species Saimiri boliviensis. The sequence goes on along the minus strand of NC_133455.1, from coordinate 27,648,799 downwards.
GGTGGCTCAGTTGCTCAGCCTGAGGGAGAAAAAGAATCATTGCTTTTCTGCTTCTGGTGGGGGAGTGGTGGGAGGAAGAGAAAAGAGTTGTGGGGAGGAGAAGGAAGACCAGTGAGATCAGCTGAGGTGGGGCTTCTGAGAGCTGAAGAGCCCCCATGGCGAAGGGCCTTTAAAAGAGGGAGTATCTGCTGCTCACTGTGAAGTTGTTGGAGCTTTGTTGACGTCATTCCTTTTCTCTGCTTCCTCCATACCTCGGGGAAAGTCCGACACTCTCACAAGAGCTTTGAGCTGGCAGGTTTTGTTGTAGGCAAAGAATGAGCTGGGTTTTATAGCTGGGTCGACAGAGTATGAATCTGAAGCATGGGTAAAGAAAAGCAAGAAGCTGGACATAGTGGACCGTACCCATACTTTGGAGAAATATTTGGGAAGAATCTCTGCGGAGTTCTAGTTGATCGTAACCATATCTCAGGAACTCACAGTGGGGCTTCCCTGATGACAGTCCCCAGCCAGGTGTACAGGTTCGTTTCTCCCGAGGTCCCAGTCCTCCAGAAAACGACTCGTTTTCTCCCCTTCATTCTTCCTCACTTTCTATGGTGTCTCCTCCCCCGTCCTTTCTGCTCGTGTTTTATCCTGTCTTATTTAGAGCAAGTTGACTTCTCCCATCCTTTTATCTGTCTTCTCTGTCAGCACACTAAAGACCTGGTAAGGAACCAAATGATCAAGAGATACTTCCTTTTGTAATGATGGGAACTAGAGTACAGAGGAGGTAGACTGCAAATCTTTATAGCTTAATATATTTTTGTACCCATCTCACACTCATCTGTACAAACCCATGTATACATATCGGTCTTATTAGAACCTCCAGTTTTTAAGTTCTATGACAGTAGGGACCATGGCTTTTCCGTAAGTACCCTTTCTGCCCACTCACAATCATCCAGCACCGAGCCAGCCATGTAGCCCTTAATCAATGAATTATAGAGGACCTTCAGTGAGTTACATGACATCTTGGGAGGAGGGAGGAGATAGGATGGAGAAGGGGATGGGATTAAAATATATAGAGCCTCTATTGCATGCCAGGCAGAGTACAAGGCACTTCGCTTGTAACATCTACGGTGTACTTAATGCCCACTATGCATCCAGCATGCCATACAAGTTCTTATTTAATTCTCACTGCTGATCCATGTTACTCAATTCCAGAAGTTGTGCAATGTGGCACCCATGTTCATAACCATCATGTAACACAGATATCATGAGCACTATTGCATAGGTGTGGAGTCTGAGGTTCCGAGAAGCATTAACTCCATCAAGTTTCCATAGCTAGATTTGCAGGAACAGAATATTTGCCCTGGTCTTTTTGACTCCATGGCCGTGGTCTTTTTCTCTCACTTCACCACAAAACAAATCTATTTCAACTATTTGATGATAAGATATGTAGGAGCCAGGAATGAGGAAGCCTGTGCTCATACCCAATATGGTATGGAGTAAGAAAAGAATGGGTGGGCGCAGGATGACAGCTCCACTCCAGCTGTGCTTCTCAAGGAAGATACTTTGACATATTTTGTCTGGACAAATTTTTTTTTTATCATGTGGGAATATTCTGTGCATGACAGTATATTTTGTATCCTTAGTCTTTGCCCACTAAATGCCAGAAGTCTTCTTTCTCTTTTTGACACCCCCAAAGTAAATACTTACAGATGTTTCCAAATTTCCCTAGAAGAGTAATATCACTATAGATCAAGTCGCCTCCTTAAGTGATTTCCTAGGCCCCCTTTAGGTTTAGTAGTCAGTAATTCTGTGTAGAAATGAATGAATGAATGAATGGTCAGGACTAATTGCAAGCACAGACTCCTTTTGTAAAGGCAGGTTTAGATAGGATATTCCTATGGCCTTGGATTACTTAGATCACTGGGGACTCAGGACAATGGCCAAATGGAAGTGTGATGACCCAGATGTAAAGACAAACATCATCTACTCTGCCGTTTACCTCTAACTAGACCCCTTCCTGGTGCTTTCAAGGCTGTGAAATGAAGATTCTGCCTGCTCAATGACAGCCCCAAGTGGGAACAGAGGAGGGAGGGAGGGAGGGAGGAGCAGCAGCTTCACTGTAGTAAAGTGGAATACCATTGCCCTCCACGCTAATGCAAACCAGCTGCTGGCCGGCCCCAGCTTGCGATAGAACAGGCGGAATTCTTGGACACTGAGTTATTCTTAGAAGCATGTGCACAGTCCCCTGGCAGGGCTCACTGTGAACTGGCCGTTGCCAGCCCCCTGTCAGGATGCTGTGCCAGCAGACTCAAGAGTGATTGTTCTCGCTTATGAAAAATAACTTTGGGATTTTAATTTCAAATTACCCACAGAGATGGGGCTGGATATGGAGAACATGGTGCTAAGGGCAGAGAGCAGAGTGAGACAAAGGACAGGGAGGAGGACAGAGAACATCACCCATTCATTCAGCAAATACATATTGAGTGTCTGCTGTGTACAGATACTGGGGTTTTCGCCACATCCAGACTTCCATCTGAACTGGGTGGACACAGGTGTACAGTTGTCTAGAACCTGAGAGTGAATACTCCCCCATGCTTTTAGCTTCTGTCGATTGAATGCTTTTGGTGTGTCAGGCTCTTTACATCAAGGATCTCACTTAGACTTCATAGTAGCACTGTGAAGTGTGCAGCATTGCTCCTGTTTTACAGGAAACTGAGTGTTGGAGAAAGAATCTGCCAAAGGCTCCACAGCTGTCAAATGGCAGAGTCGGTATGTGAACTTCTACCAGCAGGCTTCTGCCTTCATGCCTATGTTGAGCACCAACTGTATGCCAAAGCCAAGCTAGACATTGAGATTGTGAAGCCAAATAAAGGGGCTGAATCCCAGCCCTCAAATCTCTCTGTTGCACTGCCTGAGGGAGCGACAGGCATATGACAAGGAATTTTAATAACAGGGTTTGTAAAGCAGGAGATCAGAACTATGGATAAGCCCCGCTGGAATGTGGCAGGACCAGCAATCAAAGAGGAGAGAATAGTTGGGTCTTACTTAGGGAAGGATGGAAAAAGGATACTTCAAGCCGAGGAGCAGCATGTGCGATGGCCTGTGGGTGGGTAGGTCCAGTGAGCTCAGTGGGGCTCAGTGCGGGATTCACTGAGGAAACAGGAGACGAGAGGACTGGAAAGGTTAGCAGCCCTGAGCACGAAGAGCCTCATGGGTCAGACCTAAGAGCTGGAACTTTGTCCTGGAGGAACTGAACACTCCTGCTTCCATTCATTTAGTCACTCCCTCATTCAGTGTATATTTATTGAGCACTCACATTATGCTAGGCATTCTACATTTAAAGAATTTTAAACAAGAAACAGGTGCATAGCTTTTACTTTAGAAAAATAGTTCCTATGTGGAAAGCCATTAAGGGGTCTCCATGGTGGCCCAGGTGAAAGATGACCCAAGAATGACCAGTGACATCAGCTGGGAGTTTAGAGACATACAGAAGACATCCACTTGACACACACAAGGGATGAAGTGAAGCTTATTTCCTCTGCAAAACTCACTGATGAATGCATCCCTGCATTATGGGGAGTGCCTGCAAACGTGGATTAGTCTCCAGCAAACCTACATATGTCTGCTCCTATCAGCAGAATTGCATGTCCATCAAGGAGCATTTGTGTTTGGTTCCAAGCCTAAAAATTTATGTCATTCTTAGTTATTAATTACTTAATCCAGTATTAACCCCAAAATAAAATAAATTATGCCAAAAAAGGGAACTGTTTCTATCCATGCTGAGTTGAAAGCTTTGTAAAGGCGTACTGAGAACTGCTAAAAATTACTATGGAATTGGGTGCGGACGAGACAATGAAAGGATTGAGAAAATCATAAAATTCTAGCAAGATTCTGTACTCAGATTGCTTTGCAAGGGTCTTAGAGGTCTCTCTCAACTTCAAAGAAACTGATGCTGGAAATTGTAGATGATGCATTATGGGTGTGGTGTGTGTAAGAAAGATGACAAGGAGCTGTGGTCAGCAGACCCTTTCTCAAAGAAAAGCCTTGGCTCCACATCAAAAGAGTGGTGAATGAATGTGCATTTATATGTTTTAAGTTAAAATTAAACAGGTTTGAAGTACATACGTATCATTTTTTAGCTTTAAGTAAAGTTTTTATTGAAGTATAACATACATCGAGAAAAGCGCCCAAATCTAAGATCACGGTGGAATGTGCTTTTGTAAAGCGAACACCCAGCATAACCAGCAATCAGATCAAGAAATAGAACTTTGCCAGCACCCCCAAATCTTTCATCATGCCTTATTCCAATCATTACACACCCCCACATCAAATGTAGCCACGACTCTGACTTTTATCAGCATTAATTACTTTCTCCTATTAAATTATAAAGCAGAATGTTTCTGTTTTTTGCTTGAGGCTTAACTTGTTTTGCTTGGCATTACGTCTGTAAAAGCCATCCATGTTGTTTAGTGTTGCAGTAATTTGCTCAATCTCATTGTTGTATTCTTTCAGCTATGTGTTGGTTCAGAGTGAGCACTGAATAAATGATAGTCAAACAGAGACACAAGTAACCTTTAGAAAATAAGACAACACCTGGACAGCTGTCCATCATCTGAGTTCAAACTATGCTCTGGAAGTGTTGAATACCCGCAATTTATCTATCCATTCTACCCGGAAGGATATATGTGTTGTTCCTAGTGACTAGCTGTTATGCGTAGTGCTACTATAGACATTTTTCTACAGATCTTTTGATGCACACATGCAGGCATTTCTTTTGAGTATGTATCTAAGAGAAAAATTGACCTAAATTGTACATGTATTCAGGCTTAATAGATACTGACAAAGAGTTTTTCAAAGTAGTTGTGTCCATTTCTGCTTCTACTTGTGGAGTATGAAAGTTCTGATGGCTTCCACATTCTTGCCAACACTTGCTACTGTCTATGTTATTGTTTCTAATGTTAGCTGTTCTTATGGGGGTAAAGTGATATCTAATATTTTTGTTTGCTTTAATACATCTTTTATTATGGGGTAATTTTAGATTTACAGGAAAGTTGCAAAAATAGTGCAAAGAGTTCCCGTATAGCCCTCACTGAATTTTCCCTATTTCTGAACATCTTCCATTACTGTAGTGTATTTGTCAAAGTGAAGAAACTGGTATTAATAGGTTGCTATTAAGAAAACTCCAGACTTTATTTAGATTTCATTGGTTTTTCCATTATTATCCTCTTTCTATTCTAGGAGCCCTTCCTCCAGGATACCACATTTGGTTGTCATGTCTCCCTTGTGTCTTCTGGTCTGCGATAGTTTCCTGGTCTTCCCTTTGTTTTTTATGACCCTGATAGTCTTGAGAGATGCTGGCAAGGCCTCCAGTAGCAAGTCCCTCATTTTGGGTCTGTTTGATGTTTTTCTTATGGCCAGAATGGAGGTAAGGGTTTTCGGAAATAATGTCACAGAGGTAAAGTGTTCTTCTCATTGCACCAAAATTAAAGAGTAGATGACAGCCACATGGCATCACTGATGATGTTAACCTCCATCACTTGGTGAAGGTAATGTTCTCCCCAGATTTCTCCACTGTAAAGTCACTATTTCTCCTTTTCTCAATCTTACTGTTTGGAAGTGGATCACTATGCCTAGCCCACCCTCAAGTTGGGAGGAGAGGGAGACTTAAGTTCTACCTTTTGGAAGGTGGAATATCTATGTATATTATTTGGAATTTTTCTGCAAAGAAGATTTGTTTAATCTCATTCATTCGTATCAGCAGAAACTCACGTTAATTAATATTAATTAATTAACATGAGTTAATTATAATCTTTGGGTGATAATCTAATACTACATTATTTATTTGTTGCCCACATTTTTTCGTCTTTGGCAATTGGGAGCTCTTTCAGGTGGCTCCTATGTTCCTTTAATGTGCTATCCCCACAATCCTTTTGTTTTTCAAGTACTTTTTTACGTTCTTGCATTACAAGATATTCCAGGTTTATATTATATTTTCCCTGCCCTAGCCTCAGAGTCACCCATTTTGTAAAGAAGCCCTGATTTTGGCCGGGTGTGGTGGCTCACGCCTGTAATTCCAGCACTTTGGGAGGCCCAGGTGGGTGGATCATGAGATCAACAGATCAGGATCATCCTGGCCAACATGGTGAAACCCCGTCTCTACTAAAAATGCAAAGTTTAGCTGGGCATGGTGGAGGACACCTGTAATCCCAGTTACTTGGGAGGCTGAGGCAGGAGACTCACTTGAACCCGGGAGTCGGAGGTTGCAGTGAGCTGAGATTGCGTCACTGCATTCCAGCCTGGTGACAGAGTAAGACTCCATCAAAAACAAACAAACAAATAAACAAAAATACAAAACAACAACAAAAGCAAAAGAAGCCCTAATTTCTTTCATTGGAGAATAGTATTTAGAAATCAAGATCTCAGTGTGTGGTGTCTCACTGTGACTTTCATTTGTATTTCCCCTGAAGAGGGTTACCCTTCCAAATGTTTATTGGGCATTTGGATATTTCTTTTAACAAAGTGTTTATTGAAGTCATTTGACTTTTTTTTTTTAACTGGAATGTCTATATTGTTTTCTTATCAATTTAGATATTTTTCGTTTTTTTACGTATTCTGGATTTTAGTTCCTTCATTGATTATATTCATTATAGATATCTTCTTCCACCCCGTGGCTTGTCTTTTCATTCTTTGAAAAGGGCATTCTTCATATTATCATGGTACAATTAGTCACTTTTTCCTTTTATGGTTCCATTTATGATTATTAGAATGTTTTCCAGTGCTATCTTCTAAAAGTTGCATTGTTTTATGTTTAGATATAAAATACACCTGGAATTGATTCTTGTGTGTAGTGTAGGGAGGGGTTAAGATGAGGTGGGCAGGGGAAACTCTTTGGGATTTAGTATGGGATGCAGGACAGTCAGACTAGCAGAGTGAAGGGGTAGATTCCTGCCATGCGGGAGATTGACCTTTTGCCTGCAAAGAAGAGAGATGTTATTTATAGTTTGTAAATATCTCACATTCTAAGTCTAAAAGTCAATATTTCTTACTTTTGTGTTTTTAAAAAAGGGCTGCATCTTGCAATAGAGGTCAAGAGAAACTCATCAGTTGCCTAGCACTGAAATGGAGAAATTTCTTTAAGAATCAACTGCAGCCAGGCGCGGTGGCTCACGCCTGTAATCCTAGCACTTTGGGAGGCTGAGGTAGGTGGATCACCTGAGGTGAGGAGTTCAAGACCAGCCTGGCCATTATGGTGAAACCCCATCTTTAGAAAAAAAAAAAGAGTCAACTGCAACAAAGTTGTCATGGCCAGCACATGTGCAACTTTCCTCTCTGCATCTGATGGCCATTTTAATTGATTTATTTGATTTTATTTGATAGCACCTTACAGGCTGATTATAACTTAATCCTGCCTCCTACATAATGCTTCTTTTACAAAGTTACACTAGAATTTAGCGCTGAAATAAGAACTTGAATTCATAAGTTTTCCATCATAAAGGAAATGCCATTAATGCAGTTGAAATTGTCAACTTATTTTGAAATACAGCATAGACTTTTTGAAGCCAACAGTAGCTGGTATGACCAATTCCTGCATCATGAAGGACATCTAGCACCCAACGTCTAAATATCAAAAGCTCCTGGCTGACTTTCAAGAGAAGCTATTTAACTTCTAGGAATGTATAATTCAATAAAGGGAAAAACAGAACAATGAATTTAACCAAGTTGGAAATTCAAACTCCCATGTTTGATATGCCTGGAAATAATGCTAGTAGTCATAAGGTTCCATAAAGGTCAAAATCAATGATTTGGTCCTGAGAAGAACTATAGCCTAACTGTTTGAATGCAGATTTAGCACCATGCTGCATGGGTTTAAACCTTTGTTCTGATGCTCAATAGCTTGGGAATCAGGCTCCCGTCTCTATTCTCAATGTCTTCACATGTACATGGGAATAATGATAGCATCTACCTAATAGAGGTTTCATGAAGATTAAATGAGTCAATACAGGTAAACACTAAGAAATACTTTGCAAAGGATAAGTCCTCAATAAAGGTTAGATATCAGGACAAGCAGCACAGCACTTTTGATATGATGCCTAATGTTTTGTCTGATGGTTTATATTATTTTGTTCTCATATTGCTCTAAATAAATCTCTGAGACTGGATAATTTATATAGAAAAGTTTAATTGGCTCCTGGTTCTGCAGGCTGTATGGGAAGCATGGTGCTGGCATCTGTTCAACTTCTTGGGAGGCCTCAGGAAATTTATAATCATGGCAGAAGGCAAAGGGAGAGCAGGCACATCACATAACCAGAGTAGGAGTGAGAGAGAGAAAAAGAGAGAAAAAGAGAGAGAGAGAGAGAGAGAGAGAGAGAGAGAGAGAGAGAGAGAGAGGTGCCACACACTCTTAAATGACCAGATCTCACGAAAACTCACTCACTATTGTGAGGATAGCACCAATGGGATGGTACTAAACCATTCAAGAGAAACCTGCTCCTATGATCCAGTCACCTCCCACCAGGCTCCACTGCCAATATTGGGAATTACATTTCAACATGAGATTTGGATGGGGACAGCATCCAAACTATATCACTGTCCATGGCCAAAAGTGATTAAAATAATTTTAGATTCTGAATTTAAAGAGGCTGTAGGGATTAAGTTAAACACGATATTGATTAAGCAAGGTGTATTTAAGCGTATGAATACATGGGTGCTATTGTCAGCCACTGGTTTTATTTGTTGCTACTGTTTTTTATTTACATTTAATGGGGCGGGTATTTTTTTTCTCACCAGAGTTGGTGTTAAATTACATTTTGAATAACTGAGCTCTGTAAAGGCTTTTCCATCACCAGCCCTGTGGTCCATACCTGGGCTATTGTAGTTGACTCATAGCTGGTCTCCCCATGTATTGCTTTGCTTTTTTGCAATTTCAGCTGCAAACAAATGACAGATATCTTTAACAGATACAGACTGGATTATGTTGCTCTCTGCTGAACAGTGTCCAATAGTTCCCCACTGTTTTTAGAATAAGACTCCAAATCCATAACATGGTCTGACTCTGCCCTGTCGTGCTTGCTTTCTGGCCTCATTGTGTATCATTGTCCCTCACTCTGTCTGTCAGTCCTTCCTGAGGCCAAACTCATTCTTCTCAGCACCTTTGCTCTTCTCCTCCCTCTGTCTCAAGGTTCTGTGGCTATATGAGTCAGGGTTCTCCAGAAAGAGAACCAAGAGATGTATGGATACATGAGGGGATTTGTTTTGGAAATGGGCTCACACGGAGAAGTCACATAATCTGCCATGTGCAGGCTACGGCACTAGAGAAGCTGGTGCTCTAACTTTCCATTTAAGGGCAAAGGTCAGAGAATTGGGGATACTGCTGGTGTAAGTCCAGTTCTCAGTCCTGCCTGAGACCTGAAGTTCTGATGTCCAACAGCAGGAGAAGGTGGATGTCTCAGATCCAGAGGAGAGACACAATTTGCCTTTCCTTGCCTTTTTGTTCTCCAGGTTCTCAACAGATTGAATGATGCCCACCTACACTAGTGAGGGTACATATTACTTATTCAGTTCACTGATTCAACTGCCCAGGTCTTCCAGACACCCTCACAGACACACCCAGATATACTACTATATCAGCTATCTGGGAAGCCCTTAAACCAGTCAACCTGACACCTAAAATTAACCATCACATCAACTAACACCTGCCCACTCTGAGGAAATGTCATTTATCAGAAAAAGCCTTTTCTGATGTTAGGTCAAAATTAACCTCATGTTACTAACTTTCCCACTGTCTTTTTATGGCACGTACCATGGTTTGTTATTCTTTATTCTTTTGGGTGACTATTTACTTACTGTTATTCCCTTCACTAGATCATAAGTTCCACAAGGGCATGAATTGTGCATTTTTAAAGTAGTAAATTCCTACTGCTATACACATATAGCTTCTCTCTATGTTTCTTATTTATGGGAGTTGGCTCACACAATTGTAAAGGCATGCACACACACATATATAGATACACATACATGGAAAAATGGATGTACTGTATATATATATCTTATTAAAATAATATATGTAAAGCACACTATATTAGTTTGTTCTCACACTGCTGTAAAGATGCTACCTGAAGCTGGATAATTTATAAAGGAAAAAGGTTTAATTGGCTAACAGTTCTGCATGGCTGGGGAGGCCTCAGGAAACTTACAATTATGGCAGAAGGGAATCAGGCACATCTTACGTGGCAGCAGGTGAGAGAGTGTGTGTGAGACTGTAGGAACAACTGCCATTTATAAAACCATCAGCTCTTGTGAGAATTCACTCACTAAATGAGAACAGCACAGGGGGAACCACTCTTAGAATCCAATCACTTTCCTCCTTCAACACATGGGGATTATAGGTTTCTCCCTTGATGCTTGTGGATTACAATTCAAGATGAGACTTGGGTGGGGACACAGAGACTAACCATATTATTTCACCTCTGGCCTGTTCAAAATATCATATCCTTTATTCAACTTAAAACCACTCATGCCTTCTCAACAATTCCCCAAAGTCTTAACTCATTTCAGCACTAACTTAAAAGTCCAAATCCAAAGTCTCATCTGAGACATGTTAAGTCCCTTCTGCCTATGAGCTTGCAAAACCAAAAGCAAGTTAGTTACTTCCAAGATACAATGGGGGTTACAATTTGAGATGAGATTTGGGTGGGGACACAGAGCCAGACACTATCACTCACAAAATATTTAGCTGTATAACTTTTTTAGAAATGAAAACTCCCATGTCACCAACACCCAAATCAAGAAAGAGACATGAACACCCAGAAGTCTCTCTTATTCTAGTCATTCCCCAAAGGCAAAAATTCTTTGGATTTTCCCATCTGAGATTAATTTTGCTTGTTCTTGAGCTTTCTATAAATGAAATTGTCGATACACACTCTCATGTCTAGCTTCTTTTTGCTCAATATTATGTGTGAAATCTGTCCATTTTATGCAAGTCTTATTAGTTTTTTTTCATTGTTATATGGCAGTCTATTGCTTGAATATACCACAATTGATTATCTTTGTACTACTTATAGAAAGCTGGGTTATTTCCAGTTTTGAGTTATAACATATATTGTTGTTATGAACATTATTTTGCATATTATATCCACTGGTTTCTTCTGGGTTTGTAACCAGGTGTGCAATTGCTGCAAAGTTGCATCATATGTCTTGTCAAATACATAGCTACCAAATTAGAAAAAATTGCAAAAATTCCTGTAATATGGGGGAACCTCCATTTATTCATCTCAAAACACTCCATTTCTGATGAGGACTTCCCCAGAGTTCTGGACTTCACCTTAGTCTTTTTTTCGCAAAGTGTTTATGGGCCATGAAGATTCTCAAGGATAGATAGAATCAAATTGGCTGTCATAATACATGGAAAGAATTTATAGGGACAGAGCTACCTGGAGGTGCAAGGTCTCTTTTGTGGTCCTGGAGAGTCTTCCAGGCTAGGACCCAATTAGGCCTGTTCTACCGGTCCACTCCGTTTCTTTCTCCTTCTTGGCTTTGCACCTTTTGGTCATTTCTTACTTCTAGAGGAGTAAGTTCCGGAGATGAATTTACAAACATAGCAATCATTTGCCTCCTGGAACTAAAAGTTCCCCACAGGCCTCTACTGCATTCAAATCAATAAGATCAGCAAGTTGTTAACCCATTTGCATGGGGCTATTTGTTATCTGTGACTGGGGGCTCAGAGCTAAGACTGGGCTGACATAGCATTTGGGTAGTGGTAGAAAGAGGTCTCTGCTCAAGCATATCTCCCTTTTTGGTGTGACAGTGACAAACTACATGATGACTTCTCTACTCTTTAGCTAGTCAGGATCCTTTCCAGTAGCAGCCTTGCAATCTCATTTAACCCCAGCTGTAAAGGCACCTCCAGAGTACATTGATCTTAGCTGCTCTGAACACATTCAGAGTCCAGAGGAAACTGCGTTTCCTTCTCAGAAGGTTTTTCAGGCAATACCGAATCTCTTTCCTGGACGTCTGGAGTCCTTTCTCCTTTGGTTTTCCTCCCTCCTTGTTCCTTCCACCTTCTCCTGGGGTCCTGTCTTTATCTTGTGCATCTCAGGCTAGGAGTAGTATTTCCATTGCCATCCTGCCTCTCCCCTACCCTTCATGTTGGTAAGTATCTTTGCCAGAGAGTCTCATCTACTTTTGAGAAGAGCAACCACAAGATAAAGACTGGAGGAGCTTTGGGGAAGAGATTGGTGCCCCTAAAGGACCACTTTGATCCATGGCTTTCCTAACCTCTTCCTCGCCACCAAAGTTGAGGATTGGTTGGAGTGGGCAGAAGTGTCACAGAACTAGCAAATGAAAACTTCTTTTCCTAAAAAATTTTTAAGTCAGATTTGTTGAGGAATGTTTTATACACCATAAAATTAATCTTTTTTGGACCTACAATGCAATGAATTACAAGAAGTGTATACAGTTGTGTAACCACTACCGAAAGTGAGATACAGAGCATTTCCATCTCTCTCAAACGTGCCGTGGGGCTTTAGCAGAGCCAGTGCCCACCCAGTCCTGAGAGAGGATCCCTTACAGTGCAAATGCCCCCTAAGAAGGCCACACTAGTCTGTTTTCTCTAGATGGGAGGCATTGGGACAGTGTGAGTTGAAGATGGAGTGGCTGGTGCAGAATCCAACTCAGCCCTGGGGACCAGGTTCTGGATGAAGTGTCAGGGGATTGAGACCTGGGTCTGGAGGGAAACTGGGAGAAGCATCAACCCCAGAGGGTGAACTGCAGCTGGATGTGGGCTGGGGATGGAAGGAAGAGCAAAACCAGAAACCAAGAGGCAGGAACTCAGCATCCCACACGGAGTCCTGTAGGTTCTGTGGACTATGTCAATAGTCTTGAAAGTGTCAGAACTACCATAAGGAGTATGGGATGGAATTAGGAAGAGTACACAAAAGTGGGTGGTCTGGGTAGCACTAAAGACTTGCTGGTCTCAGGTTGTGCCTGTGTGTGTATGCATGGGTGTGAGTGTGCATGTGTGCATATGTGTATGTGTATGTGTGCACATATGCACATGTGCGTGCACACATGTATACATGCGTGTCAGTGTGTGTGCATGTATGTATGTGTGTGCATGTGTATTCAGAGACCATGGCAAGACCCCGGGCCATCTCAAGGCATCCTAGCTGACCCACATCCTCTGCTGGGTAGAAAAGCCTGGGGCAAGGCCAACGAAGCCTGGTTGGGGCAAGGCCAAGCTGGGGCCTCCAGTCCAGTGAAACAGCCTCTTCCCTTTGTGCACTGGAGCCCTCGATGCTGCCTCACCACCAAGCCTGTTCTGGACCTGGGGGGAGCAGCATGTGCTGGGGGCTGACATCCCAGCTGCATGCTCACGCGCCGTCACCCCCGGCTGAAGCAACCGCACATTCTTAGACGCTCTATGTCATGGAAAGAAAGGTGAAGTGCTCCATCTGCTCTGCTCTCTCCAAACGTTACCACTCTGGCAACAAAACGGGGGTGGGGGCACTGTGGCTAGAGATTCTTTCTTCTCTTGGAGGGCGGAGATATTCTTTTAAATCCTGGAGTCCTTGATGGTATTAAGTCTGAGGAATTTTTCAAACCGTCATCAGGCGGAAGCATCTGCTAACAACCCCTTTCTGCACGTAGTACTCAATGGAGACTTGATCTGAGGAGAATGACTCGGCAGGTTGTGTTTTTGTGGAATTACGCACAGGAGGAGATAAGAACATGCTTTCTTTCCCATAGCTGTTTGCTTTAATTGATGAATATGTCTAATTATTGAGCCTCTATTGCAAGATGATAGAAAGCCAGAAGTAAACTAGCCAGGTAAGGTCTCTGCCATGATGAGCTGATGCTCTGCCGGAGCTGAGTACCTGCCCAGAGCGAGGCCCTATAGGAGGCTCTCCCATGGGCTCCAAGGTGGTTGTGATTGATTGATTGCTTCCACAGTTGTAATTAATATGCTGTTTACAAAAAGGCGTTGCAGCTCCTTCCATCGAGAAGTGGAGCCTGCTTGCCTTGAATCCGGGCTCAACCGTGACTTGATTTGGCCAGCGGAAGGTGAGGAAGTGGGACGGTACCAGTTGTGAACCTAGGCCTCAGGAGATTGGGTGCGTATCTTCTGTCTCCTAGAACCTTGCCTCTGTTGGGTGAATAGGCTTGGTGTAGTCAGCCAGAGAACGTGAGACTCTGTGGAGAAGAGCTCATTTGTCCAAATTGAAGCCAGTGTGGATCAGTCGACGTCTAGCTGATTCCCAAACAGACGACAAGAGAGTCCAGCTTTGAATAGCCGAGCTGTTTTTTCTAATCACAGTGACCACAGACACAGCTAAGAGCAGCAGGGCTGCCCAGCCAACCTGCAAACATGTGAGCTATAATAAACCTCGGTTTCTCACTGAGCAAGGCTGTCTGCACTCACTAATGGCTGTGCAAGGCTCTGACTTTCTGGAGACTCAAGAATCACCCAGTGCCCCAAAGAACTCCTTTGAAACAGCTCCTCCCCTCTTCTTCCACCCTTCCATCCCCAGCTTTAAACCATCACTTGTTTGAGGCAGCAAGGACCATTGTTATAATGTTTATGGCGTCTCATAAATCATTTTACGGGAGGAGAGCAACACAGCAGAATTGGTTATGATGGATATTTATTTTCCTAATGCCACTTATCAGGTGTTGGTCATGAAAATAACCTGTCTGCTAGCCTCCTCTACAGCTGGTGGAAAGGGTGGGAAAGCCAAGAGGAACATAAAGAAGACAGAGATGCAAGGCACTCCTTTGTTTTTGCAGAAGGGAAAATGCTATAGGTTTGTCCAGATGGGATTTGGTGGAATGGTTCAGAATTTAGTCTGCCTTGAACACTCCTTTCTCCATTCATCCACTTAACACAGTTTATTTTTAATGATTTTTTAAAATAAAAATTGTGTACATTTAAGGTATACAACATGATGTTTTGATATATGTATACTGAGTGAAATAATTATTATGGTCGAGTGAAATAATTATTATAGTCAAGTGAATTAACATATCCTTGTCTTCACATAGTTACATTTTATTTCGTTTTATTGTGGTGAGAGCACCTGAAGTCTACTCTTAGCACATTTCTAGCATACAGTTTAGTATTCGATATGGTTTGGGTCTGTGTCCCCACCCAAATATTATCTTGAATTGTAATCCTCATAATCCCCATGTGTCGAGGAGGGACCTGGTGGGTGGTGACTGGATCATGGGGGAAGTTTCTCCCATGCTGTTCTTGTGATAGTGAGTTCTCACAAGATCTGATGGTTTTATAAGTGTTTGACAATTCTTCCTATGCACACTTTCTCTCTTCTGTTGACATGTAATACGTGGCTGCTTCCCCTTCTGCCATGATTGTAGGTTTCCAGACGCCTCCTCAGCCATGTGTAACTGTGAGCCAATTAAACCTCTTTCCTTTATAAATTACCCAATCTTGAATATTTCTTTGTAGCAGTGCGAAATGAACTAATACAATATTGTTACTTAAAGTCCTCATGCTGTGCATTGGAGCTCTAGACTTATTCATCTTACATAGCTGTGACTTTGTACCTTTTGACCAACATCTCATTCTGTATTCCCTATCATTCTACTCTCTGCTTCCACGAGTTTGATTGTTTTGATTCCACATATAAGTAAGATGCTGCAGTATTTTCTTTATGTGTTTGGCTCATGTCAATTAGCATAATGTCCTTGGGGTTCATCTGTGTTGTCACAAATGGCAGAATTTTCTTCTTTTTGAAAGCTGAATAATATTCCATCACGTATATATGTATATATATATATATATATGTATATTTCTCACAATTTCTTTATCCATTCATCTGTGGGAAAACACCTAGGTTGTTTCCTTACATTGGCTATTGTGAATAATACTACAATGAACATAAGTGCAGATAGCAGTTCAAGATACTGGTTTCATTTTCTTTGGCTATATACCCAGAAGTGGGATTAGATTGCTGGATCATACAGTAGCTCTAGGTTTAATTTTTGAGGTATCTCCTTACTGTTTTCCATAATGGTTGTACCAATTTACATTCCTATCAACAGTATTCAAGGGTTCCCTTTTTTCCACACCTTTCCAACACTTGTTCTCTTTTGTCTTTTTGATAATGGCCATCCTAATCGATGTGAAGTGATAGCTCCTTGTGGTTTTGATTTGCATTTTCCTGATTAGTGATGTTGAGGGTTTTTTTTTCCATATACCTGTTGGTCATTTGTGTGTCTTCTTTGTAAAAATGGCTACTCAAGTCCTTTGCTCATTTTTCGATTGAGTTATGTTTTTTTTCCTCTTAAGTTGTGTGAGCTCTCTATATACTTGGGATATTAACCTCTTGTCAGATTTGTAGTTTGCAAATATTTTTTTTCCCCAATCCATAGGTCACTCATTCATTTTGTTGTTTTCTTTGCTGTGGAGAAGCCTTTTTGTTTGATATAACATAGCTTTCTTGAGCACTTACTATCTACTGGGCAGGTGTTAAGTCTGTGAAGAATATGAGCATCATTTTTGTCCCCTTGAAGCTGATGTTTCAGAGAGGTGAACATCACTGTGTAAAAGCAGACATGGCAAAAACTTGCAGAGAGAAGGTTTCTGGACTGGATGAGTGCCAGGGGGCAGGAGTATGTGTGGATGCAGGGATGTGAGGATGTGGGGATGCAGGGATGTGAAGATGTGGGGATGCAGGGATGTGAGGATGCAGGGATGTGAGGATGCGGGGATACAGGGATGTGGGGATGCAGGGATGTGGGGATGCAGGGATGTGGGGATGTGAGGATGCAGGGATGTGAAGATGTGAGGATGCAGGGATGTGAAGGTGTGGGGATGCAGGGATGTGAGGATGCGGGGATACAGGGATGTGGGGATGCAGGGATGTGGGGATGCAGGGATGTGAGGATGTGGGGATGCAGGGATGTGGGGATGCAGGGATGTGAGGATGCAGGGATGTGAGGATGTGGGGATGCAGGGATGTGAGGATGCAGGGATGTGAGGATGCAGGGATGTGAGGAAGTGGGGATGCAGAGGATGTGGGGATGCAGGGATGTGGGAATGCAGGGATGTGAGAATGTGGGGATGCAGGGATGTGAGGATGTGAGGATGCAGGAATGGAGGCCAGGCTGCAGTGGGACCACTGATGGCTGCTCAGCACCTTCCCCTTATTTTTCAGCTCTAATATCCTGATTTTCTTTAGGGAAAGAATCTCTTCCCTCTTCTGTGCAGTCGTGATAGGTTAAATAAAAGTGCTTTCTTCTCCTTAGCCTGAGCCAGTCAGATCCTCTCTTTCTTGAGACTTTGAATTTTGCATCACTGAACTCAGTGATGCAAAAAATACAACCCAGCAATTAAGGTACAGCAATGCCAGTGACAGAGTCCTGCTGCTGCTGTGAGTCACTTCTGCTATTTAGACCCCCAGAACTGTCCTGGTCTCTGTCCTTTCTGGAGAATAAATCACCGGTCTTTTCTTTGATTTCACAAATTATCTGATAAGTTTTAGATGTATTTCTTTCCTAGGTAAACTAGCCAGAGTCAACTTCTGTTGTTTGCCACCAAAGAAATCTAACTGGTTCAGCTGCCTTCATGAGCCCTGCTCAGACATGTCATATACTCTCTTATGTCAACGTTAGTGGCTCTTTTGGTACTGACCCAGAGCAGGGCTTCCAAACATTCTTATTACTTCTCTTTGTGTATGCTTTCAAAAGCCCATATATACCTCATGGAATCATTTTCTTTATGAATTATGCTTTTGTGCAGAAGTTAGCAAACTTTTTCTGTAAAAGGCCAGCAGCTTGAAACAACAACCATTTATTGGTTTCAGTTGACCAGGGACTAGGCATGACTTAGCTGGGTACCCTGGTTAGAGTCTCACAAGGTTGCTATCAAGTGGGTGGCTGGGCTGCATTCTCATCTGGAGGCTTGTGCTGGGAAGAAGTCATATCCAAGTTCACATGGTTGTTGGCAGAATTAAGCTTTTTGAGATTGTAGGATTGAGGTCTTTAGTTCCTAGAGGCTACCCACAGTTCCCTGCCACGTGGGTCTCTCTATTGGGAGTTCACATATAACAGCTTGATTTTTCAAGGCTAGCAGGAGAGTCTCTCTCTTCAGTCTGCTAAGACAGAGTCACACACAAAGTAGCATAATCAAGGCAGAGAGGTTCATCACCTTTGCCATATGACATAATCCAACCCAATCTCTTAGCCTGCACCAAAAGATTTTTATAAGGATGTTATTTACCTCACTTTACCTTCTCCTTATGATAAATCTTGGAATTATTATTTTTTTTCTGCTGGTAGCTGTGTTTTTCTTGAGTGCTGGCTAGTTTTAATCTCAAGAACATTATAATTTTTGTAAAATGAAATTATTGAAGAAAAATATGCTTCAGTATATACAGGCAAAAAAAATCCCATGTTGAACACTGATTTTTGAATTTGATTGCATTTCTGTCTTCACTTTGTCTGCTTGGAAGCACAGGGCCACCAGTAGAGCCATCCATGCCAAGTGTGAAGGACTCTGTGGTATGCTTTCCGGTATTTGCCTTGTTCTTGGCTCCATGCAGTAGTCCATTTTCAGACTGCTGATAAAGACATACCCAAGACTGGGCAATTTACGAAAGAAAGGCTTAATGGACTTGCAGCTCCATGTGGCTGAGGAGGCCTTATAATCATGGTGGAAGGTGAAAGCCATGTCTTACATGGTGGCAGACATGAGAAGAGAGCTTGTACAGGGAAACACTTTTTTTTTTTCATTTTAAAAAATTATACTTTAAGTTCTGGGGTACATGTGCAGGTCTTGCAGGATTGTTACATAGGTATACACATGCCATGGTGGTTTGCTGCATCCATCCCCCCGTCACCTACATTAGGTATTTCTCCTAAGGTTATCCCTCCCCAATCCTCCCACCCCCTGATATCCCTCCTGTAGTCCCCCTACCCTGCAATAGGCCCATGTGTGATGTTCTCCTCCCTGTGCCCATGTGGTCTCATTGTTCAACACCCACTTATGAGCGAGAACATGCGGCGTTTGGTTTTCTGTTCTTGTGTCAGTTTGCTGAGAATGATGGGGAAACATTTCTTTTTAGAACCATCAGAGCTCACAAGACTTACACAATCATGAGATGAGCATGGGAAAATCTACACCTGTGATGCAATTATCTCTTACCAGGTCCCTCCCACGACACAAGGGAATTATGGAAGCTACAATTCAAGATGAGATTTGGGTAGTGACACAGCCAAACCATATCACTCCATTTAATGTTCCAGTATTGATTTCTCTTTTTCCTCTCCAGCATAATTCATGTGATCTTCCTGCTTTTTGTGTATCTAAATTTTAAATCATTTTTGAATAAGGTGAGGAAAATGTTTGATAAAAGTATGGAGTATGGTCCTTTAGTATGTGTGGTGCTTTGCAATGTGAACAAAACCTATATTTAAACTGGAACAAATGGTAATTCAGTGGAAGGACTTTTAAGTTCTCCTGTTATGATTTTAAACATGAGAAGATAGTTGAAAAATTTGTCCATGGCAAATGTTGCTGGTTTCTTCTTGTGGATTCCAAGTCTAGGTTTGAAGAGGATTAATCTCAGCTCATCAACATTGCAAGCTATACCGTGCTGTGTCTGGGTGGGGCTGGGCAGGGGTATGGATCATGCCCCAGTGTTTTGGGCCCATGAGATCACAAGCTACATCTTTCAAGGGTGCCATTGTGCCTGGTACCTCAGTGGTGATTTCACTGCTGGGCTGTCTCCCTCTAAGGGTTCTCATAGCCTGGGCAAGGCAGCTGCAGAATGGTTCTCCACTGAAATCATCCGGCCCAAATCACAGCTGTCAGCCTCACCCTGCACATCAAGGGTCCATCCTAATCTCCCAGGGGGAAGTGGTTGGGGCAAGTTGTTTGCCTTAGCCACAGTGATGCTGGACCTGCTGGCCTGAGGGAGCTTAGCTCAGGTGGCCTCCCCAGAGAGACCTGGCCCTTCCCAAGAAACTAAATCTTGAGGCCAGCTTTCCAAGGTCAAGGGTTGCCACTGGCTGCCATTCTCTTTCTAAGCCATGGATACCCTTGACCACTGTAAGTTTCTTGGGGGCAATGTGGATTATAGATGTGTGTATAACTGAAATGATATCTCAAGCGTGTAGCATAGTGCTTGGCATATAGTATGAATGAACTAAAAATGAGCTCATTTAGGGAAGCATATATTAACACATGGCTCCTAACAAATAGCAGTTTCTTTTATCTAGCAAATATATACTGATTTGCTTAGAGAGGCAGTATAGCATGATGGTTAAGAGCAATAGCTCTAGAGACAGGCTACCTGGTTCAAACCTTGCCTCTGATGCTAACTAGCTGTGTGATCCTCTTAAAGAGGAAGCACATTACTTGTATTCCTCTCTTCTCTGTGTTTCCTTATGTATGAAATGGGACTAAAATAGATATTGAAACTCTGTTATGTGCTCGCTTTTTTTTCTTAGTTTGCTCTCCCTTTGAAGAAGCTAGCTGCCATGTCTGGATCACATGCATGTGGTGAAAAACTGAGACTCCCAGCCAATAGCCACGTGAGTGAGCCATCTTGGAAGTGGATCCTCCAGCCCCAGTCAAGCCTTCAGATGACTACCGCTTTGGTCAACATTTTGCCTGAAACCTCCAGAGAGACCCTGAACAAGAATCACACTGTGAAGATGTTCCTGGTTTCCTGATTCTCAGAAACTGTGTGAGATAATACATGTTTGCTGGTTTAAGCCACTAATTTTTGGGGTAATTTGTTATGCAGCAATAGATAACTAATATAGATTGTGTGTGTGTGTGTGTGTGTGTGTGTGTGTGTGTGTGTGTATACAAGATGAATATGGCTTCTGCAACACAGAAGTTAAATTCTAGTGAAGCATAGAAAAAAGTCAACTGACAACACCAGTACAACGTGGAAAGTGCTATGGGAAAGCAAAGGATACCATGGAAGTATGTAGAAGGGGCACTGGGTATAACTTAAAAGTGGTGATGGTCAGAGGAGGCTTCCTATAATCAGTTACATCTAAGTTGCATCTTGCATCTTGAAGGGTGAGCAGAGCTGGTCAAGCAGACAAGTGGGTGAGGTGAATGAGGGAGGATATTTCAGAAGAAGGAACAGTGTGTGTGAAGGCCTGGAGGTAAGAGAGATGGCAAACAGGGGTAGGGGTGGGAAAGGGGCCAGAGGATATTGAGCTTCAGCCTCCATGATAAAGGAGATTGGATTTTGAAGGGTTTTTGGTAGGTTAAGTTTGCATTTTAGAAATATCAATCTGACTGTGGCATGGAGAATAGAATGGGACGGGAAAAAATGGGAACCTAACAATTATTTTCATTTATTTGTTCTATGATGATTTTATTATATTGCCTGATATACATAGATTTATTTTTTAAGTAGAGGTCACACTTAACATATGAATATACTTGACTTAGTTAAAATAATTTTAAATGAGGATTTTCTCATGTTATTGTTAGCAAATGAAGTCTAATATAATGGCATATGATGTAATTAAACATACCCCAGTAAATTTAACCAATCCCCTGTTGATATTTTTATCTTTCACTGTTACAGTAACACTAGGGTTGACATGAAAAGGGTCTCCTGGAATCTTGCACAGTGAGTTTTATTGTCTGGTGTATTCTAGTAAGGAGTTGAGGGCTTGTAGGGACAGGAGTAGTATGTAGAGGAGGTGGCAGATTGAGCCTTAACTACCCGGTATATTGGTGACATCATCTCTGGTATTTTCTGAGACATTCCTGATTTGGAACATTCCACCTCATTAGGGTCATATATCCTGAGTTTTTGTTTGGAAAATATTCTCACCCCTCTATGCCATGAACTTCACGCTTCAGCAGCACTGACTTGCTTTTCATGTCCCACACCTGTTATGCTGTTCTCACATCCTGCCTTTGCTCACACTGACCTCTCATTGGAATGCACCCCCTCCTCTTTGTCTGTCTACCTCCTTTTCATCATTTCTTTAAGACTCTTCTGAGACATCTCCAAGCGGGCTTTCCTGATCTTGCTATACCTCTCCAACCCAGCGCCCTGGGCTTACTTCTATTCCTGAACTTAGCACAATATATCAAAATGATTTTGTGGCTCTCTCCAACTCAGCCATGAACTCTTTGAGGGTAAATGATCATGAGTTAAAAAACAACAACAACAAAAAACTACTCCATTACTTTATATAATGACTGGAATACTTTTGGCATTGAGCAAAATTGTACTGAAAGGATAAATGAGTCAATGAGCCCTGATGGGAAAGGTAGTTGGATTGTCCAAGGCTGGGATTTGCTGGACAAGGCTAGCCCAGTTAGGCAAGGAAATTGAAATTGACAAGAGGGATAACATGATGGACCATGGTGTCTATGTTGGACAGAAAGGAAGTGAAGATAGGAGATTCTGGTAAAGAGAAAACAGAGGAGTCAAGAACATGAGGGTTCTGTGCATTTGAGGGACAGGTGTGGCGAGGGTAACATCAGGCTGAACTGACAGATGGTAGTTCTCAAACTCAACCATGAATAAGCATCATCTAGGGGCTTGTTAAAAAGGCAGATTTCTAAGTACATCTTTGGTGAATCTAACTCAGTAAGTCTGAGGTGGAGTCTATGATAGGCATATTTAACAAACATCCCAGAAAGTTATAATTTAAGGGGTCTGTGCCCCACCCACAAATACCTTCTGAAATGTCAGGCTTTGGGGAGAAAATAAGATGTCTGATTTGAAGACTTCAGAGGTAGAGATGTGCTTCCTGAAGTCAAGAAATGTTTGACTTTGTGGTTCTCCCCAACTCAGCCATGAACTCCTCAAGGGCGAATGATCATGAGTTTAAAAACAAAGCAAAACTGCTCAATTACTTTATATAATGACTGGAATCCTTTGGGCATTGAGCAAAATTTTACTGAAAAGCCAATCAATGCATGATTGAGACACTAGTGCATGGAGGGAGGTAGAGACCAAGGTCAAAGGATGTAGGGGATTATCTGATCATCCTTGTGCATGTAATAGTCACCTAGGATGGTGGCGGCGCTTAGGGGAGGAAGGAGTCAGCACCATGTGCCAGATCTTCCATGAACCAGAGGGCTGTAGGATGATCTCCCTGATAGGGTGGAAACTTTACAAACTAACAACTATAGTTCTTGTGTGTGAATGCCCAACTGTACAGGGGGGAGAAGCCTGTATGCAGCTGAGAAGAAATTTCTGTTGGAACCTTCTTCCTAGCATTTCTAGGGCTCTAAGCTTACAGGGGAAGGGGAGGCAAGTGACTATAAGTGGTACAAAGGGCTGAGAGAGAGACAGTCATCATGACCACCACTGAAAAAGGCACATTTGCAAAGCCACTTGGAATTGAGATTAGAGAAGAAGCTCAAGAAGTGTTGATGCATCCCACCACACAAACAGTAGTATCAACAGAAACTATCCTTGGCCAATAATCCAAGTATCTCAGGTTTGACATCACTGAGATTTGAGGTGCCAATTAATAATACTTCTTTCTTCCAATTGATTCTATTTATTCTGAGAGATAGAAATGAGTGATAAATAAGGGTTCAGATTCCCTTTTGATTACCCGGAGTTGGATTGGAGAATATGACTTACAGCAGAAGCTCAAGTTAGACTTTCTATTTCTGCTCCTCCAAGTCTAGTGCCTA
The DNA here is from genome assembly GCF_048565385.1 of Saimiri boliviensis. Classification (NCBI taxonomy): domain Eukaryota; kingdom Metazoa; phylum Chordata; class Mammalia; order Primates; family Cebidae; genus Saimiri; species Saimiri boliviensis. Next base: position 27,625,164 of record NC_133455.1, on the reverse strand, counting down.
GACTCATCCCTGAGGAGGTGAGTTAAATCTTCAGAGCCAGATTTAACTTATCCCATCAAGCAGCAACCTGGAGGAAACTGCCCTGTCCCAAGCCTCATCCATTGCAAGGGAGTGGTGGCCTCCTGGTTAATGTCTCTTCATGCGGAGACCCCCTCTTGGTTAATGCAGCTCAGTGGATAAAAGGATCTGTCCAGATCACCATGACATTAGGTCACCAATCCTGCCCTGAGGAGGCACAAGAAAGGTAGTGAAGATAATGGCTCTCTGAGTGACCCACAGTGTTACAGAGAGTACCCACTTTATGGATCAAGGTGTGAGAGAAGAACAAAAGCTCCTCATAAACTCTCAAAGTGTAGGAGAGAAGCCACAGGTTACCGTAGAGAGGGAGTTGCGCCTTCAAGGAAAGGGTACTGGAGGATGGGAACATGGTGCGAAGTCTGGCATTTTGCAACTCCTGAACACTGTTTATCTATTGTTTGATTTCTTCAACTTTTTTAAACCAGTAAAATCCTTGGTTTTGGATTCAGCAAGCATGGCATCAGTGAGAATGCTGCTCACAAATCCCTGGTTGTATAGAGTGTCATTGACTGGGGCTCTGCTGCTGGACTCTGAAAGCCAACATAGTGTTTGTGCCAAAGTTGTACCTCCCAAAAACAGCTCCCAGCCAGTGCCTGAATCCAGTGATGGACCATGGGGTCTGATATGGTTTGGCTATGTCCCCACCCAAGTCTCATCTTGGATTGTAGTTCCCATAATCCCCACGTATTGTGGGAGGGAACATGCAGAGATAATTAAATCATGGGGGTGGTTTCCCCTGTCCTGTTCTCGTGACATTAGTTGGTTCTCATGACAGCTGATGTTTTAATAAGGGGCTTCCCCCTCCACTGTGTACTCATTCTTCTTCTCCCTGCTGCCATGTGAAGAAGGACCTGTTTGCTTCCCCTTCTGCCATGATTGTAAGTTTCCTAAGGCCTCCCCAGCCACGTGGAACTGTGAGTCAATTAAACCTCTTTTGTTTATAAGATTCCCAGTCTCTGGTATAACCTTATAGCAGTGTGAGAATGGATTAATACAGGGTCTATGAAGGAAATGAAGAGAGGAAGTTCTGGTAGAAATAATGCAGAGTAGTCATAAGACACGAGACTCCTCTGAAGGTTGACTTTGCCTTGAGGACTCTGATGACTTTGCCAAAGTCTTCTTGGATAGCTTGGAATTCTAGAATGTTTCTACTCACCCTCTTCTCTTTCCCATTCACTCAAGGCCAGACCTGCAATGTGGTCTGACAGTTCCCAGCCTTACCAGGTTCCCTCCCATTTTCCCTCACAGACATTTTCCCTAATAAAAGCCTTATACATTTAATCCTTTCTTAATGGCTGCTTCTTGGAGGACTCAGACTAACACAGCAAGTGGGAGGGGTGTGTGTGATGGCCCAGGACACTTATCTTACTGAGCAAAACCTGACTCAGGGAGCGGCAGCTTTGAGAAAATGCAGGAAAGCTAATCAAACCACTGGTTACTAAGAGCAAAGATACAAGATGTTGTTAGAGTTTACACAGCACCGATGATATGCTGGGTGGCATGTGTTCATTACCTCTGGAGGCTCCTGCTTTATATATCAGAACCTGAGGCTCAGTGAAATTAGCACCTGGACTACCATCCCGCAGCTGCCAGGTGAGGAGATCTCAGGTAAGAAAACTCAGGCCCCTCTGGGGTCCAAACCTTTGCTCTTTCTGTTGCGTCAATGGCAGAGAGAGCTGCCTGCGGTAGGATGGGCTTCCCAGGATGAAGAAGCAACAAGGAGATTTGACTGGCACCTGTCTTGAGTGGCATTTAGGTACACTGGTGTCTATAAATATCTCCAGATATAAATATTCACCCTTTAGGCCATTCCTTCTAAAGTGACCACTGAGCACTTAAAACTGGTTTTACTACAGCCCTTAACTCAGGTCAAGATCAGAGTTAATAGATGCTGTCATGGACCAGATCAAAGTCTTGATCAAACGGCAGATTGCTACAAACATTAAGGCCTGCTGCCAATGAAAGATTACCTATCTCTCTTTGATCTCATTCAACTAGGCAAGTCAGCTTGACTTGGTACAGATATCCAGAATCTGTCTGCTTCTGTCTGTTGCCATTGTTCATGTCACCATCTCTTCTCACCTGCAGTGAGACCAGTTAGTGGCTTTTTATCTGGTTTCTCTGCTTCCATTCAGCCTCTTCCAGCTGATTCTCCACATACAACCAACGTGATGGTTCTAAAAGCAAAATCAGATCACATTCCTTCCCTACTGTAAACCTTCAAATGGCTTCTCATTACTCCTGGAAAAAGATTCATGCTCCTTCCCATAGCTCATGTGGACTTCTTTGACCAGGCCCCTGCCCTTCACTTTTTAGCCCTGTCTAGCTGAATCTCCTCCTTTGCTCTGGCCACCTGGATGTCTGTATGTTTCTGGAAAGACCAGGTTCTTCTCCACTCTGCACTCTTTGCACTGGCCATCCTGCTTACCTGGAATATTCTTTCCCACCTTTGCCTGCCTTATCTCTCCCATCATTCAGAGTCTCCATGACCACACGGTCTAAAGCTGATTTTCCTCTTACCTATGGTGCTTTCACACAATCCTGCTTTATTCGCTTCCGCGCACAATGAGAAGTTACATGATCTCCTTGTTCACGTGCTTTTTGTCTGTCTCTTCCCATTAGAACATCACCTTCACGGGAGTGGCCTGCTTTCTGCCTCATTTGATTCTGTATCTTGGCACTGACAACAGTATCAGGCACACAGTAGGAGCTCAATGAAGATTTGCTGGCTGAATACAGATCAATCAGCAATGAAAGTAGACCATGTCTAACTGAAAGTGCAAGTCAACGGAGAAAAGGTGATTCAAGCATTTATGTTACATGCAATGACATATTTTAAATCCATTTACTCTTAGAAGAGATCTACTTTCTCTTGCCATAAAATTGAGCTTGAGGAAGCAATTCATCAAAAAGATGTGAAGGGCTGATTTAAAATGGGAAGGACTTGTTGCATATGTCTGCAGTCAGGTTTATATCAAGAAAAACAGAAGGCAAAGGAAGTAACATTTAGTGGAGACTTACCAGACCTGGGACTGGGGTGGGGTCATAAAAATAAAAACAAATGATACTCTTTGTTGGCTTAGTTGGTGGTACTGTACCTGCTACACATGTGATATTCCTTATGTCAACCTATCTTCACGATGATTCTACAAAGTTGGCACTGTCATGGGCCGCATTGTACAAAAAAGGAATTGAGTCCCCTTTTGTAAGAATTTGCTTCAAGGAACCACAGCTAGTAATGACTAGAGCTGGGGTTTGAACCCTGGTCTCTGATTTCAAAGCTCTCTATCATATAACCTTATATAAAATGTACACAGCTATCTCACTGTGTATTCACAAGGGTGAGGGCCAGGTACAGTACTAAGGCTTTAGGTAAAGGTATCTTCATCAACCAGGATTAAAACCCAAAGCCTGTGCTTCTTACCTCAGGTCACTCCATCTGTTGAATAGCTTTGACCATCCTTTGCCTTTGATTTCTGGTTTGTACTCCTGGCAGCAGATGCCAGTACAACTGTGTGATTACCTTATCTGCTACCAACAAACCAAAGGCCTGGGAAGGTTTTTGCCAGTTCTTGTGGGTGTGATGTTTGTTGCTCAGCATTGGAATAGTACCTGCCATTTGCAAGAATACCTCAGGTGTTTATTGCCAGCCCACTCACTTTGTGATGTTTGCAGCAGAGTACAGGGGTTGTGTTGTGAGTCTTAAGGTCAGACCATTCTTCACATACCACTAGGTTCAAATCCTGGCTCTGTCACTCATCAGCTGTGTTACAAGGTCTATAGAAGCCTTCGTTTTCAAATCTGTGTGTGCAAAAATCAGCAGCTGTACTAACCTCATGGCCTGCGATTTATTGTGATCATGCATTCCACATGTCCCTGTACCTGCCTCTCAGAAAGCATTTGCTACTGGTGATATTTCTATTATTATTGCTGTATTGAACTTGAGGATTGTCCTGAGCCAGACTGTCAGAGAGGACTGAGGAGAAGATGATGGGGAGGTATCTGTGGTCTGACTACATAGGGCAGCTTCAGATCAATAAGAACAAGATTCTGACTGCTAACAATTTCTACATCTATAAAAGAGCAGTAATAAACCTCCCTTGTGGGTGTAAAATTTGCATGAAAACACCTATACGGATAATGCTAATAATGGCTAATATTTATTAAACATTAAATATGTTCTGGGTATCATCCTAAGCATTTAACATTCATTAACTCAATAAGCCCACGTGGTAGCACTCTGAAGTAGGTGTTGTAATGATCTTCCTCTTAAAGGTGTGTGCATGCAGGCAAGGATGTGTTGGGGATATCACATGGATTAATTAAATATTTATTAGATGCTGATGTCTTTCAGGGGAAGAAACTTTTTATCTCCAGGGCGCAGCACACAATAGGTGCTTAATAGTTATTTTTTCTTGTTGAATAAGTGATATAGATCAAAGGTTGGCAAACTTTTTCTGTGAGAGGCCAGGTAGCAAGTATGTTAGGCTGTGGGCCCCGTGGGCTCTCTGTTGCAGCTTCTCAACTCTGCATTGTAGTGTGAAAGCAGCCAGAGACAATACGGAAATCAGCAAGCATGGCGGTGTTCTGATAACATGATTTCTAAAAACAGGTGACAGGACAGATATGGCTGCAGGCTGCAGCTTGCCCACCCTGATCTAGATGATACTGATGCTGATGCTGTTCAACAGTGCCATTTACTAAGTGCCTACTCTGTGCGAGGCACTATTATAAGTACTTTCACGCATTGTCTCATGAGATATAGATGAAGCAAGTAGGCTTATGGGGTTTAAGTAACTTGTCCAGGTCTGTGAGACTACAGAGCCCAAAGGAGACAACGTTATGGATTTTGAATGTTATCCAGGTGCAAACACAAGTGGATTCTAGACCTTTCTACTCAAAGTCTGGTCCACAGACTGGTGGCATTGGCATCACCTGAGGGCTTGTGAGGAACGTAGGCTGTGGGGCCCCTACTCACAAATCTTGAGTTAGAATCGAAATGGTCACCGGATTCCCTGGGATTTGCATACATGTTAAAATTTGAGTAGCAGACGAAGGTTCTAGGTCATTCGCATTTAAAAACAAACACTGCTCAGATGTCTGGGTTTTGTGAATAACCTGGGATTTCATTCATCTTGTGGGGGTAAAGCTACTGTCAGCACATTTCTAGAAGAACAGCAGAGCTATGGGCACCAATGAGGAAAGGTCAGTTTAGACACCCAATAGAAGCTATATTGACTAACAACTTTTGGAGGCAACTTGGAAAATGTAGCCAATGATTTAATGATCTTTAACTGAAAGGCATTAGAAATATGCAAGGTGAGCCGGTCAGTTTTGCTGGTCAGAACTTGGTTTTCTACGCAAAGATGGACACCCGGGTTGAAATTTCTCAAAGGTTCCAAGTTGGTGTCAAGCATATTGACGATCTAGTGGCTTCTTTCTTGGGACTGGGACAGACCCGGGGGCTGCAGCACAGCTCTGCTTGCTGCAGCTCCATCTAATTCACAGTGAGATCGGCACACAACAGGAGTGAGGAATCACTCTGCTGACAAGCTCCCTGCCTGCCCTCTTGTCTCTGGAAGAATGTTGGCTGACAGGGACACAATTAAAAAGGGATTGATTTATTGAGCTGGAATGCTCTGGCCCCCCTAATCTCAGAATCTCTCTGATTCATGCAATCACCATTTTCAAACAAGAGTCAGCCTACACGAATGAAACTTTTTGTGATCACCAGGGAGCCAAAGACTTAGTTTACCAAAGGTAGCTCAACCCTAGAAGCCCATTAAAAAAAAAAAACAAAAACCCACATGAAAGAAGCTCTTTCCTGCATGAGGGCCTGGATAAGGATCTGGAATTCAATAGGAAAGGACGATCTAAAGAAAAAGTTAGCAGGACTCTTGAAAACGGCTAACCTTGGCTCCAGGGAGGGGCGCAGGTCAAGAAGAGTAAGTGGGCAAGGAGCCCTCTTTTTGTCTTTTACATAATAAAACTGTAAATTTCTGTTAGAAATCACAGGATCGTCAAACATTTGGCATGTCGAGGGGGATTCTGGTGGGATTCAAGGGAGGAAAAAAAAATCTGGGGATTTGAATTCGCTTCTCCCTTTGAACTGTTTCATTGAACCCAGGTGGTCAAATCTCTGCTGTTTGTTTGCATGTAATTATTTACAATTGTTGGGATTCGAGAGGGCACCCAATAAATAGCACCTCTTTTTTTTCACTAGGGTTCTGAACTGTTCATGAAGTAAAACAAAAGACTAGGCACAGGAAGACTGAAGTGGAGCATGAGTTTTTTTACTCATTAATTGGATGCTGGAAAAGGTAGCTTATATCTGTGCTCTGGTAGATTTCTTGCTGTCACATTCCCAACCCAAAAAATATTACCTCCCAATCACAGCAGCTCTGGACAGGCCTTTGTGGGACGTGTATGGAGGGGCAGCAGAATGTCCTCCTTGACAGCAGCCTCACTCCCAAGAAAAGAGAAAAGACAGAGGCTGGGCGGCACATACCCAGTTTCTCTTTCCAGATTTATCAGAATAAGAAAACCACTTCTCCCATGGGGGGAGTAAGTCAGGGGACAAAGAGAAACCAGGAGTGAAGTGGGACCTCTCCCACGTAGAAGGAATGGTCATGAGTGAGGAAGAAGCATTCTCTACCTTCACACTTTTGAAATTAATGTAATACTACTACTAATAACAGTAATGACAACAATAAGAACAAAAGTGACCATTTTGGTCAAAAGTATTTACTCTGCTCGGATTCTGAACAGAATACCCTACCTCATTTAATCTTCACAGCAACACACTGAGAAAATTTTATGATTATGTCTCTGTAAGAGGGGAGAAAACGGAGGCAGAGAGGTTGTGTAACTTGTCCAAGGACACACAGCTAGGAAGTGGTACAGCTAGGGCAAACACAGCTTTGCCTGACTCCAGAGCCTGAGTTATGCTGCAGACTCTGCTCTACTGGTTGAATGAATAATGAAGTAAATGAATAAATGAGTGAGGTGAACTAGAGGATACTGTGTCTAGAAGTCTGGCGGTGTTGGGGAATCTGTGTGCAGTTTTGCTAGGTTTGGCAGCCAGCCCATCTTTCCCCCAGCTCAGAGGTTGGCCTTGAGGATTTTTCCCTAGAATGTTCTGCCCTGCCAGGCTGAACCAAGCCAAGAAGTACTCCAGCAGGTGGACCCTGGAGCTGGTCTTGCTGTCCTGGGAGCCCAGAGTCAGGGCGTGCCGGGAACAAGAGCCAGGGGGCTGCTCGTTCACTTGGCCACAACCATCTCCTTCACTTGGTCTCTGACTTGCATTCTAGATTGCTCAGTGGCCTCAAAGCTCTGAATGTTTCCCAGATGGCCACTGGCCTAAACACAGCTGGCCAGGGGAGCACTTAGACAACGCTTTCATGGGAGAGGGATCAACCCATTTCTGCCTGAGCTAGAAGTCTGATTCACAGATCAAGGGTTGGGGAAGAGTGTAGCAATTGAGGCTGTCTTCAGCTCCCTGTCTCTGGTGGGAATGTCCTCACTTCCTGTGCACATGGCCATCTCCCTTACCACTGGGCATTATACAAAATATCAGAGCTTCTGCGATGGCCTGTTCCCTCCCTCACTCTTTTTTTTTTTTTTTTGAGGTAGAGACTCGCTCTGTCACGCGGGCTGGAGTGCAGTGGAATGATCTCGGCTTACTGCAAACTTCACCTCCCGTGTTCAAGCCATTCTCCTGCCTCAGCCTCCTGAGTAGCTGGGATTACAGGTACCCACTACCACACCTGGCTAATTTTTGTATTTTGAGTAGAGACAGGCTTTCATACTGTTGCCCAGTTTGGTCTTGAACTCGTGACCTCAAGTGATCTGCCCACCTCGGTTTCCCAGAGTGCTGGGATTATAGGCAGGAGCCACCAGGAGGCCTCACTTGCTCTTAACACCAACCTGTGATTTATAATTTACATTTGAACCCCCGGAGCTGCAGCATAATCTATATCAGAGCTCCTTCCCTCCAGGTGAAGACCCCTTCCCTTCTCCAGGTACCCCCTTCCTACTCCCCAACATGCCATATCGGCTTCTCCACCTCTTCCTTGTCCCCATGTCCCAACCGCTCCTGCACAGACTTCTGTTATCTTAATCTCTTTCTTTGGAAACTCCTGTCACTTGTAATCTTCCGCCATTTCCTTCTCCTACCTCAGGCCCCCTTCACCTTCTCAGCTTTCTTTTCAAAGATGCTGTATTTCTTTTTCTCCTTATTTGGAGTGATGTGACCTGACAGCGTGGTTGAAGTGGCATATTGGGGATAGAAGTAAGTGCCTGTTCCCTCCGTAGGTTTTTGTGTGTGTGTTTTGTTTTTTGAATGGGGCTGTTGCAATCAATTTGTGGAGTCTAGCTGAAAGGTTAAGAAGTTTCCACTTAAAATGAACCTCCCCAAATGAAAATTTTTGGTACAGTTTTTTCATTGTAATTGAGGTCTCCGTATGCCCCCTATGCGTAGGGTTTATTCTGGAAAAGGCTCCTCGAGAAAAGTCTGTCTAGTGCATTCCACTTCTACTCCAGCCTCAGGAAAATGGATTTCATAAACAGTAGAGGATATATTTATCCTTTTGTCTTCTTTAGGATTTTCTCTCAGAGAAGTGATGTCAAAAGGAGATGCTTCTAATGGTGCCAAAGGTGGGGATGAGACTAAGCAAGTCAGGCCAAGGGTCCATGTGTATTTGAATCTATCCAGGAGAGGTCTCTGTGGACGTAAATGTCTATGGAACAAAACAAGACAAAGCAACCTTGAAATATTGGCTGAGACCTAACTCCAAACCATCCTGTAAACTACAGCAGATCCAGGCTCTACCTCATGGAGATTGCTTTTTCTTAAGCTAAGTGGCCCTGAAGGAGTCTGGGGAGGATGCCGGTGACATCCCCACCCAGACCCTGTGATTTCGCTCATGCTGTTCCTGCTGTTAAGGATGCTGCATTTGCCCTGCTCTTCAAGGCCTGGTTAAGAGGTAGTCCCTGATGCCACAATCAGCTGGGAAGTTGCTCTCACCTCTGCACATTCGTACCGCTGATCTTACACCTTTTGCATGATACTTACATTCTGATTGATACTCTAAGAGTTCTTGCATTTTTTGTGATATTTGTGCGGGAGCTTTACTTTCTTAGACCCTGACATGAGAGTTTCACCCATGTTTGTCGAGAACGTGAGTTCTCTTTGGCAGCAGATGCTGAGACCAGGAGAGCTGAGATGAGGACACTTGACACAACCCAAGTGGGTGTCTGTAGTTGTACTTAAGTGGCAGGGGATGGAGGAGCAGCCAGGGAGATGAGGAAATACGATGTGTCCTGCATAATGTTTCTTCTTCAGGGATTCCTCAAATCTTCAGTAAAGATAAAATTCCTGAAGCAAGAAGAATTTCTGTGGAACCAGAGAAGGCATGCACTCACGGGTTGGTGGCATTCCAGGTGACCCAGGAGTGGGTGGGCCAAAGAAACACGAAGAGCCCACCTGTCACCTGCCTGCAGGGAGTGTGGCGAGGGCTTGGTTCCCATGAAAGGTGAAGAGTGTAGTTTCTCGTTAGTTCAATGCCATTTCTTTTGCAGGGTGGCTTGGGGGAAGCCAGGGTGGCTTGGGTAGATTTCTCATCTTGTCTGAGAGATTCTTAGTGGAAGAGTGCTAAAATCCTTCCTTTTAGTTCCTCTGGTTTGAAGCCTAGCACAGCAATTGTTGATTTGAATTGAGATACTCTGAGGCAGGTGGTGATTTCTTTGCAGGGGAGCACTTGCTACCGGACAGTTCATTTCTCCTACTTAGTATGACATAATGTGCTCTTTCTTCCATTTTTACATATGATCCTCACAGTGAGCATGGATGATAGACTTTGTATACAGAGAAAGAAAATGGGACTCATGGAGGGTAAATGACTTCCTGAAGACTGCACAGCTAGAAAGTGGTAGAGCTGGGACTTTAAATTTAGAGTTCCTTGCTGCAAATCTAGTGCTTGGTCAGTCTTCCATACCAGGCAGCCTCCTGAGTTCTTATAAATCAAGTCCGGTTGAACTGGGAGAATCTGGGAAGCCGGATTGCAGAGCCCTCTCTGTTAACTCCCAAAGGAAAGTGATATAGTTTGAGAGTATGAGCTGATGGCAGGACTCTGTCTTCTTTCTGACATTATCTTCATGGAACATTTTGGTCATATAGAGATAAGAGAGAGTCCCAGGATGATGTCCAAAGGAATTTCAGGACCATAAAGCCTGGAACCATCAGAAAACATTAGCCATCTGGATCACTGAACAAGAGCACTCCCTTTGAAATGTGACGGATTCTTACATGGATGTCCACCCCACCCAGAAGGCCATCATTGTTGCTGGTAGGATGTAATCTACAATTTGTTGTTTTCACCACCGTGTTATGCATTGATTCCTACATCAAGAGATGCGTGGGATATGTGTCATTTTCCTCCTCTTTACAAACGAGAAAAATGAGGCTCAGATTAAATTACTTGCCCACATTTCATGCAGCTAGTAATGGAGAGATGTGGAATACAAAGCCATATTATTTCTTAATTCAAATGCTGTGTTCTCCGCCACGACGCTATCATGACTCCAAGTAGACATTTGCTGATTGAATGGAATTGAATCGCACTACAGGAGCGACTGTGGCTAAGAGCCAAATGTCTAGTACAGACAGAAATGTGCAGGAGTAGAGAGAAGGGTGGATTGTCGGGAGAAAGCATGATGCTGTCACACGGGACCATTGGTGGCCTCGTCATTGGGTCAAGCAAGCAGTTGGTGCTGGGGAGTATGGGGAGGGCACACGGGCCTTCCCAGGCAGCTCGAGAAGGATGAGGCCGTATAAGAAAACTGACTTAAGATGAACCCTGCCAAAAAGGGCTACTCCGTCACCAGCCCCGTCTGAGGTCATATTTCAAAGACTGGCTCAGGGCCACTGGCTGGGGTGCAGGGCTGTGAGATCATGGCTGAGCAATCTGACTTTTAAAAAAATATAAGGACCAACTTGGGAGTTTTATCGCAGTTCTGCCGCCCAGGCATGAAGTCAGCTGGCCTGCTCGTGACAGGGAGCGTTTCACTTGTAATTAGCTGGGTGGTTTTTTTTTTTTTTTTTTTTTTAAGTTCTGCCTAAACAGCGGTGTGGTGTGAGTGAGCCCGTTCCCTTGGAGCTGCCCCACAGCAGTAGCGGAGGTGAGTCATGGCCATAAAATCTGGAAAGCTCGTGGGGGGATGGAGGGCGGTGGAGAAATATAAATTATTGTGATCGTCTTTCAGGAGTGCTCGGGTTAATTATTGCACTTTAACCAGCTGCGTTGTGCCTTCATCCATGCCGAGCCAGAAGTAATGGTTTTAGTGGGGAAAGGGTCGTTCTCTAACGGGGCAGAGGCCCGCGAAGCCACGTGTTCTTTTGAGGGAGGTTGGGTGCATGAAATTCCCAGCACCAGCTGGAACCTGTGCGGATTTGCTCTGAGACACTTGGGTGTGAGCAGCGTCACGTTTTCTTTATTTTTCTAAAGCAAATAAATCTGGCTTGGATCTCCACCTGCCAGGGCTGGCAGGCAACCCATTCTTAGTTATGTCTTTTTTGGTGGGGCAGCGGGGGGAGTGAGGGGTTCTTTCTTTCCTTTTTGAGGACATAAAGTAAGCCCTGGGAATTAGGTAATTCAGCAAGATCTAAAGGCATGTTCCTGGCCTTGGATCTGCTGTGAAGGAATAATTGCTCATGGCCTGCAAAGTACCATTTTGAAGGGGGCTCCTGATCCTCCTCCATCCCAACCCTGGGCCAAGGGGTCCTGGGAGAGGCTCCCGCAGCTTGTCATCTTGTGTTCTCTCCAGGCTCAAGCCTCAATATCCACTCTCTGGTGCCATAGGTCCCTACCATCAGAGACTTTAAACCAGTTTCTTCCCCAATCTCAAGGAAAACACATAACATCTCAGTATGGGTCACGTCTCCCCTCTCTTTCCTTTTTTAAATTGCATGTTGTTTATTTTTCACTTGAGGACAGGGTCTTGCTCTGTTGCCCATGCTGGAGTGCAGTGGTACAATCTTGGTTCACTGCATCCTCAACCTCCTGGGCTTAAGTGATCCTCCCACCTCAGCCTCCTGGGTAGCTGGGACTATGGGCATGTGCCACCACACTTGGCCTTTTTTTTTTTTTTTTTTTTTTTTTTTTTAAGAGATGGGGTCTCAGTATGTTGCCCAGGCTTGTCTCAAACTCCTGGCCGCAAGATGGTCCTCCCAGCTCAGCCTCCCAAAGTGCTGGGATTATTGGTGAGACACCGTGTCTCACCACCTCTCTCCTCACAGGTGAGAGCCACCTCCCCTCATCTGAGAGAAAGAGAAAGAAATAAAGAGAAGAAAAGAAAGAAAAAGACCAAACCAAATCAAACACACAAAAACAGAAGTTATGTTAATTTTCTGTCTTGGCTATTTGTTCAGAAAAGGAGAAAATGACTTTTTAATTCTTTATATCTCCTCTGGCAAGGAAAAGGTAGAACTACTTCTCCATGAGTTTATCATCACTCCAGCTGTGTGACCTTGAGCAAACTACTGACATATTTTAAGGATTAAGTGACATGTCCGATGTCAGGCCCTTAGCATAGAGCCTGACCTGGAGTAGGCCATCAGAACATGGCTATTGGTGGAGGACTATGAGCTCTGTGAATGTGCCTATGGCTTCTCCATCCTTGAGGACAGGAGCTGTAGTTTGCTTATCCCTGTATCCTAAGCAACTGGAAACCCAGTAGGCATCCAAAAATACTTGGTTAACTGGATAGTTGTAAAAGGTGGAGATTTCAGAGAGGCTGAGAAGACCAAGCTTCCTTTACCAGCTCAGACCAAATGGCTTTCACGCTGTATGTCCATAGTAGACCCAGGCATGCACAATGTGTGGCACAGTGGTGTCAAGACATAATCAGGTGAGGAGGACTACCGATTTAGTATTGCTCACTCTGAATACCAAAATCTCGACTATAAGAGATAGGGTGACCTGAGCATTTTTTACATTTTAACAAGAGCATGTTTCCCCATTGACCAGCCTTTATTAGGGCCATTTCTCGGGCTTTCTCTCCCATCCTACCTGTGGTTTCTGTGAGGTTTATCTGTCTCAGGTCACTGAGAAAATGGGGGTATGCTAGAAGGAGTGTTTGATGGGGCTCACATAAATCTCAAGTCACAGCAGATGACTTTCTTCTGTAGGATCAATGGACAATTCACAGGTGCTATACAGGTATATATAGCTAAGCTGGCTTCCTTACCCAGCTGGCTTGGAGTGCTCGTTTATATGGTAGACTATAGTCTGCAGGCAGTGGTGGGAGGCCTTCCAGGCACTGCCTGCAGATTCCTATGGCTTCCCCACTCTCCCTATTTAAACCAACTTTGGTCCTTTTCATTCTAGTGCTCCCTGCCAAATTCCCAACTCCTGTAATGTCACATTTCTGGTCTAGTTGTTCCCCTACCAGACCAGGTGACCCTGACGCAGGAGTGAGCTTGCCTTTCCTCCCATGTTCTTTCCAGTTTTATGGGTAGAGCTTAAACTCTGCACTTCTCTGCCTAAAGCCTTCCTTTTTGAATCTCAAGAAACTATTTTGGAAATGAAAAAAATCACCCAGTTTTTGCTTTGTCAGTCCCACCTCTTCCCAAGGCCAGCGAAGCTCAAACTGATGAGGGGAAGGATATGCAAGTGAAAATGAGAAAAAGAACAGCACCCAGTATATCCTTGCGGTATGGATAGGCCTATATCCTGATATCTGAAGGAATTCTTCCACTAACTTTATGAAAAGGGCTGAAGAATTTGCAAAAAGAACTTGGCTGACCCACTACTAAAAGAAAGCAATCTGTATTATGATGAACATTGAGTACTGGTGAATGATGGGCAGAGGAGTCACTACACACTCATATTTAGGATACTCTGATTTGATTTGCAATCATACCATCAAGTATACCCTTATTTAATCATGTATGTGAAATGGGAGGAGATGGTGGTGAGGATATAGAGAATGACCCCTGTGTGTTGAGGGGAAGGTGGGAGAAGGTCAGAGAAGTTCTGTTTAAAGAAACAACAGTTAGGCCAGGTGTGGTGGCTCACACTTGTAATCCCAGCACTTTGGGAGGCAGAGGCGGGTGGATCACCTGAGGTCAAGGGTTCAAGACCAGTCTGGTCAACATGGTGAAACCCCACCTCTACTAAAAATACAAAAATCAGACAGGTGTGGTGGCGTGCACCTGTAATCCCAGCTACTCAGGAGGCTGAGGTAGGAGAATCACTTGAACCTGGGAGGTGGAGGTTGCAGTGAGCAGAGATCGTGCCATTGCACTCCAGCCTGAGTGACAGAGCAAGACTCTGTCTCAGAAACAAAAAACAAAAAACAAACAAAAACAACAGCTAAGTAATGACTCAAATAACTTGAGTTAGGGAGGTGGCAGAGGACAGTAGGGAAAAGAGGATTCCATGCAGGCATACAAAAGCCCAAGACAAGCTTGAACTATCAGTGGCTGATGTGGCTACAGTGGTGGGTGCAGGTCGGGAGGGACGGGGGACGAGGAGGAAAGACAGTTAAGTGTCCTGGACTGGGAACACTTCAAATTCTTTTTAGAGCGAATGAGAAGCAGTTGGGCAGGGGTGAGGAGGACAGAGATATGGTCTGATTTGCAATGTTAAGTTACGAAACTACGAGAAGTTTCCTGAATCACAGAGGCCAGAGGCCAAAAACCATTTGCTCCAGAGACCTCATAAAGCTGGAGGCAGAAATTTTTGTCAGCTTGAGGGATGGCTTGAGGTCACCTTATTTTGCTACCTTGCAATGGTGGCTGAAAGAATGGAGACAGTCTTTGCTGAGAACCTATTCTATATTAATCATGATAAGTAGAAAAAAATAGCTGATAAAATAATTCTTTTAAAGTCTATGCATATTAATAGAGGCACTGGGGAGAGAGTGGTGCTGACTTCATAGGATGAATGTCTGATGGCAGGATTTTGGGCAAAGGGGTACTTGCTAAAAAGTAAAATAATCTTTAGGCTAGGGGCCTTCCTACATCTCTGAAATAAAAAGGTGAAGGCAACCAAGTGACATTTTATTGATATGGATTGACCATGGAAGAGGAAGTTAACTCTTTCTGTGTACCTAGTATGCACTTGACCTGAGTTATGTGCACTAGTGATGGCTCATGAAATCCTCACAAGAAACAGTTGGGTGGAGTTTATTTAATGCCTAATGAGAAGTGTTTGGTGATAATAGAGAAGTCACAGCTTTTTACAGAAGAAGACTGAAACTTGGGGCAGTGGAGTACCTTGCTCAGGTGACACGGTGTCCATGAGGCACAACCTAGACCCCACTCAGGTTTAGGGGACTTTTCAAGGTTCTCTTCCCACTTCTCAAGCTGCTGGTGACTGATTCTGTTTCTCAGAAGCACCCCACCCTCAGGGTTTCAGAACCCCTTCTTCCTGCTCCTGTCTCTACCTTTCTTCTTTGATGGCTGCTTCCTCCATTCCCAGTGGGAACGAAGTATCCAGGAGACCCATGGGAGCATGGGAGAGATTGGGCTGGAACATCTAGGTGGTAGAAACCCTTGGAAACCTTGGGAGGAAAGGATCTCTTGCCCTGCCCCCCTTCCCCCCTCCCCCACATACTCTTTGTGCTAAGTATTCATGAAATCCCAGAAGCTGACCCAAGGGACCCTGGCCTCTTACCCCACTGTTCAGAAGCTCTCTTATTCATGGCCACATTATGACTTCTGTGAATTTGAGGCACGTTTGCCTTTGTGGGCCCCTTCCTCCAAGTAAGCATATGAAAATAATTTAATAGATCATTGGGGGCCCTAAACATTTCATTTTTTTTTCTGATAAGAAAAAAAAAATTAAAACATTTTATTCAATTCTATCAGTTCATTTATCTTTCCTTTGGAGTTTAAGGAAATGAAAACATTTTGTGGGCCCTTAAAAGCATAGGGGTCCCTAGGCACTGTGCCCACCTGCCTGATGGAGAGGTCAGGTCAGTGCTCATGGATTAAGAGAAGACATCAAAAGTCTGGCAGAACCTGCTTGGGGGCTTTACTGTCTTGGTGCCTAGATGCAGCTTTCCTTAGTTGAGACTAAGGTGACTGTGAAGTAGCTGTGGCAAAGGCGGAAGCCAGGGTAAGGTCAGCCTGGACGTTACAGAACCTGTGGAAGCCTTGGCTCTGGTTCTCACACATCCTAGTGTCTGCATGTGTGGTTTCCTCATCTGGACTTTCCTCCCTCAGTTGTTAATTGAACCTTTCCTGAATTATTCTTCAACCTCAGGATATGTGAGCACATCCTCTGGGAGACTTTTGTGGTGCACCTGGAAACTTTGTGCTGTGTTTAGGGTGAACCATGTGAAATTGCCATTTTTGTGGGTCACAAAGGATAACTGCCAAAGGCATATGAGTCCATGTGCTTTATCTCATCTTGTGTGCCAATCTCTCCACTGGAGCGTAAATTCCGAGTGGGTAGAGACTGTGATTTAAACACGGCTGCATCCACAGCAGCGGGTGCACTCTTCTCTACATGCTTGTTGAATGAATGGACGAATCAACTGGAGGGAAGATCACCCATAGTTTCTAGGTTCTCAAACTCGAACAGGCATCAGAATTTTCTAGAGGACTTGTCAAAGTGCATATCACTGGCACCCCCCCCCACCCCCCCCCGCAAATTGCTGATACTGGAGGCTGATCATTAGCATTTCTACCAAGTTCCCGGGTGAGGCTGCTGCTGGCACCACACTTTGAGAACCACTGCTTTACTTCCCTGATAGTTGTCTCCTGGGGATGGGATGGAGGTCAGCTATACATACTGTTTCCCCAAAATTCATGTCCACGTGGAACCAATGAATGTGACTTTATTTGGAAAAAGAGTCTTTGCGGATGTAACCAGGTGAAGTTGAGGTCATACTGAATTAATGTGGGTCCCAAATCCATTGATGGGTATCCTTATAAGAAGGAAATCTGGACACACAGGCACGTAGAGACACACAGGGTAGAACACCATGTAAAGATGCACAGAGATCGTAGGGATGCATTGCCAGCTAAGGAATCCCAAGGATTGCCAGAGACATCTAGAAGATAGGAGAGAAGCATGGAACAGATTCTTCTCAGAGCCCCTGGAGGGGTCCAATCCTACTAACATTTTGACTCTGGACTTCTGGCCTTCAGAACTGTAAATGATAAACTTCTATTGTTTTAAGCCATCTTGGTTTGTGATGATTTGTTACCACAGTTACATGGAACTAGAACTCAAAAACCCAAATCAGTGATGATGATACAGGGTAGGTGAGCCCCAGATTGGGGCTTTGCCTGAGGGGGTACTTTTTATTAAACAGTACTCCTCCCTACAGAGCAGGGCTAACTCATAGGCAGTGCACCCAGAGTTGGCAACAAATGGGCTCTTGAGGGGCCTGGTGTGGTGGCTCCTGCCGGTAATCCAAGCACTTTGGGAGGTTGAAGTAGGCAGATCAGTTGAGGTTGGGAATTTCAAACCAACCTAACCAACATGGTGAAACTCTGTCTCTACCAAAAATACAAAAAAATTAGCCAGGCGTGGTGATGTGCACCTGTAATCCTAGCCACTTGGGAGGCTGAGGCAAGAGAATCAATTGAACTTGGGAGGTGGAGGTTGCAGTGAGCCGAGATCATGTAGCTGCACTCCAGCCTGGGCTACAGAGTGAGACTCCATTTCAGAAACCAACTAACTAACCAACTAACAACAACAACAACAAAAATGGGCTCTTGGCAACTGTATTTATACTCACTTAAACCCACTTTTAATTATATGCAAGTGAAGGGAGACTATTTAGAGCTTTCTATGAAAGAGGCATTAACTTCTGGGTGATTGTCATGGCGTTTGTAAACTGTGGTGGTGTCTTATGTTAATGAGCAATGAGGGGAGCCAGGGATTGCTCTCATCACCATCTGCTGATTCCTACTGTTTTTTTTTTTTTTTTTTTTCTTTTCACTTTGTCCTATCTGGACCAAATCCTGTTTTGGTCCACAGGGTTATGACCAGAAAATGAGTCCTGCCAGTTTTTACCTTAATTTTAATCCTCTTCACTGAGGAGCTCTAGGGAGCACTGGAAATCACCTGAAGGATCAGCATCCCCAGGTGAAGCTGGTCCAGGCCAAGTAGGTCCAGTCCACTCCAAACCATGCTGACCAAGGGGCTCCTTCCACCCAGGGGCACCATATGGTACAGCTTTAGTGAGAGGCAGTTGAAGCAAAGATTCCCAGGTTCCAATCCCAAGATTCTATTTTTGTAATTTTGGATGTGGGACTGGGACATCTGTATTTTAACAAGCCTCCCAGGTAATTAATCAATGGCCAAAGACTTCACTTAATAAAATATAGATTTCAAGGGGTTAGGTAAAATTGAAAAATAGGCAAACCATTACCTTAGACTTCTAACCCAAAGGTTCTTAGCTTTCTTGTGCACAGATACTTTGGCAATTTGTTGTAGCCCATAGAACCTTCTTACAGTAGAATATAGATCCTAAAAAATACATAGGATTACAAGGAAAAAGTTATTATATAAAATACAACAATAAGAATATTAAAAACTCCAATTTTTGAATAGAGTACTATAAATGGTTCTTATATTAACATTTACATAACAAGAATTATGTAGTTGGTCTAATTACTATTCTCTCTTTCTCTCTTTATCTCTCTCTTTCTTTACTTTCCTTCCTCCCTCCCTCCCTCTGTTCCTCCCTCCCTCTCTCTCTTTCTTTCTTTCTTTCTCTCCCTCCCTCCCTCCTTCCTTCCTTCCTTTCTTCCTTCCTTCCTCCCTCCCTCCCTCCTTCCCTCCTTCCTTCCTTCCTCCCTCCCTCGCTCCTTCCTTCCTTCATTCTTCCCTCCCTCCTTCCTTCCTTCCTTCCTTCCTCCCTCCCTCCCTCTCTTCCTCCATCCTCCCTCCCTCCCTCCCTCCCTCCCTCCCTTCCTTCCTTCCTTCCTTCCTTCCTTTCTCTTGCTTGCTTGCTTACTTGCTTGACAGGCTCTTGCTCTGTAGCCCAGGCTACAGTGTAGTGATGCTGTCTAAGCTCACTGCAACCTCTGCTTTCCAGGCTCAAGTGATCCTCTTGCCTCAATCTCCTGAGTAGGTGGGACTATAGCCACATGCCACCATACCTGGCTAATTTTTATATTTTTTGTAGGGATGAGATTTCACCATGTTGCCCAAGCTGGTCTCAAACTCCTGGGCACAAATAAGCTGCTTGCCCTGGCCTCTCAAAGTGCTAGGCTTACAGGCATCAACCACTGTGCCTGGCTAATAACTACTATAATTTTAAAGTTGCAATGAGTCCACATGATATTTTGAGATGCTCTGCCAACTATAAAGTGATTTTAAAAAACTATGATCTCTATTCATGCAACCTTACAGGAACTGCTTATACTATTGTGGTTTGTGGTCCACATTCATAATTGAATACTCTTTGGTTATAATTAGTAGAAATAAAGATGCAATTATTCCTAAGTTCAAGGGCCCCCTGAACTCTGTCAACAAACACTTTGAAAGTGATGAGCACCTGGAATCTAGCTCTTCATCTTTTTTCCTTCTAGGTGGTGTCCCTGTCACCTTGCAAGCCTGTAGCAAAGATTCTCCTTGTCTCATCCTACATCAGATCTTCCCTTAAACACTACATAATGTGGTTGGTCAAACATTGGTTTTGAGCCGGAAGGTCCATGGGTTCAAATACATTCCTCCCAACTTAATTTTAATCTAATTCTTATTGACCACATTTATAAAACCCACTTCGTAGGGCTACAGTGAGAATTAGAGATGGTATGTGTGACTTGGCATACAGTAGGTCCTTAATAAAGATTAAATGTTATTTATTCCAAGTTGTAAATTACTTCTTTAATTTTTTTTTTTTTTTTTCAGTGTTTTCCCAGTTAAGATATATTTAAGTCTTAATGTGGAGTCAGCATTTTAGACACCTGCTGGAGAAAGAAAGAGGATTGGATGGAAGGAGTAAGAATTTCTAAATCACTCCATGTTGCCGAATAGATTCATTCATTCCTCAGTCTTTCAAAGAACTTGCTGAGCACTGCACCTACCGTGTGTGCTGTTGTGCTGTTGGAGCTGGAGGAGCATTGGGAAGGCCCTGGCGGAGTCTGGGCAGAATTTCAGCAGCTCGTCTCCTGAGGCCTAGCCAGCCAGTTATCACATGGTAATGACTGGGCCAGGCAGAAGGCAGGCTGGATGTCTGCAGCTGCTCAGCCACTTCCTTGAGCGTGGCCTGTGCCCTGTCTAGTGTGAGCCCTGGGTGTTGAAAGGATGGGCAGACAGGTGGGTCAGCACTCTCCTATGCTATCCTGGCCCTCTCCTGGGGCATGTCCCTAATAAAGCCTATGAGTGTGAGTACCTCTGACACACGTAATGAGGGCCTCTGTTTGCCAAGTTTGCTCAACCTGCCATGCTCTGGGTCTTTGGAGTAGTCTGCAAAGCCACAGACAAGCCCTCCAGCTTCCCCTTCTTCCCATCTCTTTGAGGTTAGAGCCGGCATTAGAGGGCTCTGGGACCTTGTACTGAGGCGACTATAGGTTTGGAATTTTATTGCTTTTCTCCAGGGTCTGTAGATAATAGTCAGGAAAGCTTCAACCGGGTCTGCTGTGGTGAGGGAGAACAAGGAGTTGAATCCTGGCTCATGCTGTCTAAAACACAAGCTCCCTGAAAATAATTCCAGCTTCATGTCCCACCCCTTTGATAGTGACATAATCTTTGTGAAGTTGCATCAAGATACAAGTAAAGCAAGGGATTTAAGGTCAAGTATCCTGAATTTAATTATGTTCTATTTCTATCAACGGCTAATTATGTGGCCTTGGGTGAGGCACTTAATCTCTCCAGGCCCCAGGTTCTTCACAGAGTATACAGCACATGGATAATAGGGCCTCCATTTCAGTGAGACAGTGGGAAAAGAAGCTCAAGCCTACCCCGTCTCCTTCCAAAGCCCATAAAAATACTCCAATTGTCTGAATCTTCTCTGGTTTCCAAATTCAGTCTCTGTGCTGTACCATGCCAACCGAACATGAAGCCCAGTTCGTTTTGAGAATTTTACTTATGAAGAAGCAAGGGTCAGGTTAGTAAAATTGACCAAAGTGCTTTGGTTTATTACTTTTTATTTTACTTTGGTTTTGACAGGAGAAAGAGAGATGAGAGATTTATAGGGCAGACATTTGATGAGCTTCAGAAGGGTAGATGGCATTAGACCATCTATAAAATATCCTTTCTTCACTCCACCGTGAAGAGTCTCATTGGCTCCTCACCTTACCAAATCTAAGTCCTTCTCTATCTTGGCATCCTCTTTCTTTATCCTCTGTCTTCTCTTCTCTTCACTCGTCTCAGAAAATCCATCCACTTGCCTCTTGCCCAAGGTAGCAAAGCTTCCCCTTTCTAACGCTGTCTGTGTCAACATTCCTGCTCTCATGATTCTCAGTTATCCCAAGTACCTCAAAGCATTTTCCTGCAAAAGACTGTTCTCCCTCTAAGTGGATTTTTTGTGCTTAATGTTAATAATAATAGTAATTCATCAAATAACGTGAGAGATGACATGAGATACTGAAAATGAAAGTATTTTAAAATGCAAGATGTTGTACGTATTTATCCATCCATCCATTCATTCATGCAGTGGACATTTGTGAAGACTTTACTAGGTGCTGGAGATTTTGAAATAAACAAAATGCCTTCAAGGAATTCATGGTCTAATGAGGAGCTGGAAAATAATTGCAGTAAAGTGTAATAAATACTATCCCTCTGCTACATCTCATGTAAAACGATGGGACAAAAAAGAGAGAGGTTCACATTGCTATAAATAGAGTAGGTATTTGAAGTATAATCTAAACAAAGCAAGAGCAAAGTGTCCTGAGCATTTTGAAGAAAGCACTTTCTGTTTGATTGATTTAGTTCATGGAACTATATTGACAATGATCTGCATCTTTGCTATGTGTGTACAGAGTCAGATCTGT